>NC_061801.1:4955421-5264719 GCF_021462225.1 Girardinichthys multiradiatus
CAAGCACTATTCAAAACAAAGGAGTAAAATGACTATCTAAAAATTAGAATGAAATAAAATATATGCGCATTGAGTTTCTATAAAGATCAAACCAGCATTTTTATGGACAAAATGTGCAGTTTGGGTTAAGTTAAGAGTGGAGCAGAACCATTGTAGAGGGGAGCCTTCTTAGTGCGAGTGGGGCTACTAACAGCTGATTGCCCCAAATCTCGAACAAAGGGTCATAAAAATCTGAGGCGGGAACTCGGTGGAAAAACTCCAATATTAAAACTGGGACACGCCCAGACCGCAGGCCCAGACCACAGCTGCTTTGAATGGAAAACTTTTATAAGTCCAACTTCTAACTCCTAGCTGATTCGGGATCAGGTTGCTGTAATGACCTCAGCCAGCAATGCATCAGATAGTTGTGGAGGATCCATGTCGTGTTGCACAATCTCATCACCTGCAGAAGACTGGGAGATCAGATCCTCCACCAAGACAGGCTGGTGTTGCTCGCCGTCATCACCAGCAGGTGACAGGTACATTATTGGGTTTGACAGCTGACATTCTTGACGTTTGAGTGCTGCTGTCTGCGGGAGCAATTGACACCTCGCATGCTCTGTTGTCAGAGTGTGGAGGAAGTGATTCAGGGCGCTTATGTGTGCCAACAACAACAATCCTTCTGTCAAGTAGATGCAGGGTGGGCAACCAGAATCGATCTGTAGGGTTTTCCTAGACATAGCTGATGATAAGGAGGTACTCTTTCCCAGACTGCGTCTTAAAGGAGCACACAGTTGCCCCAAATGCTGAATCTGAAGAGTTTGGTTCATGGTCATAGAGATATAGGGAAGATCTCCAGGACCCTCGGTGCATAAGAAACTTGTTACCGTAGCATATATAGGCAACAATAATATAGAGACAATGGTGGCACCAGTGGGCTGTAGGCGTGACCCACAGGTATCTAAGTACTAAAGCTGCAATTCCACATGTGGAACCGGAGACTGTGTCCTGGAGAGACATTGAAGGCCTGTGAGCAGGGACATAACGCTGATCATGAATAATCACACCTCCAGTGTTAAAAGACTGATTGAAGAAATTAAACTGACTATAGAAGCATGCGTTTCTAGCAAGCAAAATGGAGACTGTAGTGCTAGACTACTACTACTCTTTCATGTATCTGTTATGATTTGGGGTTGTTTGGTTTTTGGTTTCGAGTTTTTTCTTTATATGTTTTTCACAGTTAAGGTTTTGAATCATTTGTTGTGGAATTTTCTTATCAAAGTGGGTAGAAGTTGACTCACAACAAGAGAAAATCCGGACTTTGTCTTTATAAGTTTTATTCAAAGGCATTCAGCCTTTTAAGACCCTGACACTGAGGTTAGTCAGTGAAACAGAGCCCCGATCAACATTTACACACAGTATTTATACCAGAACATGATGGTGTTATCTCAACACTTCAAAGAGTCTGTGTTTTATGACCCCAGACCCTTCTCGGGTTCAGAGGTGACTAGGTTACCTAGGAACAACCTACTCTCCCTGAGGCATCACCCTAACAAATGCCCTTAACCATTAAACTTCTGATAATGGCTTTTACAGCTTCCTCCTCTAACACAGATGTTCACTGGAGTGAGGTAAACCAAAGGTCATACACTGTGGAATGCTTACTGCAAGAATTTCCATCACACTCCTTTCTTCTGATTACAAGATAATCACAACTAAAGGAAAATTTTTCAAAACCATCACCCCTCTCAGCTAACAGATAATCCAAAGCCATTCTAGTTTGCAAACTCATCGTTCTAATAGCTTAGGCTGATTGAAGTATAAGTTGTGACCGTAGGTAGTAAGTGAGCTAGATAACATACTCCAGACCAAGTAGCAGGCAGATACAGATATGATCTATTTCCACACATCCAACCCATGTTCTTAGGACACGAAAACCCATCTCTACTAGGAAAAGTAACAAGAACCCTGGTTAATTTACCTGCCATGCCATACAATTAACCTCCGTCCGGTAAGGCTGTAAGATTAAGAGTTAACACAAGGGGATCTGGAGCCAAAGATTCTGAAATAGTATAAGGATCAGTCCTGACAGGACAAGGTCTAGATGTATTAATGTGGGTCAAGGCACATGAAACTGGTATAATAGTTTTACAACTCTCCGTCTTTTCAAGGAAATAAGGTGTACTTTCCTCCTGTGTAATACAAATATCTGGATCTTTAATCGGATTTCTAATACCCCGAATTCTATAAAGAGTTCCTGTAGAAGCACACGTTAAATTAATCTCACTAGAAAATCTACTAACATTTCTGCTTTTTCTTACAGTATAATTCCTCACAGTTTTGATGCATCAGTTGCCACCATACATTATCAGTATGATCATAGTAGTCAGAAAAGTGATGAATCTCTCTTCGAATCCGCTGATGAATATTATTAGTCAGATTAACCACACATTGTCTTTGTTGTATCTTTTCCCAAAATGAACACAAGAGTTATAAAAATACTTGCAATACCAATCATTAGCATCAGAACAAACCATCTTCCATATAGCTACATTGTGACCTTGAAGTGGAATGTCCTTTCTTCTGGTACTGAAAGCAAACAGTTTTTTTTTCAAAGAAAACAAATTATAAACACAACTTAAAAAACAAAAAAAACAAAAAATCCTGCTGACTCTCCTGAGTGGCTTCAAGCTGCCCTGTTACCAGTCTGGTACAGGTGGGCGGTTGTAGGAAGCTCCTCTAGAAATATATTTAGAAACAGGAACTCTAACCTGCTGGAAGTTAGGCTTCCATAGTCCAACTAAACAACGGTGGAAATGAACACATTCAAATTTGTAATAATACCATAATGATAAATATCAAGCAATAAACATAAAAGTTAGATAAAAGCATCCGAGATTTCCTCCTCAGAGTCAGTCTTGCTGTCAAAGTGGGAGGAAAGAATCTCTCACTGTGGTGTGTGTGCAGTGAGGCAAATGACCTTATGATTTCTAACTTTCAGGCAATGCGATGGCCTTAAGTAGATTCTGAAATATCGTTGCACTGCCCAAGGGATTATTGTGCCCTTGTAAGAACAGTGTTCTTCAACCACCTGTTCAATCGCTCGCCAGTGATCAGCTTACAGTTCTTTGTCTTGTGGTGGTCCGCTGTCCTCACACCTTTCAGCCGTGGATGATCCAGTTAGAAGATGACTTGTGTCCTGGAAGCCAGATGAAGCTGGAGGAGCTGGAGCTTTCCTGCAGCTTTCCTGGGTGTCTAGTAGGATCTGATATGGGCCATTCCAGCGCCTGGACTTCCTGTGTTTTCTCCTAGATTCTCTGACCAGAATCCAGTCCCCAGGAATAAAGGACTGGAGGGTGGAAGTGGCTGTTTCTGGTAATGCAGCCTTCACCGTCTGTGAAACTTGAGAAAACACAGTGGACAGGTTTTGACAGTAAAACAACATCCTATCTTCACACAAAGATGTGGGAGAAAATTATCTTGGCAATATCCCCATGTCCAAATTAGGAGACCTGCCACACAGCACTTCAAAAGGACTGAGATTTGCCTGTGTCCTTTGTCTCAATCTCATATAATTGAGAACAATAGGTAGGGCCTTCACAACACTTGGCTAATTTTTAATTCAAAGTCCCATTCTCAAACCTAAGTGCTTAACTTAATGAACTTCATCAAAACATCCAACAAAATCAAAAGAATTGATCTTCTGACTTCACCTGATATACTAGCAGTGACCATCAGCTAAATATTCTGAATATCAAAAATGTGACATGATGTTTGAGGAAGGTCTGATTACAGGTCAAAATTTCATAGTTTCAGAATACCCAAAAATAATTTCAAAAATGGTCTAATCTGTGGATATATAAAATTTCACAAAATATCAACACCATAATTTTAGAGAGGTTTTCAGAATGTGGTCTTAGGGAACTATGCACCATTTATATAAACAAAGTACAACGTCTCTCTTGCATTGTCACTAAGTCCTCACTGGAGGTATGAGCTACCCTTTTTCCCATGAGTGCAAAAACTTTTGGAACCCCATGTTGCTTTATTCTGACATTCCCCTCTTCTGGCGCAGGGTCCAACCCATGCAACAATCCAGCAAAAAGTTTGTACAAAAATGTTCTAGTAACCAAGATCACATTACCTAGAACCAAAGAAATGAATTCTGACATAACTATGTGTCACTATGAATTTAATGAAAGCAACATAAAGAAAATCCAGATGTTTTTAACTGCAATTCAGTTCCATTAACAACAAAACACAAACTTTAATTATTCAGTTCATCAATGTCTCACTTAGAAATTAGTCACATATCATCCTGATTTGTCTTGTATAAAGATGAGTATTAGATTAATGGACATCTAATGTAATTCAGATGCATAAACCCTACAAATTCGAATCTAATAAATAATCCCACCAAGTATAAAGTCATGACTCAGATTCTTTATCAAAAATATATTCCTTACTCTTGCATATCTTGAACTGTCAGCTAGTTTAATGGTACCAGGGAAACTTTCAATCTAATAAATCACCAATGATTCTGCATGCAAAACTAATTCTTCAAACTAGTTTAAACTATTTCATTAACATTTTAATAATAAAACACATAAAGTCATGCTACATCCTTAATTATTATTAAAAAAAAACATGTTTTTAAGGCAACAATCACTACAAGCATTTTGATTCTATTGTCTCTTAAACAGTGTTAAAACTCAGGAATGGAGGTGCTGAGCGTTACCATGACAACAAAGGCATGAACCAACCTGGTAGGTGGGCAGAGTCAGGCAGAACTAACCTTTGATTGACAGCCTATGGGTGGACCTAGTTTCTTCATCCCATCCCACATTAGTGTAACTTAAACTGCAAAACTGTTAACATGCACCTACCTGAAAAACAAGCTGCTTCTTAACTCTCCTGAAAACTCAAAGTTTAATCAATCTGGGATTTAGAAACATTATTCTAAACATGGATTATTGTTTCATGCAACATATAATCAAACATTCATACCAACAAAACAAAGACAAAACATCAGAGACAGACAAATGGCCAAATTTGAAGCTTCAAGAATTCAAATAAATTTTTAACAATCTCTTTTCAGAATATGTTTTCTCAGCCATATCTTTTAATGCTATAATTGATCAATTTTGTTATGACAATCGTCAGGATCCTTTTTAAAAATGAGTGCACATAGTCCAAAGAGATCTCAAAGTATTTAGAAGCACAGCAACAGTTTTCTCTTATATGAATCCAAATTTACTGATGCTGAAACCTTTTGCTAGTTCTTTGTACTGTAACTCTGTAATAATAACTACAATCCTGAGAGTTATTGTTATAGTTCTCTTTTTGTTTGGCTCAATTTGATCGCAGCTGCATTGCAGAATGTCAAGTTAAATGCAAAGAAGTATTTTTAATTTAATTCAATTCAAATTCAAAGATACTTTATTGATCCCCGAGGGGAAATTAGAAAAGTCAGCGTTGACATTTTTATGGTATACCCAAACTAAACAAAACTGCAGTGTTTGACTTAATCAGAAATTAAGATAAGAAGCTTGTCTCCAAACTGGACTTTTTCTCATTTTCTTAAATTTGGGCTATTTCAATTTTGAGAGCTGGGGAGAACTTATTACTAGAACCCCTCTTTTACAATCCAAATGCTGATAAATGTTCCAATATTTTATCTCTTAGTAATCTGAAATCACCTTGTGTACCTTTGTACTCCTATGTATTCCTTTAATCTTTAAACCCTAAGAAATCAAACAAGGAGACTTGAGTTTGAGCCGACCGTCCTCTTACTGTTAAGAGGGCCTTTATTTCTTTTCTTTTCCTAAAATTAAGGATTTTACTTGTCTTTATTCCGTTATACAAGTCCTAACCTTGGTTCCAAAACTAAACTCTTCAACCCCAAACTGTGTTCCCCAGAGTAGAAATTTTTGATATATAACCTCTTCCCAGCAGCTGCTATGAAAAACAATGAATTTGTACCTTCCATAAGCGTCAGTTAACACTTGCGGACAAAAACTGCACCAAACTGGAAGTACTGTGTCAGAAACTGTATGAAGACCATCTGCAGTAGAACTAAGCCTGTTTAAATGAGGTCTCTACCCATTAGATTTATGGGATACAAAATCTGACAACAGAAAATTATACCTGAAGGAGAAACCCATCAGGTTTTACGCATTCGCTGGGTTTTAAAAATACTCCTTCATAAGATCTGTCCTGAGAATAACATAGAAACACTTGGTTACTGCTGAGTTTTGGAGATGTTGTAACTTCCTCTGCATTTTCATAACTTTTAATAACTATGATAATTGACCCTGAATATTCCACGACGAAAGAGAACTTGTTTCTCTGAAAGAATTAACCGGAAAGTATCAAATGAGTTAAGTTATCACCCTTTTAAAGATACTTTTCTAACCCTAAAATAATATTTTAACCCGCTATATCTGTCCACGTCAAGCAAGCGTGTCACATGAGCAGCGGTTAATAAGCGTTCTTCATTGCAGAAAATAGGAAAAGATTTATGCAAATGTGTGTGTGTTTGTACGTTACCCCCATCAGTTTCTAAATCACTCCACAATCAGACTGTCATGGCACACAGTCCTCTATCAGTCCAAAAAACAACCAGGCCCTTCCCCGGTCTGTTGGTGAGACATTCACTCATTCTTTGTCCACTTTAACTTCTTCAGGAGGGAGAAAGAAGAAACTTTGCTCCGGTTTCTCTTCTGCCCGCATAAGATGCTTTCAATATAAATCCAGTGTATCGCTCTTCTGGCTCTTGCAAACAGCATGGATCGTTGTGCATCTCAGTGGGTCCAGACTTCTTCTGAGTTTTTTTTTTTTTTTTCCTGTAGAAAGTCACACTGCGATTTTCAACATGCAGGAAGGCAGATCTCTCTCTTTCAGGCCGTGCTGGAGAAGCGTCTCTGGTGGAGTATCCATGGAGAAGGGCAGGTTTCTAAAATCCAGACTCAAAAACGCAGATGTTGAACTCAAATCCCATATATGTGTGTATTTGTGTGTGAGAGAGGCAGAAGAAAAGTTTAGTATAGGTTCAGATTTCGCACAAAGAAATATTATCAGTCAGTCAGTCAGTTGTCCCCCTGCCTGTCACTTCCTTCCACAACATGCACTATACTCCTTTCTAAAACAACTTTCTTTTCGCATCTCTAATGTCCCTTTTCACTTTTACCTTCTTTCCCGACTGATCGCAATATTTAAGACAAACAAAACTTCCTTCAGGAAAGTTTTAACTCTTTAACCCCTTAATTGATGCACTCTGTGCTTTTTAATCTTTTCTTATGTTTTTTTTTATTTTAATTTTTCCATCAACTGTTTTACTTGAAACTATTTAAACTATTTAACTTATTTACACTCAAACTTCCACGCTGTGAAAAACCAAACTTATCTTCCAAATTAAAGCACATTTAACACAATCATCCCCACTTTTTCCTTTCATTATTTTATAAATCAGAGTATGAAGAAGGAGACACCCCTGATGCCTCAGGGTTCCGGAACCATTTTTTTTTACCCGTTCAGTGGCACGTCTGCCCACTGGCTTTTCTCCTTTATGAGGTGTAGAAAATTGCTAAAAACCACCCGCAAAACCCTGTGTTTTGCTTTATCCCATTGTTACCAATGAGAACCTCCCTGCCATTCCTTTTGCAGGGTAACGGGCCCTCAGCTGATGTCCTCCCTCTCGCAACTCTGGAACCTAATTAATTAGTTAGGAGATGATGGTTAATGTGTAATAAAATAATAATATACATTATATCCTACAGAGCAACTTCTCACCCAGATATATTTGAAGACAAATAGTTCGGATCTAATCGTCCAGAAGCCGCAGGCGGGGATGAGAACTCCCCTCCGTAAAATGGAAGTGGACTGGGAACAACTCTCAGGCTGGCCAGGCATCCGTGTCCCATCCTGCGGTCTCCTCTGGCACGTTAGATCCTGTTCGTGACGCTAAAATTGTTGTGGAATTTTCTTATCAAAGTGGGTAGAAGTTGACTCACAACAAGAGAAAATCCGGACTTTGTCTTTATAAGTTTTATTCAAAGGCATTCAGCGTTTGAAGACCCTGACACTGAGGTTAGTCAGTGAAACAGAGCCCCGATCAACATTTACACACAGTATTTATACCAGAACATGACAGTGTTATCTCAACACTTCAAAAAGTCTGTGTTTTATGACCCCAGACACTTCTCGGGTTCAGAGGTGACTAGGTTACCTAGGAACAACCATCTACTCTCCCTGAGGCATCACCCTAACAAATGCCCTTAACCATTAAACTTTTGATAATGGCTTTTACAGCTTCCTCCTCTAACACAGATGTTCACTGGAGTGAGGTAAACCAAAGGTCATACACTGTGGAATGCTTACTGCAAGAATTTCCATCACACGTTCTTTGGTTTATTTTTATTATTATTATTCTTAGATTTTGAATCATGCTTCTGTTTATTGTTTTCCTAATCATGCTTTAGTTTTTGTTTTGTTCATGTCTCATCAAGTTATGTTTTTTGTATCCCGTTATGCTTTAACTTCATAGTGTACTAGTTTGTATTCAAGGGTCTCTGTTTTGCTCCAGTCACGTTTTGTTTTCTCCTGTCAATTAACTTTATTCAGTTTACCTGCTCCAAACTAATTTGGCTCCTTTCTTCACCTGGTTCACATTCCATATATACACCTCCGTTCTGTTTATTCCTGGCGGAAACATTCTGTCAGAACTTGAGCAACAGACGAACCCAGAATGCAGACTAGCAGGCAGCATGACGGTAGGTGAAAAAAGATTTAATAACAAAAAACTCACTCAAAGGAGGAGGCAGGAACCTCCAGATCGGTCGGCAGATTCCTCATAGCCTCCTCCTTCTGACGCTGAACCCAGCGATCCAAGACGTCTGCCTTCTGCTTGTCCGCGGGGTCCATGGTTGGCGGAAACATTCTCAGATCATGCTCATGTCTTGTTCAGATCATGTCACCTGTGTCCGTTTGTTTATGCCAAGCCTGTCTTGCCAGCCTGCCCATGTCTGTTATTGCCTGTCTTGCCTGCCTGTTTATTGCTTTGGTTCCTGCCTCCTCCTGTGAGTGAGTTTTTTTGTTATTAAATCTTTTTCATTCACCATCATGCTGCCTGCTAGTCTGCATTCTGGGTCCGTCCGTTGCTCAAGTCCTGACAGAATGTTTCCGCCAACCACGGACCCCCCGGACAAGCAGAAGGCAGACGTCTTGGATCGCTGGGTTCAACCATCAGGCTTCTCTTTCAGTTGATGTTAACGCTATCCATAAGATAGGACACAAACAGAGACAAAGCCATTTCCCATCTGTGAATCCAGAAATGGCCAAGGATTAGTTTGACATATCCCTGAAGCACAATGAGGAATCGTAACATTTGGCTGACTGACCAAGAGCTGGTGTGGCAGTAACATAGCCAGCCACAGAGAAGCGCATAAAACTCCACTGTGCTTACTTGGACAGGTTAGGAGATAGTGGCGGAATTGGTAGACATGGTGGAAGATAACTGCAAAGGCTAGGCTCAGCTGCTGTTTCTTGAAACTCGGAACTTAGAATGACCCAAAACTCCCCAAGCCCCAGGTCTTGGGGTGGCTTCTCCCTCAAGGGGAGACTCCTCCTTTGAGGGCTAAGCATGGACCTAAGAAATTGCTGTGCAAGGACTTTACATATAACAACAATCACTCCAACAGCAGCAAGCAAATAAGGCCAAAGCATCATAAACAAATTAGCAACCTAACCTTCTACTTCCGAAACCTCTTCTTCTATAATGTGTCTGGCTTCCTAGGCAACAGTAGTAACTACATTGCTGACCGACTTACTGTCATAATGGGACCTGCACAACTCATTCCATCCTGTAAGTTTTCCTGTAAGTGAGTAAATTGTTGCTAGATATTGATATTTGACCCAGTAGTTATGGAATGGAGACAAACAAGATGACCCATTCTTTAACCTCATACTTCTGCAAACCCCAACAGGTCCAGGACCAGTCTCAGCTGTATCCCTCTGCCCAAGCCTGCAGGAGCACTTTTGCTATTTTGAGTCCGGATTCCTTTTTCGAGGTGTAAGCTCATTGTCTCTGCCAGCGTGGTAAACTGAACATGTCAAAGAGCTCTGCATGTCTCCAGAGACTTTGTTTGATCAACTTGTTTTTCCCTGCGTTCCAGATCTGATCCTGTGAGACAGTTTTGGATTCCCGAGTTCCTGTTCTTGCTCGTGTTCGTGTCATGCTCATGCAAGCATTTAAGCCCAAGCTCCACCAACCCAGCTGTGAGTCTCCTTTCCACTCCAGCCTCCAGCCCAGCTGCTCAAAAACCTCCTTGTGGGTACTTCTAAATCTCGCTCACCTGCCTGTCCACCCTCCAACACCGCTTTCCCAAACACAGTGGAACTCCCCAAGAAACGCACAGCGGGAACAAAAGAACCACACCACTCCATTTCCCTCTTCCTTCCAACCTCAGCCAACGCGGAAAAGACTTATTTCCCCCAACAAGCCTCCAGCACCCATCCTCTGTAAGTCAGCCTCAGAACCTCTCAGCTCAAAATCCTTACTGGATCCTCAGTAATCTCTCTCCTCTCCTTCCTAAGTGGCAATCCAGATCCCTTCAGCAGATCCAGTCCATGCTCAGGTCCAGATTCCTTGCAATATCAATAAACTATTAAAAACGCTCTTTTGTCCTAACCCTAACCTTTCTCAGGGGATCTTGAAAAAAGTAGAGGTCTTCTCCTCCAGTCCACTCTTGTTTTCCGTCAATCCCTACAGTCATTTTCAGATGACACAAATAAGATTTCTTATATCATTAGTTACTCAGGGATCAGGCTTTAAGGTGGGCAGAAGCTATCACTGATGAAGCTACAATCCAATATTATTCATTTCAAGACTTTATTAAATTGTTTAAGTGAACTTTTTCTCAGAACCAGAGTGGTGAAGATGCTCCTAAGAAACTGGGCTTTGAGACAAGGCACCAGACCAATTGCTTTTATGGCCATAGAGTTTCGCACTTTAGCAGCCGAATCAGGGTGGAACTCTCCGGCTCTTAAAAGCGCTTTTCTTAACTCCACAGATGAAGAATTAAAAGACGAGTTAGCCTATTGGGAGGGGGGACTAACTCTTAGGAGAGCTCATAAATCTAGCTATTGACAACCATATAAGGGAGAGAGCCTGAGTTAAAAAGACCCATAGAACTCTGTTACCCAGACCACCTAGTTTTTCACCTTCTGTTAAGTCATCTTTTCCTAGAAAACCCAAGTCAGAAGAGACCCTGCCAGCTGAACCCATGCAGGTTGGGAGAACCCGTCTATCTCCTGAGGAGAAACAGGTGCAGGTCAGTGTCTTTACTGTGACACTTTGGGCCATTTTCGCAGCAGTTGCCCAGTGCGACCAGAAGAACAAGCCCGCCAGTAAAACAGGGGGCACTGGCGGGCACAATTAATCAGTTAGATTACCCGCATTTTCTTCTTCAAACTACTTTATGCACCAACCAAGAACAGATCCCATTTATAGCGCCCATTGACTCAGGTTCAGAGCAGAATTTAATAAGTCCTGACTTGGTCCAAAAATATAACGTCACTGTTCTTGAGCTAGATTCCCCTATTAACATTTCCACGTTAGATGGGCGAGCTCAATCCCGTTTCCCAAATAACTCGTCACATCTGGAAATCATCATGAAACCATTTCATTTCTGGTGTTCCCCACTAAAGAGAAACCGATAGGGGTAGGTCACCCTTGGCTCAAGTTGTACAACCCCCATATAAATTTGACTGATTCCTGCATTGAATCTTGGAGCTCAGATTGTCATGCAGCTTGCCTTCGTTCAGCTGTTCCTGCCTCGTCTCCCCCTGCTGACTCACAAATCGTCCCTGACCTAATGTCCCCACTGAATACCATGACCATCATAGGGTGTTCAGTATAGACCTGGCTTTGTCTCTTCACCCACATTGTCCATATGACTGCGCCATTGATCTCCTTCCAGGGGCACCATTACATTCAGGGCGACTTTCTCGCTTATCAGAATCCGAATCCATGGAACAATACATTAATGACTCTCTCTTTCCCTCCTTCTTTGTCACCTGTAGGAGCCAGATTCTTTTTTGTCTTCAAGAAGGGCGGAACCCTAAGACCCTGCATCGACTACTGGAGTTTCAATGACAAACCATCAAAAACAAATGCTCTCTCCCTCTTCTCTCTTCAGCCTTCAAATCAGTCCAAGGAACTACCATCTTCTCGAAATTGGAGCTACGAAACACCTACCACCTGGACCGGATTCGAGAAGGAGATAAGTGGAAGACTGCATTCAAAACACCCATTGGACACTTCAAATATTTAGTCATCCCGTTTGGTCTGACTAATGCTCCTGCTGTGTTCCAGGGCCTTGTGAATAACGTGCTCAGGGATTTCATTTATATATTTGTGTTTGTTTACCTAGATGACATCCTGATCTCCTCCAAAGACCCTACCAAGCACTCAAGAAATGTCCGATCAGTACTCTAATGGCTTCAAGAAAACAGCCTGTTTGTCAAGCCAAAAAATGTGAATTTCATGTTACCTCAGTTACCTTCCTAGGATTAATTTTTGAGGGTCTACAGGTAAAGAGTGAAGCCTAAAAGATCAACGTGGTGGTGGACTGGCCCACACCCACCCATCGAGAATAGCTTTAATGTTTCTTTGGTTTTGTAAACTTCTACCATTGCTTTATCCGTAACTACAGTCTCCTTGCTTCTCCCCTCACAGCACTCACTTCCATCAAGCAGTCATTTGTATAGTCTCCTAAAACTGACAAAGCATTCTCCAATCTCAAGAAGAGATTCTACAAAGCACCCATCCTCAATCATCCTGACCTCTGCTGCAGAAAGGAATTATGACGTTGGAGACCAGGAGCTGCTTGCTATAAAAATAGCCTTGGACGAGTGGAGATACTGGCTCAAGGGGACGTCCCAACCCATAGTCATCTGGACAGATCATAAAAACCTTGCATACATCCAGAAGGGTAAACGACTCAACCCTCGCCAGTCTCGTTGGTCATTATTTTTCTCCCATTTCAACTTTACTATCACTTATCACCCGTTTCCAAGAACATAAAATGTGATGCCCTGTCCAGACAGTTTTCTATTACTGACAAAGAGGCTGAGCCTGATCCCATCACAATAGGACGAGCCTGATCCAGGGGGTCATCCACCTTGTTGCCTGTTCGTACCCACTGTTACTAGGTCCCAGGTTATCCAGTGGGCTCACTCATCCCGATCCTCAGGTTCCCCAGGGTCCAGTCGGACCATTTCCCTCCGCTGTAGATACTTTTGGTGCCCCTCAATAAATAAAGATGTTATTGTGTTTGTTTCTGCCTGCACCATATGCACCAAAAATAAAGCCTCCTATAAAACCCCTGCCGGGTTACTCCAACCCTTGACCATACACAGTGGTCTCTGGTCCCACATAGCTTTAGATTTCGTCACTGGTCTTCCACTCTCTCGAAACAAAACTGTAATTCTGTCCATCATTGACCGCTTTTCTAAAGTCTTTCATCTGTTAATGTTAACTGATAAACACTGAGGGGGTATACATCCCTTACACAGGAGTGCCAGATATAAAACTACATGTAACCTTCTTTGGGGGCTGCTTCATCACTTTGATCACCGAGTGGATCCAGGACGGGAGCCTCAGTGCTGATCTCTGTAACCATTCCTCTGTCTAATTTAGATTAAACGTGTTAAAAGTATAGTACAGTTTGAGAGTCATTCCTTTAAGATACAGTGTTGTTAAAGGATGGGGTCTCTTCTGGGGAAAACGTTCCGGAGGAACTCAGAGGCATCTAACCGCCAACAGGGTGCGGTAGCTTGGACAGTAGCGAGCGTCCCTTTTTTTTTTTTAGGAGTGTTGGGCTTCTGAGGAAAGATCTTGATTTGCAATAACTTCTAATATTAACTATGCCCAGGTTGTCTCCCAGGGCCCAGGTTGAGCTTGCTGTTTTTCATTGTCAGGTGGTTGTTCCAGAGCTGCGCTGAAGCCCCCGTTACCCAGGTCTCTATACACTCGAAACACCAGGGGATGCTGTGTGGTGGTCAAAGGCGGGTGGCTTACCTGTCTAGAGGCTGGTGTTGTGAATATATTATTTAATATTTAATATTTGATTAAATAATAATTTGGTCTGTTAAGTGTTGTCCAGTGAATATCAGCCCAACAAGGCGGTGGTATTAGGATGATAGTGAAAGTGATGATCGAAGCTCTGACATTACTGAAGAGCAAAACTCTGCACACACGTGTAATAAATTTACAGAATTTCTTAAAATACAAGAATTTATTAACAAAAATAAGTCAAACATAATTCAACAAACTCTTTACTATACTAGAACAATCCAACTAACTACAAAGCAAAATGAAAGAATAAGCAAGACCAACTATATACAATATGAACAAGTGAATCAAAGATGGTTGAAAACCATGGTCAGAAAAGTGATGCAACATTACCATGCAATGTCATTTATGCTTGAGAACCAAGGATTATCTTGAGGAATATGGAAATGAAGTTAAGTTAGTCTTGGAACTAACTTAGACAATATTTGGTATATTATATCAAACAACCATTCACAATGCAAGATCAGATTGTTGGATGGGTGCAAAAACTTGTTATCACTCATGTAAAAACTGTGTTGCAAGGCACCTGCACTATGCCTTCCTCCCTGTGTGTGTGAATTATTATCTCCGTGAGAACCAGCCTCCTTTCTGTCTCACACACATACACCCTGTCTGAACTGTCTGTTGAATTGTGTATATAAATAAAGAGATAGGGTGTCAAAACTTTGTAGTTGCACTGCAAAGTGGGCTACCCTTGCTGCAAGTAACTCTGACTGTATCATTCTTACCTCTGAGTTGACTAAATAATACCTAACACAGATAAAACATTATTTTAATAAAATAGTATTTTAAAGAATGATTTCCTGAATAAAACCAACCTTCTGGGCGTGTAATTATCAGTGGTGTTTAATTAGCTGCCTTTAGTCATTACAATAATATTTAAGGAAATATAATTTTGAATTAGAACCAAACTGTCCTGGATAAATGAGTCTTAATTATGTTTATTTAGCTATCACATTTAGTAAAATAATATGTAGGGAAATATTATTTTCCTAGATTGGAAACTAACAACCTTTCTGGATAAATGATTCTTAATAGACTCAAAAGTTACATGTTACCTTAGCCGTTAGCAGTTGAAGCTAAGAAAAGAAGCTTATAGCTTATGTACATTTAAAATACCATCCATAATTGGATCAAAATGCATAAGCAATGATGGCGAGTTATGGCCGATCTGTGTTGAAAAACCACCCTTCAAATAAAGTTTGTCTTAACTTTAAAAACACAACACAGAACACATCATTAGCTGAGCAGCTAGTCTGCCAGCACTTAGCTGAAAATTCGCATGGGTTAGCACTGCTTCTAGAGGCCTCAGAAGGAAGGTCAAGCCACACTTGTCTTATTACACCCTTTATATGAATGAATGCTGGAAACACGAACAGCAAAATCATTACTTAACTTTGTTGCATACAATCGGCGTGATCGTAGTCACTTTTGGATCCAAGGATTCTTTGAAGGAGAAGCCTTACTCGCCCTTGAGTCTGAAGGCTTTCAGCTAAGAATTCCTTAATCTAACTGTAACACCTGGGTGCATTGGTGCCCACATTCCAAAAAAACAAAAACAACAAAAAAATAAAGTTTAATAATGCCATTAATTAATAATTAATTTACTTATTTGATATAACTTTCAGAATCGTTTCTGGATACTGACATGATGGGCTGTTGCCCAACTATGCATACACAAACAAACAGAATTTCCTAATTCTTATTTAGCTAAGTATAATTCCAAAGAGGTGTAGCTACTTTCAAGAGAAGTATGGAGTTTACATGCAAAGACAGCATATTTGATCCTGTTGTGCCATGGATAAAAACATGGATGAAATATGGACTGAACTGTACACAAAGATGCTACTAGGTACCTTTCTGCATCTCTCTAGCTCATCCCAGGAAGGAGGTGTCACAGCTGGAATTCCTGTGATGTCATTTAGTGACTGAAACAAAAATACTTTGCTGGATGAATGTCACTCTCTTCCATGACTCCCAGAGGACCAGACAGGAGAGAGCAAATGAGCATGAATGTCCTTCTTGCTGGCAAGATGGACTAACTCTTAAAACTTGGATCCAGAGTGACTATGATCAGATGGCTGAGTAACCGCCAATCAAGTGCAACAAAGTTAAGTATGATCTGCTACCCAAATAATCCACCGTATATACATAAGAGGTAATTAAGACAAGCATACCTTGAGCTTTCCTTTCTGAGGTTCTCCAGAAGCAACCTGTGTTCCTGTCTCTAATCACATCGAGTGAAGCGGTTTTCCCTACGACATGGAGAGAAAGGTATTGGAACCGCAGTTCTGCACACCAATGCAGCCCAACCCCTGCTGCTACTGAGAGCAGTTCCAACATTCTTTGTTCATGCCCGCCATATGGTTGGACAGGACCGGACCGACTTTGCTTCCCAAAGCAGTGCCCTTTGGACACCTTGCTTAAAACGGTTCATATTTTAATATTTTATTCATCATATAAGAAAAAAGTGAAAAGCAGCTGAAGTGAAAATAATGAACACAAAATAAAAGACTTGGAAAACGTATGCTACATCCCGTGAAGAAAATCTGTTAAATTCAAGAAAACTAAACCATGTTGTGATTATGAATATATTATTTATATTATGTATATTATATATTTTATTTCATATTTAATATTAATACTTTAATCCCAACAGCCATGAACTAAACCATGAACTCAAAAGAATACTAGAGACAAGAATATAATTTCAAACACAGAGATTGCGGTTGGAGAACTTTGATCATTGTAAAAAATTAAACAAACTTCGTGCAAGTCAACTGAAAAAGAATAAAGAAAACAATTTAAACAAAAAACGACATTAATGGAATATCAAATAATGACTCTAAAGAAATTAATAAAATTTTTATAAATCTTTAGAAAATATCTATATAAATAATTTTGATCCCTCCAATTCTGAAATAGATGAATTGTTAAATAAAGTTGATTCCCCTAAATTGAATAACAATAAGGATTTGTGAACTAATGAAGCAGTTAAAAGTTTGACTAATGGCAAAACTCCAGGATCAGATGACTTCCTCACAAAGAGTTCTAGCCACTGTTGGCCCCCACCTTCTAGCAGATGGTCACGGAATTATAGGAAATCATTACATTCTCCCCAAACAGAAATTATACTGACGTAAATTTTATTCTCAAGACGTATAAATATTACATACTTCCATCTAGCTACCACCCAATATCGCTTATAAATGCAGGTCTTATAATCATCTGCAAGACATTGGCCACAAGGCTTGAAAAGATAACACCTCATATCGTGTGGTGCCTGTGGCTCACTAGGAAGAGTAGTCGTCTTGCAATCAGAAGGTTGTGGGTTTGATTACAGCTTCCTCCTGCCATATGTTGATGTGCTCCTGGGCAAGGCACTTAACCTCAAGTTGCCTACTGATCTGCCTATCGGTGTATGAATGTGTGAGCGTTAGTGAGTGCGATTGGGTGAATATGGTGCTAGTGTTAAGCGCTTTGAGTGGTCTGTATGACTGGAAAAGCGCTATATAAATTCAGTCCATTTACCATTTATTATGCATCCTGACCAGACTGGGTTTATTAAAAATTGATAAGCTAAGGGAGGTCACATAATGAAGGCTACCGTCTAGACATGGGTTTGCTGGTCTCCTCATGGCAAAGGTTTAAACTAATATTTTTCATGTAAACTTCTGCCAGAAATACTATATATACTGTTCCTAATTTTACAATAGCACTGGAGATGTCCTTGGAAAACATCTTCAACATGCCTAAGAAGAAAGAATCTCAGAAAAAGGAGAACTCACCTAAGGCTAGTGCTACACTAGCTAGCCATGATGGCAAAGCTTACCTGGCCTGTGAGGGAAACGCAGATAGTGGTGCTAGTGCTAAGTCTGACCTGGAGATTGCTGACGCCAAAGATTGTTGTCTGTTGAGCAACGAGTGTCTGAAGTGGAGGATATGGCGGCAGGGTGCAATTCGAAGATGAACAAAATGGAGATAAAACTCAAAAAAGATTGGATAATTGTGAGAATCAAAGCTACCACCAAAACAATGCTTGGAATAAGGGAAGGCACAGAGGGTAAGTACTCAGTTTCTTTTTTTGAGAAATGGATCCCCGAATTGGAATGCTGGAGAAACAAATTTAAGATTCTTTGTCATTATGTCACCATAATGAAATTTAGCTGAGACCTGGCTCAAAAGATACACATGTATGTTATAGACACTTACAAAATTTAAAAATTTTAAAAACACTTATGGAAAAAGAGAACACATGTACTTGGGATATGGCATGTAGTACTTACATAAAGTGCAGCTTGTGATGAAGCAGTCTGAGATGGGCTGGTGGTTTGTTTGATTGTCAGCAGGGCTATTTAGTGTCTGCCTGCAGGGGGACAATTGCCTTCATTGTTTTGGAAACTGTTTCTAAGTCTACTTGTTTTTGATGTGATGTTCCTAAATCGTTTTCCTGACGGAAGTGGGACAAATGGTGCATTGCCCGGGTGGGTGTGGTCTGTAGCAATGTGTTTGGCCCTTTTCTGGACTTGTGCAACTTAAATCCAGTTCAGATCCTGTAGACGACATCCCATGCGTTGTAAGTCCTTTCTCTCCTGTGCCGTGCAGCTCCGATACCACACTGTCACACTAAGGCACAGGATGCTTTCAATTGGGGCCCTGTAAAAGTTTGGGAGCAGCTGAGTAGAGACCAGTCCTTTCAGCTTATCGAGAAAGAAGAGCTGTTGTGAAAATAGAGCTTGCTCACTGCACAGGTCCTCTACTTCCACCTGATAGGGAGCAGCATACACGAGCAGTGGTGGTGAGGCTGCATAATTGTGTGGATAGACAGAGCATCTTTTACCATGAGGCAAGGGCAAAGTGAAACTGGGGGACCATCAGGTGTCTTTCTATCAGGACTTTTCGTCAGAGGTTGTAAACAGAAGCAGGCATCGTCAATTGAACGTAAGAAGATGCGATATGCCAGTAGTATGCTTTCCTATACCCTGCAGTGATTAAGTTCGGTTAAGTTTTCCCTCCAAAGGGGGAACCAATCTCTCTCACCATAATGAGGGAGGTTAATGACTATATTAAGACCCTTCCTAATGTGCTGTGACGGGATTCGGCTCACCTTATTATTCAGGTAAAAGCAAACAGGTTGTTGGGATTTTCCCCAGCCGAAGATGCGGCACTCAACTTTTATTTTAAAGGGCCTTTAAAGTGTGTGTTCCTGGGACAATTAGGACAATAGTATCTAATACACACTGTATTTTTATTATAGTGTCTGCTATGTTCTAGCAGGGGCTAATATAAGAACCCATTACGGGAAACTTACTAAGAGTGATTGATATTTTTGACCTCTATACGTTTTATAACTTTTTAGCTCCTGATAGGTGAGTTATTTTTTTTTAATATATTGTGTGATGTTCTGATGTCTAGGAATCCAAACCTTACATTGCTTTAAGGCTTGGATGTTGTTCTATTTTCTTTTGTCCGACTAGGTTTTGCGTTGTATATCAGACCCAGACGGTTGTATGGTACTTAGCAAACACAAATTTTGCACGAGTATGGACAAGTGTCAAGGTCTGTCCTTGGAACATTAAGGGATCTAACAATGTCACAAAGAGGAAGTCTGTCTTCAACTGTCTTAAAAGAGACAAAGTCCAGATTGCATTCCTTGAGGAAAAACACTTAAGTGATCAAGAGCATAGAAAGTATCTTAGAGAATTGGTTGGCCAGGTTTATTTCTCTTCGTATTCATCGAACAACAGGGGAGTAATTGTGCTAATTCATAAAATGCTGCCATTTACTACTTCGCTTCTTGCTAAAATCACAGATATGCACTGCCCAAATATGATAATAGGGCAAGGATTTTAACTGTAGTCTCTTTTCTATCGATAGACACCCACCCCCAAGTTTGTCCAGTCTTGGTGTGGGGTCCGGGGTTACGTTGTGAGCACGGTGCTCAGTGGTATCTGCTCTGTTGCGCCTGTGGGCGGAGGCTTGGGTGGCGTTGCACGGGGCCCTTGCCTTGCTGTCGCACTGTGTGGTGAGGGGCAAGACGCGGCGGGGTGCTTGGAGTAGGCAGTGTGTGGAGCTTGGGCTGTGTGGGCTTTTTGGAGATGGAGCTCATCTGTGGGGGTGTGCCCCTGTGGCATTTGGGTTCGGAGGCATGTGTTCGATACTGTGTCCTGGTTGGGGGTGGCTTTGTGGGGAGATTCATGTTGGGGTTGATGGAGGGTGGGGGCGTTGAGATCGGAATTTATTATTGGGTTGGGACTGTTTCATCCTATGGCAGCTCTACACAAATGTTCTATATTTAGCCGCAGTTACCACTAAATACATCTTGCATTCATTAGTACTGTGCGCTTTTTGCTAACATTGCTAGTATTATATATGCTTCTGCAGGTGTAGAAGCAAGTAGGGTGTTATCTTGTACTCCTTTTCATCCTTCTTTCTCTCCTCCATTCTTTTCCCGCTCTCTCCCTTTTTCCTTTTTGCCCTACCTCTCTCTCTTTCTTGCTTCTAATTTTTTCTTTTTCGTTTCCGTCTCCATTTTCCATAACAATTGAAATAATCCCAGTTTCTAAAAATTTAGTTTTTTATAAATATCAAGCAGAGCTTTAAAGCGTTAGCTGTAATGCTCCACTTGTGAAAGTAAATATGTTGGGCTTTTTCTTGGCACTCAGATAACAATTCTGAGTGCTACTCTGACGGACAAAATTAATAACTTGCTAGTTAAAGTCTTCAATAAATCCCTTGAAGAGGGAGAATTCCTAAATCTATCTATGTTGCGCATATTATAGTTATTCCAAAAAAAGATAAAGATCTGGAACATTGCGCCTTATATCGACCAATCACCTTGCTTGGAGGAGATCCAAAAATGCTTTCTAAAATTGGGGCCAATCAACTGGAACGTGTGGTAGTTGAAATTGTTAATGCTGATCAGACGGGTTTTATAAAAGTCCGGTCTTCAAACAGCACTGGGTGGCTAATTATTACAATTAATTACCTTATGTTTCATCAAATCCCCAGTGCTATTGTTACTATGGATGCAGGGAAGGCATTTGATCACAATGAGAGGAAGTACATGATAGATGTACCGAGACCCTAACCCTAACCCTAATGGTGATAGGGACCACACAACACAAATTTCTGCAGATTATATCCTTTTGACTTTAACTGAACCTACAAAATCCAGTCCAGCACTAATAAAATGTGTGGAAGCATTTGGACAGATCTCTGGGTACAAGGATAATTTCTCTAAATCTGAGATCATGCTGGTGGGAACTTCAGGGGAAGATGAGTCTGATTAGGTGAAATCATTTAAATGGTCTCCCCCAGAGACGCTGAGCGTCCAATGGGCGGGACAAAGCCCAGCATTTTTGCTTTGCTATTGAACTCACTGTTTAAAGCACTGTGAAGGTGCGGGAATGAGTGAGAGGAAAGCCACGTCGTTACCAGTGATAAGAAGCTGATTCTGAATAAAAGTTGAGTGTGTTGTAACACATATTTAGTCAATGACATGTACACACAACAGTATATATTTGATCACTTATTTTTTAACATTTTAGGGGAAGCTGAACTTCCCTTGCAGTCTTAGAGCAATTGCCACTGGTACAAATCCTCTAAATATAATAAACATTTTTGTGCCTAAAAGCTCAGATTTTTCAACTCCAGCAAAATTTGCTCTGCGTCCATTGCAGGTTTCGCTTCGCTTTTGCTTCGCTCCCACTTAGCTTCGCTCTATTAGTCTCACATCCTTCGCGTCCTTCGCCTCGCTTCGTTCCTGAATGCGCCTTTACATAGGGTTAACAGGTAAATCGCTCGCTCCTGTCACGTCATTCGCGTTTAGTGTGAATGTACCTTAAAAACTTCATCCTGCCTCCGTAATTGTTGCTCGCTACAGAGTCTCAGTTCAGTTATCGTGACAATTTCATCATGCTTATGAGACTCTGGCTGAGACTCTGCTTCTGCTACTGTGAAGGTCATCAGCCAAAGCTGTGCTCTGCTGCTCCAGAGGAGAAAGATAAGAAAGGTCTGTTCTCACAGTAACTTACAGAGAAGCTAGTTCTCTGTCTGTCATAAATATTTTTCACTCCTCTGTCCTAAAAAAAACACTTTGTGAGTACTTGGATAATCTTATTTTTCCACAACATAGCACAAGACGAATCATCAGTCTAATAGTGAGAGTATTGCAACATCCAAAATGCAAATGGCTTAATGGTTTCATTAGATGCAGATAAACCTTTTGACAAGGTTAAAAGGAATTTTTCCGCTTGCTACGCTACATTAATTTGGATTTGGACATAATTTTTGTCATGGATCAGATAACTACTGGTCCTTCTCAAAATATTAGCATATTGTGATAAAGTTCATTATTTTCCATAATGTAATGATGAAAATTTAACATTCATATATTTTAGATTCATTGCACACTAACTGAAATATTTCAGGTCTTTTATTGTCTTAATACGGATGATTTTGGCATACAGCTCATGAAAACCCAAAATTCCTATCTCACAAAATTAGCATATCATTAAAAGGGTCTCTAAACGAGCTATGAACCTAATCATCTGAATCAACGAGTTAACTCTAAACACCTGCAAAAGATTCCTGAGGCCTTTAAAACTCCCAGCCTGGTTCATCACTCAAAACCCAAATCATGGATATGACTGCCGACCTGACTGCTGTCCAGAAGGCCACTATTGACACCCTCAAGCAAGAGGGTAAGACACAGAAAGAAATTTCTGAACGAATAGGCTGTTCCCAGAGTGCTGTATCAAGGCACCTCAGTGGGAAGTCTGTGGGAAGGAAAAAGTGTGGCAGAAAACACTGCACAACGAGAAGAGGTGACCGGACCCTGAGGAAGATTGTGGAGAAGGGCCGATTCCAGACCTTGGGGGACCTGCGGAAGCAGTGGACTGAGTCTGGAGTAGAAACATCCAGAGCCACCGTGCACAGGCGTGTGCAGGAAGACTGGGGAGAAGGAAATGCCAAAATGCCAGAAGTCCAGTGTCAAGTACCCACAGTCAGTGATGGTCTGGGGCGCCGTGTCAGCTGCTGGTGTTGGTCCACTGTGTTTTATCAAGGGCAGGGTCAATGCAGCTAGCTATCAGGAGATTTTGGAGCACTTCATGCTTCCATCTGCTGAAAAGCTTTATGGAGATGAAGATTTCATTTTTCAGCACGACCTGGCACCTGCTCACAGTGCCAAAACCACTGGTAAATGGTTTACTGACCATGGTATCACTGTGCTCAATTGGCCAGCCAACTCTCCTGACCAGAACCCCATAGAGAATTTGTGGGATATTGTGAAGAGAACGTTGAGAGACTCAAGACCCAACACTCTGGATGAGCTAAAGGCCGCTATTGAAGCATCCTGGGCCCCCATAAGACCTCAGCAGTGCCACAGGCTGATTGCCTCCATGCCACGCCGCATTGAAGCAGTAATTTCTGCCAAAGGATTCCCGACCAAGTATTGAGTGCATAACTGTACATGATTATTTGAAGGTTGACGTTTTTTGTATTAAAAACACTTTTCTTTTATTGGTCGGATGAAATATGCTAATTTTGTCAGATAGGAATTTTGGGTTTTCATGAGCTGTATGCCAAAATCATCCGTATTAAGACAATAAAAGACCTGAAATATTTCAGTTAGTGTGCAATGAATCTAAAATATATGAATGTTAAATTTTCATCATGACATTATGGAAAATAATGAACTTTATCACAATATGCTAATATTTTGAGAAGGACCTGTAGTATCCACAAAATTTGGATACGATGCTCTTTTTGGAAAATGCAAACCCTTGTCTTACAGAGAAAGTTATCCTGATACATAAATGTTCAGATATTTTATACTACTCTATCAATTAGATCAATTCAAAGACCCTTCCTATCTCTTCCAATATTTATCTTCTGCCAACCATTCCATTGCAGATTGTAAACATCAGGTACCTGGGCACCAGTATTTCTAACAGGCTGAATGAGCTGAGCTGACATTAAATTATGTCTCATTACGCAAATTAATAGAAGACAACCTCATATGGTGGAGAACTCTCCCTTTCTCACTCACGCAAAGACTCTGCTTTAAAATGATGGTCCTCCCTAAAATAAACTATATTTTCTCTATGATCCCACCACATTTGTGGTTCGAAAGCTCAGATTCTATCATATCAAATTTTTTATGGACATTTAAACATCTACGCATAAGTTTAAAAACTTTACAAATGGCTAAAAGTTTAGGAGAACTGTTACTTCCCTGGACTTTCCAGTGTTACCTCTCATCTGTGTTTATTAACCTCCCTCCTTCAGTTGCTCTGCATTCTCCATGCCTCTCCTTGAGAGACACATCTCTAAATGTATTTTAAGGCAACACATCAAACACTACATGTCCTTGTGTGACATCATGGGAAAATCCAAAGAAATTAGCCAAGATATCAGGAAGAGGATTGTTGACCTCCACGGGTCTGGTTTGTCCTTGGGTCCAATTTCCAGATCCCCGTAGGTGCCATATTCATCTGTTCGAACAATCGCATGCAAGTATAAACAGCATAGGAATGTCCAACCATCATGACTGGAGATCAGTTGTGTGATGAATGTGTTTTTGTGGGAAACATGCAAATTATTTCAAATTAAGTGTTTGACCATAATGGCCAGTGTTGCGTTTAGAGGAAAAAGGAGGAAAAATGTAAGCCTAAGAACAGTGTCCGAATCTTACCAATGAACTTGGTACTTTAAATGTATGGGCAGAACTGAAAAACTGTTAGAGCAAGTTGGCCTACAAACCTGACTCCAGTTCTTCTGGAAGGAATGGTACAAAATTCCATTGTTAGAAACGTTTGGAAGGGTGATCCACAACATTTGACCCAAGTCATACAGTTTAAAAGGGGATTCCACCAAATTCTACGGAAATGTATGGGAACTTCTGAATTGATTGAAGGTTAGAAGAAAGAAAGAAAATCTTTCATAATATTCTGGCATTTTGCAAATAATCTTGGTAATCATAACTGAGCTAAGTCAGTCAGTCATTTTCTACCGCTTATTCCATAGTGGGTCGCGGGGGGAGCTGGTGCCTGTCTCCAGCAGTTTACAGCGAGAGGCGGGGTACACCCTGGACAGGTCACCAGTCCATCGCAGGGCAACACACAAACAACCATGCACACACCTAAGGGAAATTTAGAGTGACCAATTAACCTAACAGGCATGTCTTTGGACTGTGGGAGGAAGCCGGAGTACCCGGTGAGAACCCACGCATGCACAGGGAGAACCTGCAAACTCCATGCAGAAAGACCCCCGGCTGGGAATCGAACCCAGGACCTTCCTGCTGCAAGCAGGTTACACTGGAGAGGCGTGATCGGGAGGAATGGCCTCCCCAATCTGAATCCGAGTGGTGCTTTGATATTGGACTTCTGTGCTAGTCACGGATTGTCCATAATGAAGACCATGTTCAAACATAAGGGTGTCCATCAGTGCACTTGGCACCAGGACACCCTAGGCAGGAAGTCAATGATCGACTTTGTTGTCGTATCATCAGACCTTCGGCCGCATGTTTTGGACACTCGGGTGAAGAGAGGGGCTGAGCTGTCCACTGATTACCACCTTGTGGTGAGTTGGATCCACTGGAGGAGGAGAAAGCCGGACAGACTTGGCAGGTCCAAGCGCATAGTGAGGGTCTGCTGGGAACGTCTGGCGGACCCCTCAGCCAGGGATGTATTCAACTCCCACCTCCGGGAGAACTTTGACCAGATCCTGGGGGATGCTGGAGACATAGAGTCCGAGTGGACCATGTTCTCCGCATCTATTGTCAATGCTGCTGCCCGTAGCTGCGGCCGTAATGTCTGCGGTGCCTGTTGTCGTGGCAATCCCAGGACCCAGTGGTGGACACCGGCAGTAAGGGACGCTGTCAAGCTGAAGAAGGAATGGAAGGGGTGGGAGGCTGGTGACCTCGACTGAGGACATTATCGGGCAGTGGAAGGAATACTTCGAGGATCTCCTCTGTCCTGCCATCACGCATTCCCTGGTGGAAATAGAGGCTGGGGACTCGAGGTTGGACTCTTTCATCACCCAGGCTGTAGTCACTAAGGTGGTTAAAAAGCTCTGCGGTGGCAGGGGTGGATGAGATCTGCCCTGAGTACCTCAAATCTCTGGATGTTGTGGGGCGGTCATGGTTGACACGCCTCTTCAACATTGGGTGGCGGTCGGGGACAGTGCCTCTGGACTGGCAGACTGGGGTGGTGGTCCCCCTTCATAAGAGGGGTGACCGGAGGGTGTGTTCCAACTACAGGGGGATCACACTCCTCAGCCTCCCTGGCAAGGCCTACGCAAGGGGAATTGGAGACGAGAGTCCGGCCGACAGTTGGCTTCATTAGGAGCAGTGTGGTTTTTGTCCCGGCCGTGGAACACTGGACCAGCTCTATACCCTCTACAGGGTACTCGAGGGTTCATGGGAGTTTGCCCAACCGGTCCACATGTGTTTTGTGGACCTGGAGAAAGCATTCGACTGTGTCCCTCGTGATGCCCTGTGGGGGGTGCTCCAGGAGTATGGAATTAGGGGCCATCCGGTCCCTGTACAAGCGGAGCAGGAGTTTGGTCCGCATTGCCGGCACTAAGTCGGACCTGTTCCCGGTGCATGTTGGACTCCAGCAAGGCTGCCCTTTGTCATCGGTCCTGTTCATAACTTTTATGGACAGGATTTCTAGACGCAGTCAAGGGCCGGAGGGGGTCTGGATTGGGGACCAGTGGATTTTGTCTCTTCTTTTTGCAGATGACGTGGTCCTGTTGGCCCCCTCTAGCCAAGACTTACAGCATGCGCTGGGGCGGTTCGCAGCCGCTGGGGCGGTTCGCAGCCGAGTGTGAATTCTTAAAATATAAGAATTTATTAACAAAAACAATTCAACTCCAAGTATTTCAGTTAAACTCTTTACTTGGCTAGAACAATTCAACTAACACTACCAACCAAAATGAAGGAAAGAAAACTATTGAACTACATACAAGTGAAGGAACAAAGAAATCAAATGGTTAAAAACCATGACCATTAAAGTGATTCAATATTACCATTCAGTGTTATCTATGTTTGAAAACCCAGGTTTATTTAAATGAACCTGGGAATGAGGTTAGATTAGTCATAGAACTAACTAAGAACACTACTTAATTAATCACAATGCAAAATCAGAAGAGGGACTTCCGGTAATGGCGTTTATTGTGTAGACGTGTTTTAGTCTCGCTCCTGCACAGTCTGTTGTATATCTTGCAAACCTCTCTTATTCTGCTCTTAAACTCCCGGCTTTAAACATATATACAATACAGACCAAAGGTTTGGACACACCTTCTCATTCAAAGAGTTGTCTTTATTTTCATGACTATGAATATTGTAGCTTCACACTCAAGGCATCAAAACTATGAATTAACACATGTGGAATTATATACCGAACAAAAAAGTGTGAAACAACTGAAAATATGTCTTACATTCTAGGTTCTTCAAAGTAGCCACCTTTTGCTTTGATTACTGCTACGCACACTCTTGGCATTCTGTTGATGAGCTTCAAGAGGTAGTCACCTGAAATGGTTTTCACTTCACAGGTGTGCCCTGTCAGGTTTAATAAGTGGGATTTCAAGCCTTATAAATGGGGTTGGGACCATCAGTTGTGTTGTGCAGGAGGTGGATACAGTATACAGCTGATAGTCCTACTGAATAGACTGTTAGAATTTGTATTATGGCAAGAAAAAAGCAGCTAAGTAAAGAAAAATGAGTGGCCATCATTACTTTAAGAAATGAAGGTCAGTCAGTCCGAACAATTGGGAAAACTTTGAAAGTGTCCCCAAGTGCAGTCGCAAAAACCATCAAGTGCTACAAAGAAACTGGCTCACATGAAGACCGCCCCAGGAAAGGAAGACCAAGAGTCACCTCTGCTGCGGACGATAAGTTCTTCCGAGTCACAAGCCTCAGAAATCGCAGGTTAACAGCAGCTCACATTAGAGAACAGGTCAATGCCACACAGAGTTCTAGCACCAGACACATCTCTAGAACAACTATTAAGAGGAGACTGTGTGAATCAGGCCTTCATGGTAAAATAGCTGCTAGGAAACCACTGCTGAGGACAGGCAACAAGCAGAATATGGAGGAATGCTGAAAACTGATCCACTGGATAGAGGGCTTTTTTTTCCCTCCCCTGCCACTATATGACAGTCTATCGTCTTTTCATATTTTCCATCTCTCACCTATTTCCTAGTGTAGCACAATGAATGGTACAGTTAGATTCCTGTTCTGGAATGTGAAGGGCCTAAACAGTCCGGTGAAAAGATCTCGGGTGTTTAACCACATAAACCACCTAGATGCAGATGTAATCTTTCTTCAAGAGACTCACCTGCCAATCTGAGACCAAAACAGATTAAAAACTCCATGAGTGAGTCATATATTGCACTCAGGGTTTGATTCTAGAGCCAGGGGCGTGGCAATTTTATTTAAGAATAAAATAAATTTTTCCCTTGATAAGCTAATTTCAGACAAGAATGGGAGATACTTAATTGCTATAAGGACCGTGATGAACAATCCTGTGGTCTTGGTTAACGTTTATGCCCCAAATTTTGACAATGCTCTATTTGCTAATAAGCTTTTAGGAATGATTCCCGACCTAAATACACGTCTTCTGGTCTTTGGAGGAAATTTAAACTGTGTTATCGATCCACTATTAGATAAGTCATCCAGTGGATCTAGGACATTTTCTGCTATGGCCAAAACCTTTTCAAATTTCATGATCCAAAACAGATATGCTGACCCTTGGAGGTTTTACAAACCCCAGGCTAGGGAATATTCTTTCCTTTCGAATGTGCATCACACATATTCCCGTATTGACTATTTTTTCATAAACAATTCTATGGTCCCTAAAGTCTCAGAATACCTCAGAATACCTGACCATGCTCCTCTGGTTTTGGATATGGTACAACGTCCATGGAGGTTAAACTCTTTACTTTTGTCTGATTCTGAGTTTTGTAAATATGTCTCTCATTCAATTGATAATTTTCTGGAGATGAATGATTTTGAGGATATTTCAAGGTCTCTATTATGGGAAACCCTTAAAGCATACCTTAGAGGTCAAATTATCTCTTTCTCTTCTCACCTATCCAAATCAAATAAAGTTAAACAAAATGAGCTCTTGATCAGAATTCAAGTTTGGATATGCGACAATATGCCAAAATGCACTTAACTCCACCCCTGAAATATATAAGCAACGTCTTAACCTTTAATCTGAATTCAATTCAATTCAATTCAGTTTTATTTATATAGCGCCAATTCACAACACATGTTGTCTCAAGGCACTTCACAACAGTCAGGTACATACATTCCAATTAATCCTAACCAATGAACAGTGCAGTCAGAGTTAGCTTTTTATTCAAATTGGATAAAAAGTTTTTCTATCTAAGGAAACCCAGCAGATTGCATCCAGTCAGTGACTTGCAGCATTCCCTCCTCCCAGATGAGCATGTAGAGACAGTGGACAGTCACTGGGGTTGACTTTGCAGCAATCCCTCATACTGAGCATGCATGTAGCGACAGTGGAGAGGAAAAACTCCCTTTTAACAGGAAGAAACCTCCAGCAGAACCAGGCTCAGTGTGAGCGGCCATCTGCCACGACTGATTGGGGGTTTGAGAGAACAGAGCAGAGACACAAAAAGAACACAGAAGCACTGATCCAGGAGTTCTTTCTATGGGAAGGAAAAGTAAATGTTAATGGATGTAGCTCCTTTAGTCGTTTCACCTAGAAAGAAAGAACAGATAAACTCTGAGCCATTTTTCAAGGTAAGAGTCTGAAAGAGAGCACATAGAGTTTGTTACAGTTAAGCTCAGTCAATCGCCATGTCTAGGAGAGAGAAAGGGTTAAATACTAAAAGACAGGGCTATGTGGATTATCGGTAGAGGGTGAGCATTAAGTTGTTGCCAGCAGAAGCTTGGACAATTCCCCTCTCCATAAAGGTGTCACAGGTAGACACATAGCCAAGCCAGGTGTAGCTTCTAGGAAGAGAATAGAGAGAAGGTTAAAAGCTGAAATAACAGCAAATAATGCAAAATTGGAGAGTAGTGTGAGAATGTAACGAAGAGGGTGAAGGTGGTCGTTATGTCCTCCAGCAGCCTTCAATCTCCTGTCAACCCAGGAAGCTGAGAAATTACTGTTGCAGTAACTGTTATGAATATGGTGATAAAGCTTCTCGCTTATTAGTCCACCAACCATACTTAATTTTTTTGCATTCGATTGGCAGTATTCAACCGTCAGATCATTCTAACTCTGGATCCAAGTTTAAACTGTAAGTGCATCTTGCCAGCAAGGGCATTCATGAGCATTCTGTCTCCTGTCCATCCCTCTGTTGAGTCGCATGGAAGAGAGCAAGATTCAGCCAGCAAAGCGTTTTTGTCAGGGATTCCATGACTGATGTGACTCCTCTTTCTTGGGCTGAGCTGGATTTAAGTTAGTGTTGTATTGAAAGATGCAGAGAGGTCTCTACCAGTATATTTGTGTACAGTTCAGTCCATGTTTCATCTATATTTTTGATCAATAGCTAGGGCAAAACACACATCAGTACTGGGGTAACTGTCATCATAATCTCAACATGAAATTACATCATAGAGCTCAAACATCACAGCTACTGTGGTATTTCTAGGGAACTGTACTGTTACGTGTTGTGATCCAGCTGATCCAGGTCTTTCACCTGGTGACATTCTGAGCAGAAAACATGTGAAAAGGAAAATAACGATTTTGACACAATTGCAGATACACAGAGGAGCAAGCATGCAGTAGTCTTCCTCGACCTTAATGCATCTTCACCTTGGAAGGTCTAATGTTGATAGGAAGCATCCTCATGTCCTGGATCAGGATTTTATTTTAAAACAAACGTTGCACTGCACAAGGGATTATTATTCCCTTGTCAGAACAGTGTTCTTTACCCAAGCTCTTCTATCACCCGAGGTGATTGGGTTACAGTTCTTTGGTTTGGGGTAGGCAGTTCTCCTTCATGGGGTAATCTTTCTTTCTATTCTGTGATTGTTGGAACACTAGTCCATTGGTTTGGGCTGGGCTGATGTCCCTCAGAAGTGGAGTCATCTAGTGAATTAGGAACCAGTCTGCAGTTAGTAGCCACTGTCTAAGTCACCAGCAGCACCTTGAAACCGCCCCTGTTTGCTTTTGGACCTTCAAGGTTTCCTCCTCTTCTGGTCCAATAACCTTGCTGCAGTTGGTGTAGATGGCTACATCCTGCTAATGGCAGACAGCTTTCACCTGGAGAGAAGCTTGATATAGGGTTGCAGACAAACATATGATGTTTCAAGAAATTCTGATTACAGGACTTATTCCTATTGATTCAGAATATCTAAAGAGAATTACAAATGGTCTAATCTGTGGAGGTGTATAATTTGGTGAAGGAATTAACGCTGTACATTCAGATAAGTTTTCAGGATATAGCCTTGGGGAGCTGTGCACCATTTATATAAACAAAATACAACATCTAATTTTCTCTCACAAAGTCACTACGGCCTCATTGATGGTATGAACAACCTTTTCCCTATAACTGCTAAAACGTTTGTTTTATTTTTATTAAGTCTGACAACCCTTCTTTTTACACATGGTCCAACCCATGCGTCAATGTAGCAAAATGATAGAAAAATGTTTTAACAACCTGGACAACATTATGCAGAATTTAAGAAATTAATTCTGGCATAACTATTTATCTCAGATTTTATTTTAAAAGATCACATTTATAATAGTCAGACATTTGGTTTAGCTGTTACTGCTAGTATATCACTATTTCCTTCTTGATAAATTGTTCCTCAAAAAGTTCATCAATTAAAATTTTACATTGCGCATTGATGTAAAGGTCTATTTTCTCTACTGGCCTATTCTTTTGTGTTTATTCACTTGAATTCCTGTGGGCAATATTAGATTTTCCCTTATATTTCATTTGAAGTCTTGCATATAGCTTTAACCTAGTTAAACTACATTGGACTGATGTATTTGATATATATATATATATGTAGCTTTTGTTAACTCTGTGTTTTAGCTATTTAAAGCCTTAGAATTGATGAATTAGCATTAATTAAATTGGTCATAGAGTTCCCCACTGTGAATTTACCTAAATTAATATTCAAAACATCTGGTTGTTACTAACTGCAATTACATCAGTTTTATCAACAATAAAACATAAATTTTGTTGTTATGCAGTTTTATTAATGTTTCACTTATAAATGAGTCACACATCATCTTCATTTGTCTTGTATAAAGATGAGTAAATATAAACTACTGAAAGTTTTGTCATGTAATTTTAACATATAAACACTACAAATTGAACCTAATTATTATTTCCCACTTAGTATAGAAGGGTTCCAGCGGTTCCACTGCTGTTCTTCAGAAGCCCTCTATTTATTTCTGCATCCAGTGGATCAGTTTTCAGCATTCCTCCATATATTCCTCCATCCAGTGGACCAGTCTCCAGGGCGTCCGTGGGTTCCTGTGTCCAGAGAACCAGTTTCACGAGCTTCTTTGTGGGCTCCAGTTTGCAGTAAACCAGTTTCTCCATGGATTCTCAGCTCCACAACTTTTCCTTGAGTTCCTTAATTGCCTTAGTGCATTTCAGAACTCGAAGACTTCAGTAATCTGAACAGTACATAAACCTCACTCAAAGAACCATACCTCTTCTGACCAGATGGAGAGTGTTAAGGCACATTGCGTCATAAATAATGTGCTGGTCTGTTGCAGACTATGGAAACCAACTGATTTACTGTGTGTGTGGGCGGTGGGAGTACGTAGAGTGGTCCCTATAAATAACAGATCAAGAACAGAACCTCCCTTCCTGGAAAACTCAGTTCTGGGTATTCAACCCATTTGCAGGAAACTGCTTCAAGTTTATCTGCTAAATGTTTTATAGCACACTCTCTTTCCCCAGCTTTCTTTTGCAGGGGTTTGAACAATTACCTCCCGACCCTCCAATAAAAATAATTGCCATTGTGGTCTGACAAACAAACTACCAATGTGGTAGCAGCTTTCCTGATAATGTCATACTGAAGAACAATTAAAACATCGAATAAGTGTCAAAGGCAACAGTACAGTTATTCAAATAGCCAGTATCTGGTGTTGACCTTGCTTCCTTAAGATGTCTGTAAATCACGTTAGTATGCTGGATGTAAACGTCTGGGCTAAAATGATGATCAATTATTTTTATCTTTTTGGTGCTTGGAATTAGTCATAGTTGGCTTCTGTTAATCCACCTTTTCGCTTTTTGAGAACTGTTAAGATCTAAGGACTTTTTAGACTGCAGGTCCTCAGGGTCATTATTCTAATCTTTGAGTCACTTCATTATAACTTTTGCTTCATGACATGGGACTCCATCATACTGGAAAATATAGAATCAACAAACTGTTCTGTTAAAAGAAGTTGCTCTGGGGAGATGTTATAATTTCAGTCTTTGTTAGAGTTAGAAAGCTGATAAACACGGACAAGTGTAAAAGAAGACACAAGGTGACCCAAGTAAGTTTGACTTGCAAAGGTGAGACAGTCCTGTGCAGAACAACGACTTCCTTCTCACAAAGTGAAAATCCTTGCACCAGCCTTTTATTTACAACTCACATTCCTACAAGCAAAAAGCGGGAATTGGTTCAGCCAATTCTTACAGAGATTTCAACCTAAAAGAGTAGTCATTCCCATATATGGCATAAGCTTGTCATGTCCAGAGAGTGATCCACTCCAGACCGCATTCCTTAACCTTCCACAAACACATTTTCACACTAAAAAAGCAATGATAGGAATTAGAAATTATCTTAACTACAGTAGAACTTCCGACATAAACATGATTTAACCTAAACAATGATAACTTATATAAATTTTTCCAACAGTCTTTCAGAGAGACTTTTCTATTGCCATCATTCTGCTATGTAAATCAAAAAACTATGTCAGATACAGTATATTATTTTAAAACTGCACACGAGCGTACAACAACAATGTGAACTATCTTCATATAAAAAGATGCCACATAAATTTGTAAAAAAACGAAAACATTTGCATCCCTGCCAAATGTGTTGGCTATGACTTTACAAATAATTACCCAGTCTGGGAATATCACGGCATTTTCTGACAAATCCTGTAGTGCAAATGCAATATTTTCTTTCTACATCAGTAATCAGGATTGTCACCAAGTCCTTGCTATTACCCTGGTATGAACCATTTTGGAGCTGTGAGTTAAATAATCTTTCAGGTGCCAACTTTGGAAAATCTTTCTTTACTGTTTATTAGGGAGATCTCCACATTTATCCTTCCTTACATCTCGCCCATTTTCTTTGTCCCTTTTATTGTGAGGGGTCCCATGAAACATGATGGTATCTCCACTATGCTTCACTGATGACATACAAGAAGATGATGGACAGATATTTTCTAACTCATTTTTCCCCGGTTTTACTGAGTGTCTTCTTTCTGGCTCAATCATAAAATGTTTGCTATGTAATTATTTGTTCATTTGGGACATATGGAAAACAATGAGTGACAAAATGGCTTAGTTAGGACAGCAATTGCATGGTTGTGTTTCACAATATGTTAAAAATATGTCCTAACACTGCACATAGACTCCTAATAGATTTAGAACATGTGGAATCATTGTAGACACACAAGTTGTTGAAGCTTTCTGTCCTCTCACCTCTTAATTACCAAACTATTTAATATGAAAACCAGGATGTGAAGCTAGTTTTGGAGGGTACAAAGGAAGATTTAAAATACGTAAGCCTTGGTTCAAATCTATTTGTCTGCTCGCGTCTATTGTTTCTTTTTCTGGTACAACTCTTTTCAGCGATGTCACCTGGAAAACACAGGGGAATTCAGATTTTGTTGCTTCTCATATTTACAACTAACATGGTTGTTAAACTTACCTATATGTCTGTTGGTACATACATTAGACTCATAGTGGAGGATTCCAGTCCTCATGTGTCACACATGTGTACCATGTGTTAAATGTCTCCCTGATTGAAATAGTTATAGTTATATTCCCACCCAGCCTGTCACCACATTCTACAGGAGCCTGCTGATGACTTATTGAATTGAGTTGTGTTTATGCAGAAAAAGATCAAAACATGCAGGGAACTGGTCTTCGAGGATCATAAGTCATATCTACAACTATGACAAATGTATAAAGAGTTTGAAAGTTCTGATTGTCTTTTCTTGACTTACTAAATGATATAATTTTTATCTATACTAAATGCTCTCACATGTAACAAAGAAGCTTGTCTGTGACCGACAGACCTGACATTAGAATGCCTTTAGGGATTGTGGTGGATGCTTCTACCACCACCACAAAGTGTTCTGCAAATACAGACCAGCTGGAGGTGGAAGCCAGGAACATACCATTATTCCAAAAGACTGAGGGGGGGACGAAACTTCTTAACTTGTTAAAGTTGTTAGTTATTTTGTCACTTTAGTATTCACTTATCTGTGTTAAGTTAAAGATTAATTTATGTCATTTATGTTTGTTTGTTAATTAGTTTGTATGTATTTTTCTCATTTGTTCTTATGTTGTGCCTTCCCCATTTGAGTTTAGGTTATTCCACCCCTATTTAAGTAGTCTTTGTTTTTTGGTCTCGAGGTCAGTTTTGTTGCTGTTCAGTTGACCTCAGCTGAGTTGGGCCCAAACTCATGTCATTTGTTATCTGAGTTATTTTTATATTGAAGTTGACCTTTTGTTAACTATTTTTGACAGTATTAAATTGAAGTTTTTCCAATTTTTGAACACCTTTTGTCCTTGCTGAAGTCTGGTCCACCACAGTTGGTGTCAGGAGTGGGATCAGTAAGTTAAAGACATTGGTGTATTGTATTTTTTCCTGGTTTTGACCATTTTTGCAATAACTACCTCTGATTTTTTTTTTTTTTTTAATTTCTCTCTTGCTCTTTTTTTTTCTGAGAGAAAGAAATGCCTGGAAGCGGAAGAGGACGAACAAGAGGACCCAGCTCTGATCCAGATGAAAGAGATGCTGTTGAGGAAGGTTGAGCTGTTGGTGGAGGTTTTGACATGGAAGAGAAGGGGAGTGAACCAACACTTTCAGATTTGGCTAGTCTTCTCAGAGCCCATCTAGGACAACAGAAGGCCAAGGAGGACTACTGGACCAGAGAAGCTGCTAAGCAAGAACAGAAATTTGAGGAACTGGAAAAACAGTTCAGCTTGTTTAGAAGTGAGATTCAATCTCAGACCACTTCCCCAGTGCGGCCTACACAACCACCAGATCCTGGAGTAGCAGCTTCCCCGCAACACAGTCTATCAGGTGACCTTCTCTATGCACATTCTCTGGCACCTAAATTGCAAAAACGTAGTGAAGAGGATGACATTGAACACTTTCTCATTACTTTTGAAAGAATGGCTTCTGCCTGCAGGTGGCCGAGAACTGACTGGGCTTTTCACTTAATACCTCTGCTAACAGGCAAAGCTAGAAGTGCCTTTGTTCATATGGATGTTGATTTGTCTATGATCTATGACCAAGTTAAACTAGCTATTTTGCAGAATTATGAGATTAACAGTGAAACCTACAGGCAAAGATTTTGCTCGCTTCAGGTAGAGCCTGAAGAAACTCCAAAAGAGCTCTACATAAGGCTGAAGGAGCTTTATAGTAAATGGGTGCAACCTAATGGTAAAACAGTGGAACAAATCAATTAAATAATTATTCTTGAGCAGTATTTAAGAATGTTGTCATCAGAGCTACAGGTGTGGATAAAAGAACATAATCCAAAGACTGCAAACAAGGCTGCTGAACTGGCTGACGTGTTTGTGGCTGCTAGGAGGAGGAACCTGTCTTGGGCTTTCCAAAGCTGGAAAAAGGATGGCTGCAAGCAATCATCAGCCCAACAGGTTTCAGCTGTGGGTAAGCCCCCTGTGAAAAGATTTGACTCAAATTTCAGGGGAAGAAGCCTGTCTGTTACTTATGTGGACAGGAGGGTCACACCAAACCAATGTGCCCTCATAATGCTGTTAAATTGTCCCAGATGTGTTTTGTGCCAAGGGAAGAGACCCAAAATGCTGGATCAACGCAGCCATTAATGGAGACGTATGTGAAGCTCAATGGTCAGGCACTGAAAGCACTGATTGATACAGGGAGTATACAGACCTTGGTTCAGCAAAGGTATGTTCCACCTCAGTCTGTTTGCACCAGTGAGACCGTCCTAATCTACTGTCTCCATGGTGATGAAAGGAAGTATCCAACAGCTGATGTCAATGTGACCATAAAGGGACAAACTTACCTGCTTAATGTTGGGAAGTGGCAAGTTATCTACTAAGATAACTTGCCATTTCCAGTAATCCTCGGCAGTGACCTACCAGTGCTTATCGACCTGTTACACCCTCCTCAGTGTAATGTCGCTCTAACTCGGGCTCAAGCAAAGCAGCCTGAGGAAATTGTTTCAGATCTTAGTACCTTGCCATTTCACAATGTGGAATTTTCCACAGAAAAAATAAAAGTCAGGAAGTCCAAAGGCCTGCGGAGGAAGGAAAAGTTTCAAGGAACGGTGGTAGTTCCTCCTGACACCCCACAGCCTGAGGTACTCCAAGAGTTTAAAATTCCTGGTAATATATTGGAGGTGCAGCACCAGCATCAAATCTTGTGAAGTATTTTAAAGAGGCAAAAGTCAATAAAAATGATTTTGTCATTCAGAATGACATTCTCTACAGACAAAATGGACCAATTAAACAGCTTGTGGTTCCTAAAGCAGTGAGAGAAACTGTTTTGAAGTTGGGCCATTCTATTCCCTGGGCTGGCCACCTGGGGAAGCATAAGACCTTACCCCGTATAAAACGCTGTTTCTATTCACCTGGCTTGCGTAGAGATGTTTTGCAGGAGCTGTCCAGAATGTCAAATTACATCAGCCAGGCTGCCCAATAAAGCTCCTCTCCAACCTCTTTTAGTTCTGTGTACACCATTTCAATGCCTGGGCATGGACATAGTGGGACCAGTGGAAAGGAGTAAAGCTGGAAACCGGTTTATGCTGGTGATTGTGGATTACACAACTAAATATCCAGAAGTGTTCCCCCTGAAAGTTGTCAAAGCAAAGAATGTGCATTCTGTTTAGTGCAATTTGTTCCCAGAGTTGGCTTTCCTCAGGAAATACCCACTGACCAGGGCACCAATTTTATGTCAAAATTGCTTAAAGATGTGTATCAGTTGCTAGGGATTAAAGGACTGAGAACAACACCTTATCATCCACAAACTGATGGACTCACTGAAAGGTTTAATCAAACCCTTAAACAAATGCTAAGGAAATTTGTGAATGAAACAGGCTCTGACTGGGACAAATGGCTTCCATATATTCTGTTTGCATACAGAGAAGTTCCTCAGGCTTCTACTGGGTTTTCCCCATTTGAATTAGTATTTGGTTATGAAGTGAGGGGACCCTTGACGGTTCTAAAGGAACTGTGGGAGAGGAAACAAACTAACAAAGATTCTCTAAATGTTGTAACTTATGTGCTCCAGATGAGGGAGAAGCTGGAGAAGATGACAACATTGGCCCAGGAGCACATGAAGACCTCACAGCGTAAACAGAAGACCTGGTATGACACTGCAGCCTGGGAGAGGGGGTTCAAACTGGGCTAAAAAGTGCTTGTTATGCTGCCTTCAGAGGATAGCAAGTTGCTTGCTAAGTGGCAAGGGCCTTATGAGGTAATGGGGAAGTTGGGATCAACAATATATAAAGTCTCTGTTCCAGGTCAAAGCCGCTCCACTCGCATTCTCCATGTGAACCTGCTTAAAGAGTGGGTGTCCCGGGACCCAGAGAAATCTGCCTCTTTTTTACATCCAGAGTACAGGGGATGAGGAACCTGAAGAGCAATATTTTCCTGTTCTATCACCCTCCCAGCCCAGTTTGGATAATCTGTCCAGAGAACAGCAGTTGGAGGTCAGGGCTGTCTGTCCATTAAATGTGTTCCAGAAGACTCCAGGTTATACTGATGTGATAATGCATGATGTTGCCTTAAAAGAAGACGCAGTTCCAAAACGAATGAGCTATCGCATTCCTGAAAGACTTCTGGAACCACTCAAAAAGGAAATTGAGATAATGCTTTCTCTTGGAATTGTTGAGGCATCACAGAGCGAGTGGTGCAATCCAATTGTCCTCGTCCCTAAAAAGGATGGAACAATTAGGTTTTGCATTGACTTCCGCTACCTCAATTCAGTCTCAAAGTTTGATTCCTATCCAACTCCTCGTATCGATGATTTGATTGAGAAACTTGGTAAAGCAAAATACCTCACCACAATCGACCTGTCCAAAGGCTATTGGCAGGTACCACTCTCCTCTAGGTCTAGAGAGATGAGAGCTTTTAGAACACCATGGGGCCTTTACCACTTTATAGTGATGCCGTTTGGACTTCATGGGGCTCTTGCCACATTCCAGCGCCTAATGGATAAGGTACTCGATGGCCTCTCACATTTCGCCTCTGCATATCTGGATGACATCATTGTTTACAGTAACTGTTGGGATGAACACTTGCAACACCTAAAAGTGGTCTTTGAGTGTCTACAGAAAGCAGGATTGACAGTGAATCCAGCAAAGTGTGCCATTGCAAAGAGGGAGACGGAACCTTGGTTTTGTTATTGGAGGAGGACTGGTGAAGCCACAAATTCAAAAAATTGAAGCCATCCAGTCCTGCCCCCTTCCACAGACAAGAAAACAACTTAAATCCTTCTTGGGTATGTCTAGCTGGTACCACAGATTTATTCCCAATTACTCTGCCAGAGCTTCTCTTCTTACAGACATGACCAGTCTTCGCGGCCCAAAGGTTCTATGGTGGTCTGATGAAGCTAAGTCGGCATTTAAAGACATTCAGCAGGCCCTAAGCCGAGATCCTGTGCTCTATTGCCCTGATTTCCAGCAGGAGTTTGTTTTACAAACTGATGGGACTTAACTTCTTAACTTGTTAAAGTTGTTAGTTATTTTGTTACTTTAGTATTCACTTATCTGTGTTAAGTTAAAGATTAATTTGTGTAATTTATGTTTGTTAATTAGTTTGTATGTATTTTTCTCATTTGTTCTTATGTTGTGCCTTCCCCATTTGAGTCTAGGTTATTCCACCCCTATTTAAGTAGTCTTTGTTTTTTGGTCTCGAGGTCAGTTTTGTTTGAGTTTTGTTGCTGTTCAGTTGACCTCAGCTGAGTTGGGCCCAAACTCATGTAATTTATTATCTGAGTTATTTTTATATTGAAGTTGACCTTTTGTTAACTATTTTTGACAGTATTAAATTGAAGTTTTTCCAATTTTTGAACACCTTTTGTCCTTGCTTAAGTCTGGTCCACCACAGGGATGATTTGAGGGGTTGTGGAAGATTTCTACTTCTTTTCACAAATTCTCATGAGATCAGCCTGTTTTAGGACAAAGACATGCTGGTCTACCAGTTTGTCTGTCAGTCACTGTGTTTTAATGTGTCGTGCTGGTGTTATAACACCTCAGCTGGGAACCATATTAACTGTTTTCAAATAGCAAATATATTGACAAGCAGCTATATTTGTCTGCAATGAAACAAATTATTATCATAAAATCTGAGATAAGTAATAGTGTGAGATGTGATGTGTTGACATGTCAATAGAAAGAAGGAAGAAAAATGCTAAGTTTTTTTTTTTCTTTTTACAAATAGCACCCATGAATGTTTTTTTTGCACCTCCTACAATGTGTCTGCTCAGAGCTATGGGTAGGGGGTGATAAATATTAGCCCTGTTAAGATTGTCTTCAGCAGTGTTCTTGCCCAGACTTCTAGTTTGCTTATGTTTTGATTACTTTTGAGTTCTTAATTATTGTTTTGAAAGGTCTTGACATATTCATTTCATTTATCTGTGCTCATTATTGTTAGAAAGATGTTGCCATATAGGTTAATTCCTTTAATACAGATTCTTATTATTTTCTTGTGTTCTGTTCTCTGTGTATTTTAGGTCTTCTCTGGATAAGTGTTAATATATTTTCCTCCTGGTTTGTAGTTTATTTGCATGTAGTTCAGCCTCCTTTGTATTAATTATTCATCTTTCCTCTGTGTTTGCTTCACATCTTTTCCTCATCCCCTGTTTAACTCACCTGCATTCACTGTCATTCTCCACTACCACCTCATTATACAGGCTCGCTGGTTTTCATTGATTTTTGCTGGTTCCTCCCCTTACGCTGCCCATATTCCATGTTCTGTTCTCCTTGTGCAAGATCTGTAAGTTTTCTTTTTCAATTATTAAACCTCTACCATGCATATTTATGTACTAAGTAGTACTCAATTGTGAAGTGGAGGGAAAATAATATGTGGGTTTTCAACTTTTGAAATTTGAAAGGTCAGTCAGTCAGTCATTTTCTACCGCTTATTCCATAGTGGGTCGCGGGGGAGCTGGTGCCTATCTCCAGCAGTCTATGGGCGAGAGGCGGGGTACACCCTGGACAGGTCGCCAATTTGAAAGGTACGGCTTACAATTATTTTTAGACCCCTTTAATCTGAGCCCCCTAAATAAAACCCAGAGTAGCCAATTTGTTTCAGATATCACCTTATTCATAAATACAGCCAATTAAATCTGTTGACAGGACCAGTGTTGGCATCTTTTCCACAAATTCATCCTTTATAGAAGAGTGCAAGAAGAAAGCTAACGTTGAAAGACAGCCATAAGACGTTCCTATTGCAGTTTGCCACAGGTGAGAAATTATTTGCTCTGGTCAGATTAGACTTTGTGTTGGGCATAACTAACATTTCCATTAAACCTGAAAACACCATACCCACAGTGAAACATGGTGGTGTCAGCATGATTATGATAGGAAGCTTTTTTGCAGCACAGTAAAGGAAGCTGGTAAGATTTGATAGGTAGATGGATGCAACTAGTTACAGCCAATCCAAGAACCAACCGAGACTGAAGTTCACCTTCCAGCTGTAAAGCAACCCTAAACATACAACCTGAGCTACAGTGAAATGCTTTAGAACATTTTACATGGCCCAGTCAAAGTCCATACCAAAATTAAATTCACATATGCTATCCATCCAATCTGACTTAACTTGAGGGTTTTTTTCTTCAAAAAAGAACGTGCAAGAAGATTTTTGATTTTTATTTTGTGGTACTAGGGTCCTTTATTCTGTAAGTTGGCTGACAGGAAATGGGGTGGAAAGAGAGGGAAAACATGCAGCAAGGGTCAGCTGGCCGGGACTCGAACCTGTGACGGCTGCGTCAAGGACTGCAGACTCCGTACATGGTTTGTGCGTGACATTTGACTCATTGGAATGCAAACAATAAAAACTTTATATCTTGTTTTATATCTTTTTTGTTGCTCTAAGGACTGGATTGACATAACATTTGACATATTTTTTATGGAAAATGTTTCTTTTTTACTCATGGTACAAATAGATAAATTTTTTCACTTTGGATTAAATGGCCCAAATAGGTAAAATTTGTTAGATCTGACTTTACATTATTCTGTCTGAGGCGAGGGTTAAGGTTTTTGTTTCTGTCATTTATTTTACCTGCATTCTCTTCATCTGGGTTTCTTGTCTCACTTTAACACCCTTGCATGTATATTACAGGGACTACCCATGGCAAGCTCCCCCTCCCTGTTCTATTGTGTTTACTGTAAAAACTGGAAAAGCAGAGGTTTTAATGACGATGATCGTTTGTACCTGTAACCATATAGGGCTTTTTCTAATACCGAAAGAAAATGATAAAAAAAAAGTGTGCATAATTTTCAGTCTCCAGTGCTTCATATTGACCTGCAGCTGTAATTCAGGTCACTTGTGTGGGTTGTAGAGTCCGTCTCATGCTACCACGAGTGTGAAAGCACCACCAACATTCAAAAGTGACCAAAAAACCAGCCAGAAAGCATAGGGACTGAGAAGTGGTCTGTGATCCCCACCTGCAGAACCACTCCTTTATTGAGTGTGTCTTGCTAATCACCAAAGATTTCCCCCTGTTGTGTATTCCATTTTCACAACAACATGTGAAATTGATTGTCAGTCAGTGTTGCTTCCTAAGTGGACAGTTTGATTTCACAGAAGTTTGATTTACTTGGAGAGTTATATTGTGTTATTTAAGTGTTCCCTTTGGGTTTTTTTTAGCAGCGTATCATCTATCTATCGATCTGCCGATAGATAGATCGATAGATAGATAGATCGATAGATAGATCTATTGTTGAGGTACAATAATTCCACCAGATATAATAATACAGCCTCAACCGCACCCCAGTCCGGATGTCGTGAGAAAGAACAGATGAAGAGCAGGAAATTTATATTAACACAAGTTTAATTAGGTAAATAAGTCCAATGATTTCCAATGCATAATTGAATACAAAAGAAAGACAAAAAATTACCAAAGGCCTTTGGGAGAGACTCGGTCAGCAAAGCGAGGCCATATTCACCGAGTGGTCTGTCTTACCATAAGTGTTAAAGCATTTTATACCCTTACTTCAAAGCTGACGGTTTGTTTACGAAGCCACAGGTCACTTAATGGAGTTTTCTACGTTCCTGTGTCCCCACTACAAATTTATTACTCCTATGGGAGTACTTTATTGCCTATATCATGACTAACAGCCGGCATTTACTGATCAACATCCTGACCTGGGATTAACCCTTTCTCCAACCTGAAGCCTGCTGTGACCTGTGTCTCCCTCTCAGGCTCACAATACATGTTATATCTCAGTTTTATGCATACACATGCAAACTGAACACTTAAATGATCTTAATTCTCAACAATATATATATATATATATATATATATATATATAATCGTACTCGTCGTCTTCCGCTTTATCCAGGACCGGGTCGCGGGGGCAGCAGACTCAGCAGAGACGCCCAGACGTCCCTCTCCCCAGACACCTCCTCCAGCTCCTCCGGGGAGAGCCCAAGGCGTTCCCGGGCCAGCAAGAGACATAGTCCCTCCAGCGTCTCCTGGGCCGTCCCCTGGGCCTCCTCCCGGTTGGACATGCCTGGAACACCTCCCGAGGAAGGCGTCCAGGAGGCATCCGGTATAGATGCCCGAGCCACCTCAACTGGCTCCTCTCAATGTGGAGGAGCAGCTTCTCACCCTATCTCTAAGGGAGTGCCCGGCCGCCCTACGGAGGAAGCTCATTTCAGCCGCTTGTATCCGGGATCTCGTTCTTTCGGTCATGACCCAAAGTTCATGGCCATAGGTGAGGGTAGGAACGTAGACCGACCGGTAAATTGAGAGCTTTGCTTTTCGGCTCAGCTCTCTCTTCACCACAATGGACCGGCACAGTGCCCCCATTACCATGGCAGCCGCACCGATCAATCTGTCGATCTCCCGCTCCATTCTTCCCTCACTTGTGAACAAGACCCCGAGATACCTCAAGACTCCTCCACTTGAGGCAGGAACTCCCCTCCAACCTGAAGAGGACAAGCCACCCTTTTCCGGTCGTGTTATATATATATATATATATATATATAACCTCCACAAAGGCCCTTTATTCATTAATATCAGATCAGACAGAACTTAAGTACTCTAACAATGCTGCTCGCATTTCAATTCCCTCCAGCTGGTTTACCTCTTGTAATACACGACCCGGTGGCTGAATGTTTCTAAGATTCAAGATAACATCGTCAATGTACTGATTGCCATGTCCTTCAAAAATATTGTGCAATGCACAACAGGTCATAACCATCTTCTATGTAAGGTTCAAGCTGCAGTCATTATTTTTCAGGAGACACTCCATCTTCCCTCTAGTCACCCAAAAGGTGTTATGACAACTGACCTTGCACTGCTTATTCAAAGATTTTATCCTGGTGCTGTGGGATAAGTTGAACGTTATCAGAGATAATCAGTCATTTCTGGAACAAAGCCTCCCAGCAAAGCTGAGCACGCGAATACATTGAAACAGCAGCCGTTCTCCTACTGATGATGTTTAACCATGCCTATAACGTTAAAATAAAACATCTTAGTAAACTTATGCATTGCATTTGCATTTGCATTTGCAGTATGCATTGCATTTGCATTCCACACGCAGTGACATAAACATATGCAGATGTTTCAATGAAAAGATTAGACATACCATTCTTCTTGCACGGATCCGGTGTCTCCTTTTATGTATCAGCTGGATAGTTTTTACACTCTCTCGCTATATTGAAAGGAAGATGCAAAAGAAAGAAGGAAAGCGCACAGCTAAGGCTGTTCCCCCATGTTGCTACTACGCTCTCCTAACATGTCGGTTCGCAACAAGGCACTGAAGTTCCAAGGCACCAAAACTGAACCAGTTTAAGAATAAGAGTTCCTTTGGTGGAAACAAGCTAATTGGTGTTTTCTACCAAGGTTTGGCTGAAAAGATCAGGGATGAGATCGCAACCCAGATGCTCCTAAGACACTGAAGGAGTTGAAGGATTTGGCGACCCGGATTGATCTCAGAGTGATGGAAAGTAGGAAAGAGAGGGGCAGGCCCTATGTCGGACAATCAATCTGGACCTGACCTGGATTAGATTCCCCTGCTTTGGAGGGACAGAGCCAAACCCCTGCCCTATCTCTGGACCTTGAATAGATCGTGCAGATCGGATGGACAAGATTAACACCTGAAGATAGAGAGAGACAAAAGGGGTATAACTTATGTTTCTACTGAGGTCCAAAGGATCATGCCATTAATAAAAGCCTGTCAAAAGGGCAGGCTCAGTAGGAGATCAGAGGCTCCTACTGAGTCAATCTAATGTGGCTAAATCCTCCCACTATGTCTGTTCTGGCAGAATTTAAAATAACTGGTCAAATTCACAAAATTCCGGTGTTTATTAATTCTGGGGCTGACACTGAGTTTTTTTATTATGAACTTGCTAAGTCTCGAGAAATTCAGTGTTTTCCCACAACCAGGATTCAAAGGGTGTTGGCAGTTGATGGCCACATGAGATACAGAACACTCAAGAGGCTAAACTGCATGAAATGTAACTTGATGGCAACCATCAGGACAGGCACAGGTTTTTACTCATTAAGTCACCAGATTTGCCTGGAAATTTGGGGACTTCATGGTTGAAGAGTCACAACCCACATATTGACTGGCACAAAGGTCAGATTCTGAGTTGGTCTCAACATTGTTTATCAGCATCTCTGCGTAATGCCTCCCTTCCTGTGCCAGAACCTCAGCAAACTGAAGAGACTTACCCTGACCTCAAAGGTACCAAGTGAATATCAAGACTTGAAAGAGGTCTTTAACAAACGCAGTACCACCTTGCTCCCCTTGCACTGGCCTTATGCCTACCATTGATCTTCTGCCTGGTACATCTCTACGTAAGGGTTGACTCTTTGCTTTGTCTGCTCTAGTACATGCTGCCATGCAAAAGTACATTGAAGATGCTATTAAAGCTGGCATTATTCATCCCTCTTCATTGCCTGCCAATGTCATTGTTTTGCAAACCGACTTGACCCACATGCACAGAACGCTCAGGAGTAGCAGGAAAATTTGTAATAAGTTTTATTGTTCTCAGGAATACAGGGTGGCTCTGGTACGCAGCAGTGGCTGTAAGGAGGAAACGTACAGTGAGTAGAGTTGGTAGCTTAGAACGAATAATGACTGAATATATATTCTTACTAGGCCGGTTGTGAACTCCGCCAGGAGGAGAGGGACTCGGGCTGATCACAATGAGGAGCACCATGCGGTAAGTACGAGAGCACCTACACCTACACACTGTTGGAAAAATACTTAATAGGGTATGAATTGCTATGCTCAACTTATGTTTAATAATGTGTGAAATAAAATGTATTGTGTAACTTAGTGGCCTGGCTAACAGGCCTTCTGTGTGTGTTTGACTTAGATATAATTTGCCTGGCAACAGTGAAGACATATCAGACAGTTCAACTGACATCTGATAAAAGTGTATGTTTTTTCTTTGCATGTACATGCCTTGCTTTTGAATAAAAACTGCTGAAGCTGGGGAGAAAAGCAGAAGCGTTCGTGGTGAGCAGCAACGGGGCTGCAGCGTTTCTCCTGGCTGGCCAAAAAAACTTGACTGCGCAGTCTTTGTTTTTATTTGTACTATAAAGTATAGGATAGCTTTTCCAAAACAAACCAACACGCAGGAGTTCTAGGTAACAAACTCCAACTATTTTGGTGACCCCGACGTGATTTTGGAAAAAGCAGAGAAATTCGGACAAAACAGAGATCCACCAACAGACATCTGACACTGGGTACCCATCACTGCATAATAAGGTAAGCGGAGACCTGTTTTAATCGAACTTCTGCGTTTGACATTTTTGATAGGATTTAATTAAATGGTGTCTGATGTCCAAGTAAGTGGAAAACTCTGCTAAATTTAGTACTCAATGATGTTTAAAGAAAGGATGAAGAGTAATCCTGAAAGCGGGTTTAAATAGGGTTTGAGTCCCTTTAAATAGGGTTTGAGTCCCTGACAGTTTTATGTTTAAAGGAGTCAGAATCTAAGACCGGGCAAGACATAAAGGTTTGAATGCTGTGTTTTATTTGAGTTCTGTCTCGATAAAACCAGATTACAGATGTGATAATTCATAAAACACCTAGTCTAAAGTCCCGTGAAGCTATAAGTTGTTGTGAACAAGGAAGGTGAACCTGTAACAACAACAGAAAGGGGTGAGTGTGAGTTATAAATAACATTTGTAGCAAGACCAGTTCACCGAAAAGTTATGAGCTGAAATAGGATAATTCAGCAAGAATAGTCAGACTTGGAGGACATCTAGTGGACTCCAGAGAAAAGTACATAATACACAAACACATAAATCGTATGAGCTGTGCACAGAAAAGATAATCTGTGAGACAGACGTTGTCAGGCGGAGTGAATGAGAGCGCAAACGGAGAGAACACGCTGCAGTCGGCAGATCTCTCATAAGCGGTTGAGTGAATGCAATTATTCTGTCTAGGAAACCTAGCGGTGTTAACAAAGGACAGATAATTGATTGCTGTTGACTGAATGCTTCATATAGTAAATTACATTGTGGTGTCTTGAGAATTGATTAGAACATTCTCAAAGGGGCTGGAAACTCCGGCTGGCTACAATACATAAAAGTGTAAAACATGGACGGACAATTTGATAGGGAGACGGTTGACTCAGGTTCGGATGCAGAGGCACCGGTTTGGAAAATGTTTAAGGAATAGGTGCATGTTGTAAGACAGCTGGTGCAGCACACTCAGGAGGAAAAACAGGCTGAAAAGTTGATTAAGAAAATGAACCAGAAAATACAAGAGGAACTGGAGAGAGATGAAACAGATGAAAAGAGCAGGAAGAGTGTTGGCAGATGGTTTTGGCTAAATATGAAGAAAGCTAAAAAAGAAAAGGAATTGGCAGAGGAGAAATGCAAAGACAGTGGATGGTTTAAAGGCAAGTTCAAAGAGACAAGAGACAAGGCAGCAAAAAATGAGACAGTCTGGTCTCAGATGGTTTTAATATGGCAGGCAGGAAAATATGCAATGTTTGATAAACCTAACACCACACATACAGAACCACACACTGACAGGAATAAGGAAGTAGTTGACAAGCCCCCACCTTACGCTCCTCCCACCGGTCCTGCCGGTCCTGCCCCGTCTCCTCCCCCTCCTACATCTCCTCCCACAGGGCTGTACCCTGTACTTGACGTCAAAGAAGGGCGTGTAACTGTTCGTGGCTTGTCCAGCCCACAGGCTGCTCTCACCTACTGCCCCGCCCCTACAGCTCCACAAAAAAAACAAAAGGACTTTCTTTCTTTCTTATCTGAATCACAAGACTCTCTGTCTGTAACTGACCCAGCTTGCTCTGAAGCACTCTCTGTTGGCTCTTATACTCAAGCAAGCCCAGATGAGTTTAAGCTAAGAAGATTGCGAGAAATCCTTTAACTCCATCTCAGCACCATCCCTCACCTCGTTCACCCTGCACAGATTATTCACCCCAAAGCACGACCATGGCAACACCTGCCCCATCTAAGCAAGTAGGCTCAGTGAATGTTGCTGTGTATGGTGACTGGCGGCCTAATGCCACACTTCCACCACAGACATCTACTCCTTGGGCTTCACCCACTCCTAGTGTAGAATGAGAGGCCCAGGAAAATGATGAAGCCGTCTCAAACCTACATGAACCACCAGAAGACACACCTGAGCGCAGTGCCCCCCAACCAGAAACTCAAACCATGCAACCACGTGTCCTCCGCAAGGTGGCATCAAGAGGGGAGCCTGGGTTCTATAGAAAATAGATGCCCCTGCTCCATCAGCTTGGAACTGGGGGTCAGCACAAATATAAGCCTTTTTCCCTGGGGGATCTGACTACACTCTGTGACAAGCTTCCTCCCATAACCGAGGGGGCTTCTATTTGGTTACAAACATTAGATTATCTTACTGCAGGCACCACATTAGCACTAGGTGATTACCGTGCAATTGCCTCACGTTGCATGAAACCACACACCTGTAGAGAGGTTGAAACTACAGCTTACACCACCCTAGCCCCAGATTCAGACCCTTTCACTTGGTATTCCCAGTGGATAGGGGATGCGCTAAGGGACCTATACCGTATAACCAGGGGGCGCACTATCCCTAAATTTGAATGGAATCCAAACACCAATCCAAGAGAATATTTGGATCAATGCAAATCCATATGGCAAACGCAAACAGGAACTAATCCAGCCAATGAGGGCTCACAGAGGGATTGGTTCAGAGACCCTGTGCTGAGAGGCTTACACACACAGGTTAAAACCAACATGGAAGACAATCCTGATTTGCCAGGGGCTGATACTGGAATGTGGGATCGCCATTTAATTCACCATTTATCTAAAATAAGAGAGGAAAACAAGAAAGATGAGGAAGAACTTAAAACATTACAAACACAATTGCTAAAAATGCAGTTAGCTGAAGCAAAACAAAAAGCAGGGTACAAGAAAAAGAAAATAAAACCCCTAAAATAATGTATGAGGGTGCTGTGTCCCAAACACCACGAGCTCCTCCATTTCCTGGCCACCAGGACACGTTTGTACAGAGGCCTATGACCTCTGGTCCTCATCAGGGACATGCTGGTCATTTCAGGGGACGGGGTGGGCCCAGGGGAAGGGGATTCCAGCGAGGACCGCCATGGCGGTGGAGAAATGCGGATGTGTGCTATTATTGTGAAGAGCCAGGCCACTGGAGCTGCGAATGTCCCTACAAAAATGACCAAGGTGGATATGGATGGCATGGTCCAGCCCGCCCCCGCCGAGGGAGAGGTGGTCCACCCCGTGGAGGCCAACAGCAGCAGCCTTCACTCCAACTGCCAGCCTGGGATGAGCCCAGTCTCTGGCCGGACCACCACTGAGGGTCCCCATAGAACCCCCCGGACAGAGGGACTGAGGACCCCTTACTGTCCGTGATGGTGTATGGACAAAGTCTTCCTTTTCTAGTGGACACTGGGGCTACATGCTCAGCCATCAAACAAGCCCCTCCCAACACTCTCTCCATAAGGACTACCACTGTCATGGGGTTTTCTGGGGCTAAACAGGTCCTGCCATACACCAAACCCCTAAGAACCAAAAAGGGGGACAAACCCTGAACAACAGCTACCTAGTGTCCACAGACACACCAGTAAATTTACTGGGCAGAGACATGTTGATCAAAATGGGCGCAACCATTCTGTGTGGTTCAGATGGACTGCAGGTGAACCTTCCTAATGGCTCCCAAATTTCCTGTGGCAGCTACACACACTTTTCACATGGCCAGTATTTAATCCAGCCCTTGCCTGATCCTATGGCTGATATTTACTGGGTCCTGCTACACCCAGAAACCACAGCATGCAGAGGTGTTCTCTCTTCTTTCCTTCGGTGGAAATCCTGGATCTCCACTCTGGCACCCTATATCCCTCCCCCTGACCTGCCACATGTCACCCTGTTTTATGACAGAAATAACTGTGAATACTACCAGGAAAGCTTTGCTGATGAGCTGGAGGGTAAGACGTGGGACATTGTCACCACTGACATTTATATAGCTCCAGAAGGCGTTGTCGCCTCTGTACAGTTATCCAAAGAACAGGAAGGATGGTTTAAAATGTGGTCTGATGGCGTTCCACACGTTTCTTTAGCCCTTCATTCAGGACATGAAGCACGTGCGTTAGGGGGTGTGTTAAAACGCTCCCTCTCCCTACAGGATTGGCACCTCTCTTCTACTCCTAACCTCTCCTATTCACCTTCAGGGAACACTTATCGCATTCTTAATCATTCCACAGATGTAGGCACCTTGGAACATGTACAGTTAGACAGACATCATGGTACAGAAAAATCAGATCACCCACTGGCAGCTGCAGTTGTACAAAACATGCCCTCCACACTCTGGGCAGAAGGTCACACGGACGTGGGCCTCATACACTGTACTCCCATTACTTTTCAGCTTACTTCTGATCAACCAATCTGGAGGTCCCAATACTGAATGCTGAATTGGGCATTAAGGACACAATTGAGGGTCTGTGGAATGCCGGTGTATTAGAGTCAGCTGACCCCTCCCCGTGGAATACACCTATTTTACCAGTTGAGAAAAAAGGAACAGGGAAATGGAGAATGGCACACGATTTGAGGGCCGTTAATGCAGCACTGTCCACTCCTACTGTCCCTGTTCCAAATCCTTATGTTGCTCTCACTAATCTTAATCCTGAACATGCATGGTTTACATGCATTGACCTGGCCAATGCTTTATTTTGCCTGCCTTTAGCTGAAGAATGCAGGGACATTTTTGCTTTCACCTATAGATCACATAGGTACCGATACACTCGTTTGCCACAGGGTTTTGCTCTCTCCCCAGGAATCTTTAACCAAGTTCTTAAAGACTCCTTACAGGACTGCCCACTCCCACCACATACTACACTCATCCAGTATGTTGATGACATTCTTTTGGCCACACCTACTGTAACTGAATGTTTGGAGGCTACTGCTGTGGTTCTTTCACATTTGGCCAAGACAGGCTATAAAGTCAGTAAAGCTAAACTTCAAATTTGCAGAAGACAGGTGGACTTCTTGGGCAGGGTGATCTCCCAGCCAGGGACCGGTATGTCCCTGGCTGGGACAATCTGCAGTACTTTCTCATCCAAAACCACTCTTTGTAAAAGACATGTTGTCATTTCTGGGCCTTACAGGATACAGTAGATCATTTGTCCCCAGCTACACTGATCTCACAGCTCCCCTTAGAGACCTAGTGAAAAAACAGGGCATGAGAAATCTCACTGCCCCCTTGGAATGGACCACAGACGCTGAAGAAGCTTTTATCACTCTCAAAACAAACTTATCCCAAGCTGCACACCCTGACTACACGTTGCCATTTTATTTGGATGTTTCTGTAACAGCACACACAGCGAACAAAGTGCTGTTCCAGAAAAAAAGGGGTACTAGAACTGTCCTTATGTACATAAGTGTTATGCTGGACAACATGGAAAAAAGACATGGTGAATGCACCAGACATGCAGCAGGGATGGCTAAAATAATCCAGAAAACAGCCCATGTAGTTATGGGACACTCTCTTCATATTCTCACATCACATGGAGTGGTGGCTTTTGTGAACTCAAAAACATTCACACTATCACCACTGAGACAACAGAGACTGAGCAGGGTGCTGGAAGCTCCTAACATCACATACACACATGAAGGCATAAACATGGCAGACAGAATGACATCAGGAGAACCACATGTCTGTGCAGAAAAAGTGGAATTTAATGGAAAAATCAGACAAGACCTACAAAGCACATCTCTGACAGATGCTAGAAATCTGTATACAGATGGTTGCTGTTTCAGACATGACACACAAGGACTTAAAGCAATGTATGCAGTGGTGGAAGACTCAGGGTCGGACTTTGTAACAGTGAAAACGGAAAGGCTGACAGACACACAATCAGCACAGAGAGCAGAGGTTTTGGCAGTGATAGCGGCCCTAGAATTAGGAGAAGGACAGAAAGTAAACATTTACACAGACTCAGCATATGCCACAAGTGCAGTGCATGTTGAACTAAAGCAATGGTTTAGAACAGGGTTCAGGACCGCAGGACAGAAACCTATTAAGCATGAATAGGAAATGAAAAGGCTGGCTGAAGCATTGCTATTACCACAGGAGGTGGCAGTTATCAAGTGCAAAGGACATGACAGCAGCAATACCAGAGTAGCACAGGGTAACCAGGCGGCAGATCAAGCAGCTAAGCAGTGTGCTGGGTATCAACCAAAAAATATATTGCTGTGTTCAGAGGTAGGTGGACACCAGAGCCCACTCTGGAGGAAGTAGTGAAACTACAAAAGGGGGCCTCACCAGAAGAAAAGTCGATGTGGAAGGCGAGAGGAGGCAGTGAGGATCAAAGTGGACTTTGGAGAAGTCCAGACGGACGTCCAATCCTGCCACCAGGGCTCACTACAGCAGCCCTGGAAGAAGCCCATGGCATGGGTAATGTAGGGACCACACAAATGATAAGAAATCTCGAATACTGGTGGCATCCTTATTTAAAACCAATGGCAGTGCATTTGTTAACTCATGTGTTGCACTTTTATTCCCAACAACACTGCACCGGATGGTTCAATGTCAAAGGCTTTAGAGGGACTTAAGACCCTCTCCGCAACCATGCATGAACATTCTGGAATTGATAATCCCCTGGAGGAGTGGATGACAGGCATGTTTGGACACTGGAAAGGACTGATAATGTCTTTGTTGATGTCTATTGCTGTGTTTGTAGCTATTATGGTGACGTGCGGGTGTTGCTGTGTGCCATGTATCCGTTCTCTGGTGGTAAGATTTATCACCTCCACAATTGAAGGGAAGGCTTCTCAGCATCCCACCATGATGCCACTGCTAGAGGTATACGGTGACAATGAGGAGCAGGAAGGCATGCTAAAGATTTAAAGTTGCTTAAAATATAATCTGCGGGCATTTTAGCGTGAAGTCTTATTGAGACTTCAAAAGGGAGTAATGTTGGAAACATTTAAAATACTTAATAGGATCTGAATTGCTATGCTCAACTTATGTTTAATAATGTGTGAAATAAAATGTATTGTGTAACTTAGTGGCCTGGCTAACAGGCCTTCTGTGTGTGTTTGACTTAGATATAATTTGCCTGGCAACAGTGAAGACATATCAGACAGTTCAACTGACATCTGATAAAAGTGTATGTTTTTTCTTTGCATGTACATGCCTTGCTTTTGAATAAAAACTGCTGAAGCTGGGGAGAAAAGCAGAAGCGTTCGTGGTGAGCAGCAACGGGGCTGCAGCGTTTCTCATGGCTGGCCAGAAAAACAGTCTTTGTGTTTTTATTTGTACTATAAAGTATAGGGTAGCTTTTCCAAAACAAACCAACACACGAGTTCTAGGTAACAAACTCCAACAACACCTACACACCTACACAGAGGTGGCAACAGTGCCTGGTCGAACAATGCCGGGGCTGGGTTGCTTGAGAGCAATGGAGGGTGGACAGGTTCTGCGGAATCAGTGTGAGGCAGGAGTCGCCTTGATGTATACCGTGCAGCCTAAAAACATGCTTTACCAGCAATTATGCTGTTTGGAAAGCAGAGGGAAGTCTTTTTAAAGGGATCAAATGACAAGCCTTAAAAAAACGATCTATCACAGTCATGATAACGGTCATGCCGCCTGAAATTGGCAACCCAGATACAAAGTCTAGAGCTATGTGCAACCAGAGACGCTTAGGGACACACAGAGATTGGAGCAGACCCGAAGGTAGTTGATTGCTGTACTTATTTCTAGCACAGTCAATGCAGGCCAGCACCCAGTCCCACACATCCTGGTGTAAAGAGGGCCACCAGAAGTGCCTCCTAATTAAAGCAATAGTTCGACTTACACTGGGGTGTGCAGAAAATTTGTGGAACCAGTGAATTACACGCGCCCTTACTGCAGTCGGGACAAAAGTCAGGTTGGCAGGGCCCGTTCCAGGGTCTGGCTCGGCACGCTGGGCCCAAACTACCAGGTCCGCGATCTCCCAAGACACCCCTCCTATAGTCCAATGGGGTGGAACTATGGGTTCGGGCTTCTTCTCTGAGTCGTCAGGAGAGTAGTGTCTAGAGAGGGGATCAGGCTTAATGTTCTTAGTACCTGGTCTAAAAGAAATGGACAAGTCAAAGTGCGAAAAGAGCCTCTTAGCAGACTGTAAATATGCTAAGTTTCTATGATCTGTCAAACTAGAATGGGGTGCGTAGTGCCCTCTAGCCAGTGCCTCCACTCTTCCAAGGCTAGTTTAATCGCTAGGAGTTCTCTGTCCCCAACATCATAGTTATGTTCAGAGTCACTCAGATGACGCGAAAAGAACACACATGAATGGAGCTTGCCGTAATCACTGGACTGCTGCGAGAGCACCGCCCCCACCCCAGTATCTGAAGCGTTGACCTCCAGCACATATTGTTTGGAGGGATCCGGGTAGACCAGGATGGGTGCTCGAGCGAACTTATCTTTAAGCGCGCGGAAGGCCTGGTCAGCTACAGGAGTCCAGTGGAAGCTGACCTTGGTGGAAGTTAATGCAGTGAGAGACATCACCGTTTGACTGTAGTTGTGGATGAATCTCCGGTAAACATTTGCGAACCCCAGGAACCTCTGCAGTTGTTTCCATTAGTCAGGGACTAGCCCATCCAATACCGCCTTGACCTTCTCGGGGTCCGAACACACCTGTCCACCCTCGAGGATGAAGCCCAGGAAGGGGAACGAAGACTTGTGAAAGTCGCACTTCTCGGCCTTCACGAATAGACGATTCTCTAAGAGTCTTTGCAAAACCAAGCAGACATGTTGTCGGTGCTCCTCCAATTTGTAGGAGTAAATCAGGATATCATCTAAATAAACAAAGACAAAAATGTTCAAAAAGTATCTGAGTATGTCATTCACAAGTACCTGGAATACTGCAGGAGCATTACAGAGTCCGAAAGGCATTACCAGGTACTGAAAATGTTCGAGTGAGGTCTTAAAAGTGGTCTTCCACCCATCCCCCTGGCGGATCCTGACTAAATGATATGCATTCCTAAGGTCCAGTTTCGTAAAAACAGTAGCTTCACGAACTGGCTCAAAAGCCGAAGTAAGCAGTGGTAGTGGATACCTGTTCTTAATAGTAATGTGATTGAGACCCCTATAATCAATACAGGGTCGTAGTGACCCATCCTTCTTACTAACAAAGAAAAACCCTGCTCCTAAAGGTGAGGAAGAAGGACAGATAGGAAGGTAGACCGACCGGTAAATCAAGAGCTTCGCTATTCGGCTCAGCTCTCTCTTCACCACAACGGACCGGCACAGTGCCCCCATTACTGCGGCAGCCACACCGATCCGTCTGTCAATCTCCCGCTTCATTCTTCCCTCACTCGTGAACAAGACCCAGAGATACTTGAACTCCTCCACTTGAAGCAGGAACTCCCCTCCAACCTGAAGAGGACAAGCCCCCCTTTTCTGGTCGAGAACCATGGCCTTGGATTTGGGGAGCTGATCTTCATCCCAGCCGCTTCACACTCTGCTGCAAACCGTCCCAATGCATGCTGTAGGTCGAATGCCTTTTCCAGGTCCACAAAACACATGTGGACTGGTTGGGCAAACTCCCATAAAACCTCGAGTACCCTGCAGAGGGTGTAGAGCTAGTCTAGTGTTCCACGCCCGGGACGAAAACCACACTGCTACTCCTGAAGCCGAGGTTCGACTATTGGCCGGACTCTCCTCTCCAATACCCTGGCATAGGCCTTAGCAGAGAGGCTAGAGTGTGATCCCCCTATAGTTGGAACACACCCTCCACCGCCCCGGTCTTCCAGTCCAAAGGCACTGTCACTGACGGCCACGCAATCTCTCATGGTTCCCCCTGCAGGTGGTGGGCCCACTGGGGGATGGCCTCGCGTCTCTCATTCAGGCTCGGCCTGGCCGGGTCCTGAAAGGAGCAACCCGGCCACAAGGCACTCTCTGACGGGTCCCGACCCCAGGCCTGGCTCCAGGGTGGGACCTTGGGTCCACCGTACCAGGCGACGTCACATGCTTCGATTTTGTGGTCCTTATGAAAGCGTCTTGAACGGCTCTTTGTCTGACCCGTCACCAATAGCCTGTTTGCCATGGGAGACCCTACCAGGGGAAATTAAGCCCCAGACAACATAGCTTATATGATCATTCGAGCACTCAAACCCCTCCACCACATTAAGGTGGCGGTTCAAGGAGGGGCTTATAAATAAGTTGTTAAAAAAAAAGCTTGGTTAATTCATCTCTCCATTCCCTAAAACTAATCTTTTCTGTTGACTTCCAGTGTTTCAAGACTACAATTTTTCCTGTTGTGAGAGCTAGTTTCACCTATTTGTGTATTTGTGTGAATAGGTCCAGATATCATTGGCAAAATACACAGAATATTTAGACCTGGTCCCTCCCTGAACTCTACCTTCAGCACCTTATTGATACTGTGGATAACAGCCACCCAGAGGTTGTGCACCATCTCACATTCATAGAACATATTAACCAATGTGCCTATAATTCTAACACCTATAATTCTCCCTAAGTCCCAACCTAGACATTTTTGCTGGAGTCCAATGGTTTCTATTCAATATTCTAAATGAAATACGATGTGTCTGCATGTCTGCTATAGTGTAACAGGACCTAATTGTGTCCTTTCAGACCTCCCAGTCAATAGGTCTATTTTCCATGCTAACTTAACACCTTTGTAGTTTGGGGTTGATGTTTTCTAAACATGTCGAAGAATCGGGATGCCCCTCTATTAACCTTCCAGTCTGATCGCCATAGCTCTTGGATACAAGAGTAAGAAACAAAGTAAACCTGACCTTCCTGCTGTTGTAATACAGCTCCTTAACTGAAGGAACTTCCAAAAACCTTTGCTTGGGATATCATATCTAGATATACATTGCTCAAAAGAGATAAAGTGTTTCCCGTCAAATAGATACTCCAGTAGTTTTACCCCTGCCTTCACCCAATTTTCCCACATGCCCGAAATTTTAATTTGTTTTCAATGACTTATTATACCATAGTGATGATCCCATAGTGTGGTAATAGTTCAACATGTCTGGTGGGCCCATGTCCAACTTACTCTATAAAATGCCAACACATGGGTTCTGTATGGTAAATAAACTCCAGTCTGGGTGTGGAAAGTCTGCACTGAGAAGGGTTCTATCAGTTCTTTCTCTATCGCTAACCAGGCAGGAGCACAGGCCTCCGACATATTTGACTTAGATAGATGACTGAGAATCAAGGTACAGTGATACAAATCTATTCTGAGGCATCCCAGACCACCCTCCGCGACTGATACATGCAGTTTCTTCTTATTAAAAGCAGGTTTCTTCCCCATGAATCCACTTGAAAAACCACTTTTCCACTTATGATGAAACCAAGATGGCGCCGATGATGGCAGCCTCGGAGCTTCGCTCTCTCTTTGTTTTTGTATTTTGTGTTTTTATGTTTTTCGAGCCACAGTACTGTGGTCTCGGGCCACAATTCTGTGGTCTCATTCAGTAGAGAGGAACTTCTCAACATCAGAGAGTCCTCTCTTGGGATTTTTTCACCATCTTTCATTGATCTGAGGTTCACTGAGCTTCTGGCAAGCGGAGCTGCGGCACTCTACGGAATACTGCGCTGAAAGCGTCGGAGGGGAAACCGTGCTGGCGCGCTGGTAAAGCTCTGTAAAAGAGGACTTCGCACACCACTGCCTTCAATCCACCTGGCAAATGTCCGCTCTCTAAGCAACAAGATGGACGAGCTGCTTCTTCTCACCAGTAAAAACACGGACCTCCGCGGATCAGCGTTTCTCTGCTTCACCGAGACATGGCTGAGTGAAAACATCCCGGACCGCGCACTGCTGTTGCCGGACTTCCAGCTGTTCAGAGCGGATTGCAGCGCGGAACTATTGGGGAAGAGGCGAGGAGGCGAAATCTGCTTTTATATAAATGAAGGTTGGTGCAGAAACGTAAAAGTGCTGGGGAAAACATGTAGTCCAGATCTGGAGTCATTTTCCATAATCTGTAAACCGTTTTATTCACCGAGAGAGTTTTCCTCGTTTATAATAATCGGCTCATATTTTCCACTGCATGGCTGCACTTCTGCCACGGAAAAACATCTTGCTGAGCTGATTACAGACGTGGAGAAAAAATACATGGACTCTTTCATCAAAATACTGGGAGATTTTAACAGAGCTAACCTCTCCCATGAACTCCCCAAATACAGACAGCATATTAAGTGTCCCACCAGAGACAAAAACACACTGGACCATAGTTACACAGCTTTAAAGGACTCCTATCATGCTGTTACCAGGGCTGCTCTGGGTTTTTCGGATCATTATCTAATCCACCTCATCCCAACCTAGAGATAGAGACTAAGAGCTTCCAAACCCAAGGTTCACACTGTTAAGAAGTGGACTGAGGAATCAAAGCAGATGCTACAGGCCTGCTTTGAATGCACAGACTGGACTGTTTTTGAAACCTCAGCCACTGACCTAAACAAACTAACTGATGTGGTGACATCATACATCAGTTTCTGTGAGGACATGTGTGTGCAGACCAAGACCTTCTGCACCTTTGGGAATAACAAGCCATGGTTTACTCCACACCTCAGGAATCTGCGCAGGGAAAAGGAAGAAGCTCACAACAGTGGAGATTGGGCGCGGTACAAGCAGGCCAGGAACAGACTAACAAAGGAGATCAAAGCAGCCAAGAGAAGCTACAGTGAGAAGCTTAAGAACAGCCATTCTACTGGTGACACTTCAGCTGTATGGACCGGCCTGTGAAAACTGACTGCCTATAAGAGCCAAGAAGCCATTCACACATCAAACCATCTCCTCCACATCCCATTCAGGAACAAATTCCTCCAATAAAGTAACCAATCCCCTACCTTCAGATCCTCTGCCTGCACTAAAGATCTCCGAGGATGATGTAAACAGGCTCTTTCAGCGCATGAAAACAAAGAAAGCTGGAGGACCTGATAACGTCTCCCCATCATGCCTGAAAGCCTGTGCAAATCAACTCGCTCCGATCTTCACAAGGATCTTTAACAAATCACTGGAGAGGTGTGAGGTCCCCTCCTGCCTCAAACGATCCACCATCATCCCGGTGCCCAAGAAACCCACCATCCTAGGATTAAATGACTACAGGCCTGTAGCCCTGACGTCTGTGGTCATGAAATCCTTTGAGCGGCTGGTGTTGAAGCACCTGAAAGACATCACAGGCCCCCTTCGGGACCCCTTGCAATTTGCTTACCGAGCAAACAGGTCGGCCGATGATGCTGTTAACTTGGGACTACACTTCATCCTGCAACACCTCAACGACCCAGGGACGTACGCCAGGATCCTGTTTGTAGACTTCCGCTCGGCCTTCAACACCATCATACCAGACATCCTCCACCAGAAGCTCACCCAGCTCAACGTCCCAGCCTCCACCTGTCAGTGGATCAACAGCTTCCTGACGGACCGACAGCAGCAGGTGAGACTGGAGAGCATCTTCTCCCGATCCAGATCAATAAGTACCGGTGCCCCCCAGGGATGTGTTCTATCCCCACTCCTCTTCTCTCTGTACACAAATGACTGCACCTCACCGGACTTGTCCGTGAAATTCCTTAAGTTTGCAGATGACACCACTGTCATTGGACTGATCCAAGACGGTGATGAGTCTGCATACAGACAGCAGGTGGATCGGCTGGTACACTGGTGCGGTCAGAACTACGTTGAACTCAACTCACTCAAGACTGTGGAAATGGTGTTGGACGTTCGGAGAACACCACCCCCATACACCCACCTCACCATCCTCAACAACACTGTATCTGCCGTGGACCACTTCAGGTTCTTAGGAACCACCATCTCTGAGGACCTGAGATGGTCTTCACACATAGACACTGTTCGAAAGAGGGCCCAGCAGAGACTGTACTTCCTGAGGCAACTCAAGAAGTTCAACTTTCCACGGGAGCTGTAGGTTATCTTCTACACGGCCATCATTCAATCTGTCCTATCTTCATCCATCTCAGTGTGGTTTGGCTCATCCACAAAACAGGACAGGTGCAGACTGCAACAAATAATCAGGAATGCAGAGAGAATAATCAGGGCTGACCTTCCCTCCATCCAGGACTTATACAGGTCTAGGGTCAGGAAAAGAGCTGCTAAAATCTCTGCAGACCCCACACACCCTGCACATAAACTGTTCAGAGCTTTACCTTCAGGCCGCCGCTACAGAGCACTGTTCGCTAAAACCAGCCGCCACAGAGACAGTTTCTTCCCCCAGGCTGTTTCTCTGTTGAACATTAAATAGAGTACAAAACAACAGCATACAGATGTTGCAAATGCACCTTTTTATTTATATATGTGTATATTGTACATTGTAAATATGTATATTTTGTAATGCAAAAACAAAACCAAAGAGCAAAGTGTACCGGAGTCAAATTCCTTGTTTGTATGTACGAACTTGGCAATAAAGCTGATTCTGATTCTGATTATGGCCCTATGAAATCTAGACAAAAGGGGGAAGTACAGAGGCAGCATGCTTGTTATATAATTAATCTTTGGTATTATAATCATTTGCACTAAATGTATCTTTACAATTAATAATAAACTTAATTTTGACCAGTATTGTAAAGTACTTTGGGTACTTTTGGGTAAGGGGCAGTACATTTACACTCATTACATATCTTAAACCTAGGGTAATCATGACCCCTAAACAGACCAATCCAGATGGGAGCCATTTAACTACAAATACTGTGAGGGCACATTTTAGACAGAGGCATTGCCTCAGATTTCGACCAGTTGATCTTGTAACCTGATATATGAGAAAAAGGAATTATCATGGATAAAATATAAGCCACTGCAATTTCTGGGTTATTTGATAACAATAGGTTGTCATCCACATATAATAAAAGTTTATGTTCTTTTTGTCCTGAAACAACGCCTTTAATATCGACATGGTTCCTAATCGCTAAGGCAAAGGGTACCAAAGTCAAAGAGGGCAACCCTGTCGGGTCCCACGTGATAGTCTAAAAGGCAGCTGTCCTCATTTGTGAGGACAGCTGCCTTTGGATTTTTATACAATAATTTTACCCATTTGATAAATACATCACCCACCCCAAACCTCTCAAGAATTTCCAATAGATACTCCTATTCCACTCTATCAAAAGCTTTATCTGTGTCCAGAGAGAAAGCCATCACCGGCTCCATATTGTTCCTTGTTTGCCATACGAAATGTAGCAGTCTGTGCAAATTGTCTGCCGAGGACCGCCCCTTGACACATCCCATCTGGTAAGGGTGGATCATGGCAGGGAGGCCCACTTCTAGCTTAATCTTTGCCAAAATCTTGGCATCCATGTTAATTAGAGATGCTGGTCTATAGCTCCCACTATGTTGTGGATCTTATGTATCAATATTATTATTGCATTCTGCATACTCTCCAGCAGGCCTACCATCCGGAACGCATTCTGATAAACAGTAAGAAATCTCGGGGCCAACAGGTCAGAAAATTACCTATACAAGTCAGTGGGAAATCCGTCCCCACCAGGAGACTTCCCAGCACATCTAATCGCTTGTTGAATCTCTCCCAGTGTGATGCATGCCCCTAGCCAGAGTGTTACAATAGAGAGAGTGGCGACACTGCCATAGACTTCTTTAGAAAAAATGGAAGTCACGTGGGTCATGCAGCTGCAGCTGCAGATAGTTCCAAACAGTACCGTAGCAGTCCTATCACTGAACGCAGTTCATTCTCTGTGTTTCTGAACTATTTTCACGGGTAAGTTGATTAAGCATTTTTTGCCATTGTGTAGCGTTAGCAAGACGGGTCTGAACCAAAAAAGTCAACAGTGATGTTTCATGTAGCCAGTTTTAGTTAATTGTGTTAAATAGCTAGTTTTAGCTTAACTGCAACTAGCTTAATAGCACGACGGGTCTTGACGAGTTTAAACTGGTCTATTTCACATTGTCTAATTCAGCTTTTTAAAATATTCAGCACTGTTTGAAATATGAGTTTATAATTTTCTACAATTTTTGGCGATTTCTGAGCTTAAAAAGCATTCCAATGAGACAGAATGTTTGTGTGTGGAGTGGAGGCTCCAACTGACAGTGGCAAAGGACAAAAAGATTTTTCTTAATTGTTCCTTTGTCCACAATTTTAATTGATTTTAGAAAACATGTTTAGCTTTTATTCTGTGTGATTGACATGGTTAATTTAGTTCAAGTTATAGATGTTTTGACAAACAACGCTTCAGAGACAGCAGCATAAATTGGGATATTATCTGTAAAGAAAGATGTGATTGTGAAGATGAGTAAATATTTATTATTTTTCAGTTAAACCACATGAGACTAACTTCAATGAACTGCTGAAGCATGTTTCATACACAAGGTAAAAAGATGGCATTTCAGGTCCTGCAAAAATAATAAATAAAACATAAGAACTATAATTTTCACAAAGTTGGTGTTTACTGCATGACGGTGTGTATTTGTTTTATATCATTCATTTAGCATTTGTAATCATGCAGTCAAGTTGAGATAAGAATCTCTATATCAAGGCAGAACCAGAAAATAAGTGTTATTAACAATATTATGTCAGCAACAATAAATAACTGTGGAACAGTAACAAAAAACTATCATTAAACTATTAGAGGTAACACTGCAGGCATTGCATTTGTATCCATCTTCATGTTTTCAGATGGACAGATGAGTGGAGAGCCGAGAGGTGACCACATTGGTGTAACTTGCCAGTCCTTTCAGTGATGGAGTGAAGCATAAGCTGGTGTGTGGAATGGAAGAGTGATGGCACTAGCTGGATGATGGGGAGGCTGCCAACATCAAATTCAAATCAAAGTGATCAGAAAGTAATGTCACATTCCAAAGCTTATGCAAGCATAGCACAACAAATTACTGAAATTTTCTGAAGATGCAAAGACTATGTATGTATATAATAACTTATGTAGAATCAGTGAAATTAACATAAAATGTAAGGGACCTAAAAATCCCTCCAAACATATCATACATATCTACAGGTGTTGACACTACCCTGGGTGGGGGGGTGTTTGCAATGGAGAGACCAAGCTCCTCCATGGCAGTGATCAAGGTGTTTGGTGGGAGCTTGCTTGTTGTCACACAAGATGCTGTTTTGCATTACTATTTTTTCTTAGTGTATTTTGTCTGGCTTTTACTTCCAAGATGCCCAGCATCGGACAGCACCTTTTTTTCTTCTATGAAAGATATGTTTTGCTGCTCTTCTTAATCTCAGCCTGATGAATCTGCTGGTTATTTTACTTTGCACATCATGACATGAAGGTAGCATGCTTTGTAATAGACTTTCGTCTCTCTCTATAGTGTCCATTGCATTTGAGAGTTCCATGAAAGATGCATTGGACCTTGTTCGGAAAAGCTCCTTTATTTTCTGGACCAGACTGAAGGCCTCATGTGACGGCCGACGCAGCACTCCCGGTTTGAATTCCTTCAGTGCCAGTAAGGTGCTATGCTCTCCTTCCAGACTATTATTCTGCTTAATTGAACTAGAGCAACCATCACAGATGTTGGAATGTTTGATGACTTTATTTACAATATGGTACAGAATACATGTTTCGCTATTGGTGAGATCAGGAGTACCTGTGTGTCCAATCAGCTGGTCCACACTCAGGCCAGGATTGGGAATTGTCTCCAGGAACTCTGCCAGAAGACAGCTGTCATCCTCCTGATGGCTTCCTGATTTGACTGTCATAAGAAACTGCCCAACTGAAATTGATCTCAGTTCCTGGTGAAACTCCACTGGTGTTGGGACATGATTTCTCTGCCTTAAGCAGCTCAACAAGTTTTCAAGACAGTCCTCGGTAACCCTGCTTGTCAACACAAACATATGCCCGTGGTCAAGCATATCTTTTTGGATTGCTAAAATTGTAGATGTTGCCATCACAATTCCTGTTTGCACTGGTTTCTAGCTACCTGTTTGACCTATCTTAAGTCCACAGAAGAGTGTAATCATGTCTTGGAGGAATTGAATGGCTTTGCTGTACTCTTCCATCTTGCGCCTGCTTAGTGCCATCACAGGGTAGCGACATGACATGAGATTGAACCAGTGGTCCACCTGCTCCAGAAACCAGGCTGTTGTCAGGTTAGAGGCTGCTCCACCATATATTTCAGACCTGCACTTGCTGAATTACTAAAAACATTCATTGCGGGCCCCACCTTCATTTTGTCAAAATGACTGGGCTAAAGGGTTTTTTGTGGCAGGTTTGGAGCAATTTTTAATGGCCTTCCTTCCTGACAATCTACAAAATCTTTCAAGTGACCACTTGAAACTCTCATTGTGTGAGAATCTCTCTTGTTCTACTATCTCAGGTGGAATTGTAAATGTCTATCCACAAACGAGGGCACTCTTCAAATTCTTCGCCAGATGTGGGAGATCTGGCATGAAGTACAGCCTTTTGTCTGGTCTTACTGGGTGTTGGACTTCTGTTTTGTTGTGGCCCACTTCAAAAGCCTACCTCAGTTTAGTTTTTTAGGGATCCATACATTCTGATTCCTTTCTCAGACCGATTGGTGCATCCAAATGCAGCACAGCCAACCATGGTAAGGCAATAAACCTATAAAGGGTTTATTTAAATAAACATTTTTAAATATATAACATTTTGTATAAAACCAAAAATACAGTGAAATGTATAATTACACTGTAAACCTTTCTCTTGTTATACCCTCAACGTCTTAATTAGCAATTTTAAATTTATTCCGATTATTTCCTTCAAAGCAACACATTTTATCACTTTTTTCAGTATGACCGCAGCTGGCACAGATTGTTTCTGAGACATCTGAACTGTTGGTCTATTGTTGTTTTCAGGGAGGTCAGCAGATGTGGTGGTTGCTGCTATCAATGATGCCAAGCATGAAAAGAGGGGCCTATCAAGCTACAATAACAAGGAATTCAGACCAAAGCATTGACCACAACTTAGTAATTTAAGTGTGAAAGTGAAGAATTTAAAAGCATGTGTCCCCTTTAATAGAATCAATTTTATTTAAAAGGAATCCCATAAAGTCATTACTGCTGAGAGCTAAGGTTGGCTTAATAGACTTATGACTCGGTAAATTTGGCAACTGTAATAAAAAGAAACCTAGGATTATTCTTATTCTTCTGTATTAATGACGAGACATTTATACAACAGTAGACTATTTCTCCAGATTAAGTAGGAATCCTCTAGGTGTGTAGAGTGCTATTCTCTCTCCAATTTTCTAACATTGTGCTTTAAAACGCACAGCTCTGAATTAACACAGGGAGCCAGCCTCCTATGAATAATTACCTTCTTTTTCATGGGGGCTACATTGTCTAATGCACCACACCCTGTGTAAAGGTAAGACATAAAAGAATATTTTTTGAGTGGAACCACTATTATAATGGTTACTATGTCTGATTTATTTGTGATTAAACAAAGAAAATAAGCAAATTACTTTGAGCCTTGCCTGGTTTAGACAGGAAACAATGATTTAGTGACGGTACCTAAGCCTCTGGAAAACAGCTTCTTCACAGTTTCCCCCAACAGCTCAAGCTGGGCCTCACTGGATTGCCACCGCAGTCAAGGGTTTATACTTCAGTTCACTTTTAGTTTTTTAAGAGCATAGGGTTATGCTCAGGGTAGAAATGTCCAGCTTTGCAGTCAGTGGTTTTCTTCCATTCTAACCACCAAACATCTTCATTCTGACCAGGCTTGATTAGGCAGGTGAAACTCACCAGCCTAATCAAGGGAGTGAGCTTTTTCAGCACTATCTTATCTTATCAAAGGTTTTGCAAAAGGTTTTGCAAAATGGGCTGAAGGACCTATGTAAATGCATCAGTTAATTCAAAGGAACAGGCTCATGTCAGGAACGTATATCTCCAGGAAACTGAAATCTTTAGATATTTACAGTTGTGCTCTTCTCTGACTAGACACAGGGAATGGGAATGAGTTCTACACCCCACACCAATAGAGAACCCCTTAACTCAATCCCAAAAAGGTGGAGGGGATTGAAAATTGCTAACAACGTTGCAAATATAAGTTGTTACTGTTAATAAGTCTTAATAGGCCAATCGTCAGGCATACTGTGCGCATACTGTGAGTTGCGCGGACATGAATGCACTGTAGACGTTTCATAGTTGAGCGTACCCATTCCCTACATTTCTTGTGACAAATTTCTACATTCCCCACACTTTCTGCCAGTGGGGCGTAGAAGGGGAATGATAGTAGCAAGTTTGAAGACCTAGTTGGGTGCCTAACGGCGTTTCTTCCCCACCAGGCACCCACCGCAAACATGTCAGTGTGGTGAAGACAGAGTCTGTGATGCTGCCGTCCTTGGGACTGCCTGCTCAGTGCAGCTTGGTTTATCAGCTCAGTGTCACATATAAAACAGTTTGATGTGAAGATATCTTCCCCCCAAGCCCCCGTGGCAATTCTTATGCACATTTTGTCGAGCTTCAGATGGTCCAACACATCTGAGACCAAGTTGACAAAGTATTGCCCAGTGGATGCCTCACATTTGACTAAGGCAACAATCGTCTCGTACTCAGTGTCAGTAACATATCTAAAATTATTGAACACTGGTCTTGAGAGGTTATGTGTCTTGTCCAGCTGAATGGAGAACATTGCAGCTTTCTGTACATCACTTGAAATGCAGGCTTGAATGAGCTTCCCAATTGTATCAATTGCTGTATTCCCTGTAGTTTTAGAGAGAAGGATGATAAGAGACCCTCAACATCCTGTTCCAGAGGATTTGTATGATTTGTTGCTCTTTTCAATAAAATTGTCAAGGTGCTCCGCTAGGCAGACATTATAATTTCTTAAAAAGATGAGTTCTGAATAGTTCCCATGATCAACTGTGTCGTCATCCAGTGAGAAGGTTGCTTCATTCTGTGTGTGTCTGTAGCTCAGCCCCTTTTACTACATAGACGACATGCTCCAATACCTGGCGTCTCTTTCTGACCTATTCCCTATGAGTATACAGCTGATTACTAGCAGTCAGGCTACTGATACTTGCTTCTGAGCACCTGAGTAAAAATGCTTCTGCACAAATACGGTGTGCACTACTCTTTTCATGGTCTTTTGTGCCAAGAGGGAAACGCATTAAATCAGACATTCCAGTAATAAATGTGCTTGTGTCCATGCATGATGTCTCTCACAATATGTGAGCCACCTCCTGTTGGTTCTGTTTTTACTGGTGAATACCCTTTGCACTACTAGATTTTTGACATTTTGTTGTGGGTGCTCTGTAATACAGAAGGCTCAGGATGGGCAAAGTTATCTATGTCTTCCTGCTCTCTGCTCTCCTCTCTCGCTGTGTATTTCCTTACTCTTTTTTTTACATAAGGATGCATCAGGTCCAGAATTTTTGGATTTTAGGTTAAACAAATACAAGGCTGCATTGGCGTAGCACTAACAATTAACAAAATTATGTCATTTTAAAAAGTGTGATTTTCTTCCATGATTTGAAATGTTTCCGCGACGAATAACTGAACAGGTGTGTATATATGGAGTGTGAAACAGGTGGAGCAAGGAGACAGATTAGCTTGGAGCAGGTGAACCAGATAAGGTTAATTGACAGACAGAACAAAACGTGGCTGGAGCAAAAACAGAGAATCTTGAATACAAAACAAAAACTAAATCATGGCCAGGAAAATAATAAACAGAAGCATGATTCAAAAACTGTGAGAACATATAAGAAAAAACAGAAGCCAAACACCAACAACCCCAAATAATAACAACTAAAAGGCTGAAAACTAGAGTAAGAAGGACTGCTCCATCTGGATGAGTCCCAGAGGTTAAAGTAAAGAAAACAATAAACTGTTTTCACATTCTTTGTTGTTTTATGACATGACAAAATAATATTTGTGTTGGAGAGGTTCAGAGTACTCAGGGCCTACACATGCATGTTGCCATGAATATTTTAACACCCCGTACAGTTATTGATAAGGGTTGCTCACTTGAGTCTGAGGGCCTAATACTAGTTTTGACACAACAGCTGTATTTAAAGGGATATCCATCAGATAAACAAGGGAGAAGGTCAACACAGGAATACTGAATATTTTGAAGTTTTAAGCAGTTAATGACAAACTATTGAAATCAGAAATGTGCTAAATTGGATTGTACTAAAACGTTGAACCTTTAGAAAGTTGTTTAGTTTTTATTGTTCATAATTGTAACTGTAGAGGAGCAAACATGGATGGGGACACTCGAGTTTAGCTGTTTGCAGTTAAGTCATAGATATTTTTTGAAAACTTATCCACACTGCCTAATAAGGTATTTTATGGTACAGGGGGGTTGTTGTATAAACAGTTTTTGAAATTTACTTTAGAATAAGACAAAAAGGTATACAATATAATGTTATGATGACTCAGTTGGCACTGTGTAGTAGAAAAGAGTTGTAATGGTGAAAAAAAGCATGTGTACTAAACGTACTATTTTCACAGCTAATCTAATTAAAGATTCTTCCACTTATTTAGACCTTGAGTACTGTAAGGAGCACATGATGAATACAGATTGGCTGGCCCAGAAGCTAACAGATTTGAATCTATTTTTTTTCTGGCTCACTAATACCAATTTAGTTGAAATTAAAGCTTTGATGAAGTGACAAAAAAGATACATTATATGCTACTGGCAGAGAGAGGAGTTTGTTCTATGTTTGACTCTCAGTGTTGCATCCTGTTTCATTCTTTTTCATAAAAACCCTGGTCGATCGATTGATTATCTCTGCTAAAGGAAGCAGTTGGGGAAGAATGTCTTTCCTGAGTTGAGAATGGTCTAATCATTTATTCTACTTCTCAAGTTCTTATGAATTTCCTTTCTGATGTTGTGAATTTATTACTGCTGCTGTATCTTGTTTTATGTGTGATCCATATGTACTTAGTGTGTTGTAGTTGTAAAACCTCAAGATCAAGCGTGAATGCCATTATCCAGCCAGAGAGTGATGAGATGGGTACACTGAGGAAATACTGAGAAAAGGTGATGTCATTGATATTCTTCCACTTTGAATATTTTTACTTCTTTTACAACCATGATCCAATTTGCCCACATGATGTTTGATGTTTTGTCTAGAGGTTCAAAGTTGCAACTTGGACAATATACAGTAGTGGTGCACTGCCATTTTTGATGAATAAGAGAATTTCTATTTTTGGGTGTTAGGTATTATTTAGTCAACTCAGAGGTAAGAACGATACAGTCAGTTACTTGCAGCAAGGGTAGCCCACTTTGCAGTGAAACTACAAAGTTTTTGACACCCTATCTCTTTATTTATATGCACAGTTCAACAGACAGTTCAGACAGGGTGTGTGTGTGTGAGACAGAAAGGAGGCTGGTTCACACAGAGATAACAATGATCTCACACACACAGGGAGGAAGGCATAGTGCAGGTGCCTTGCAACACAAAGTTTTTACATGAGTGATAACAAGTTTTTGCACCCATCCAACAGTCCCTCCTTTTATCACAAGTAAAAACATTTAATATAAAAACGAGTAAGAAAAATACTTTGTATGAGCGAAAACCCACGGACGGTAAACAGATTATATTTTGTGGGAAATACTCATACGGCCCCGCCGCCCTCGGCGACCATTAAAAGATAAATGTTGATTAATACTTGAAATCATAAAAATAAAAGAATGATACTTGAAATCATAAAAATAAAAGAATAATACTTGAAATCATAAAAATAAAAGAATAATACTTAATGAAAACAGTGAAACATAATAAAGGAATTAAAAAATCTGCCCTGTTTATGTCATCATTGTACTTTTTCTCATTTCACTTAAGCAACAACTTCTTTCGATTTTCTGCTGTAAGGTCATTTTATGAAATACAATGTATGAGTACACTCAGGCTTTTGATGTGATTTATTTACAACATGTCATCATAATCGTCCCCTTCATTTTCGTGCATTTCTACCTAGTTCAGTGTTGCATATGCCACCATGAACAATACCAGAAATTTTGTAGGAATGGATGTGCGTCATGTTCTTCCGTCAGTGTTCTGAGATGGGTCCCGTCTGATGTCCATCTCTTCTGGTTCGGTATCACCTCCTGTGGATCCTGCTTTAGATAGAGAAAGAGTCCTGCTACCAGAATTAAACTCAGGCTTATCAGTCCTGTCCACATGTTACAGAGAGCCATTTTATAATTGGGCGCAGATCAGCTGTTTTCTTCACCGGTTTGAGACGCTGGGCCATAGGGGTCCTCCAACTCCTTTGAATCCGGACTTCCTTCTGCTTACCCCGTCGGTTGGTTTGGCTCCTGTAATGGCAAAACTGGCTTACAGTGGCTTTTATGGATCCAGGAAGGCCTCTCTGCTATTTTCAGAGCTGTGGGCGTTGTCAGGAGTACTTGAAACGGCCCTTTCCACCGAGGAGTGCTCCAATCCTTCCGGTGGAGTGTCTTAATCAGGACCAGGTCTCCAGGCCTCAGGTTGTTCTGTGGGATAGGAGCAGAGATTATCGGCAGACCACTAGACATTTGTTCTTCTTTTGTCTGCAACATTTTATTCATCCACTCAGCTAATGAAGTTTCCTGTTGTGCTTTCTCTATTTCATTCATGTCAGAAGGCAGAGAAAACGGTCTGCCATGTACTATTTCTTTGAGAATACAAATTCACATCAGCAACTTGGTGCCACGTGATCTCAGGCTCAGAACACAGTGGGTGGAGTTATACAATGATGTACAGTAGGTGGCAAATGGAGTAAGACCAGTTTGATTTGGAGTTATTCTCATCCATAATTAACCAGGGATAGGCATTTGGGCCATGGCCTCCCTGTTTCTTCCATTGTTTTCCTTAATCTTTAACTGAAACCCTAATGCATTAGAACTTAGTTCTATTAATTTATTTACAAAATGAGTTCCATTATCTGACCTTATACTCTGTGGGATACCATATGTGGGGAAGAAATGTGTCACTAGGTTCATCTATTACAACTAGGCAATATTTCTTCCCCCGTGTTTGCAACAAATTATGCATGATCTGCAAAAATTCTTTGCATAGTCAGAAAAATTTATAGTGTAGCATTAATGCTTTACCAGATGTGACATATTCCCCCCTTGACACGTGGGTCTTCCCAATGTGTCACTGTAGCCGCTGTGTTGTATAACTTTTTTGGGAGGATTGGTTTATCTTCTATCTGATAGATGTCATCTTTTTTCTGTGCTCCTCTCTTTAGCCAGGCCTTTATTTCTGTCTTGGGTGCTGACTGTTGGGCGTCTTTCAGCACGTCTGTGTCTATAAATAGCAGATCTGACATTTTCTCTTTAATAGGTTGAAATGAGTTAGTTCTGTCCCTGATGATGTTTTAAAACCTCTATTTTGCCAAATCTTAGCATGGTGATGTACTGATCTGAAAACGTATTGGCTGTCTGTGTATATAGTAAGTATTTGTCCCTCATGTAATTCACATGCTCTTACTACAGCATATAATTCTGCTGTTTGGGCTGAGCATGTATTGGGTAGAGATTTAGCTTCTATTATCCTATCGATGGTTGTTACTGCATAACCAACTCTATTCTTTCCATATTCATCTTTAGATGCTGAGCCATCTACAAACACAACACATGAATCTGGTATAAGGGTTTGAGAAATGTCTTGTCTGGGTTTGGTGTCTTCTTCAACTCTTGTTTTATAAGAATGTGGTTTTCCATCTTCTGCAGTAGGTATTAGAGTACTTGGATTTAAAGGGCACATCTTTTTAGAGTTATGTTTGGCTGTGATAATAATAGCGATGTCAGTGTGATATGCCTTGCATGTAGCGTCAGGTGCTTCTCTTAATATTCCTGACTTCAACATATCTTGTATTACTGACTTAATACCTTCTTCAGCTTCTGGCTTGAAGGGGTATTGGCGGACTGATAGCCTTTTTTCAGATATTAGTTTAACCTTGTATGGTGGGAACCCCTTTATAAGTCCTACATCAGTTGATGATTGGGACCACAGTTCAGGTGGGACAGCAGCTAGGGCAGGATGCATGTTGCTCTCTTTGCTCTCAGCTAAGCCCTGTATTTGTCCCTCTGCCTCATCTAAATGTATCCTTGGATGGACTTTGACTATCCACTCCAGAATGAGCTTCCAGATTCCTGTATTAGGATCTACCTTTGACAGTGTCAGTGCTGTTCCTGCAGAGGTTTAAAGCCTCTGTTTTTCCAAATTCTTATTATTCTTTTTTATCATATTTTATAAAGTAAGTCCTTATTACATTTAAAAATGAGATCACTATTTTTGGTAGTTGCTATTATTATAAATAATGCTTGGTTTAGTTCTTATTAAAAATAAAAAATAAAAACTCACTCACTGATGAACACAAAAAATGAAGGGCATATTATATCTTATAATCTTAGTTTATCTTACCCAGTTTTATAGATAGAACATACAGTTTCAGTCAGCTTTGTATTTAGTTCAAGTAACTAAAGTTTGTTTCAATTAACTCAAGTTTTCTCTATTTCAGTCCAGTCCAGTAATTCTGTTAAGGTTCATTTCATCTTATGTTAAGTTTGAGTCTAATTCAATCATTTTGAACCTGACTGGAAAACGTCTAAACGTCTGTTAAAATCTTTTTGTTTTACCATAGAGAACTGACCTAATATTATTATGGTAATGTTGAGGACTCTAATTTTTACATAACATGAAACAGACATTTATTTCACAAAAACAGAAAGTCAAACACAGACATTTGGCCACATGAAAGTTTAAATACCCTGTTTATAAAAGAATTATGAAAAATTGAAGACGGATCTATGAACTTTCTTATGGTTATCAGTATTTTTAATACAGGTAGAACCTTTGCCATCTTTATATGATTTTTCGAAAAAGATTCTGGAAACCTTATCAAGATATAAGTTTGGCAAAGATCATCAGAACATCAGACCTTTATTAGCGCTTTTAAAGTCCCTCAAAGATGCATTACAATGAAATCAGTCATTCCCATTCACACACATTCACACACTACTTACTTATTTCTCTGTCAGAGTCATTTTCTTTGCAAAAATTTGAACATAATTTGACTTCTATTATTCTTAAAATGCACATTGTTTCCTCATAACCCCTTTTGTTTCCACTAGGTCTGTTTTGAACGCTTCAATTTCTTTTTTATTCACCAAGAATCAATAAGGTGGTCTTAGTGGGTCCACCTTAAAGGTGTTATCTGTTGGGTGTCATGTTATCATTGTCAGGTCAGTGAGGTTCATAAGTCAGTCAGAACCTTGGTCATTTGGTCTGTGCACATAATGTTTCATAGATCCAGCCTATGATTAGTCAGCAAAACTTCCACCTATAGGAGAAAAATTGATTGTTAATGAATGAGCTGCATTTCCTAGGAACACCGTCGTTCTCCTGGATGAACATCACCTGTTGAAAAACTTTCATCATTGTTTGTTTCACATATTCACTCAGATCTTTATATTATACCAGTAGGTGAAGTTATTAGTATCTCATGTAGACTGACATATACTGTTGCATTTGGAGAGGATCTCAGATTAAATAAACTTAGTTAGAGCTTCAATCCAGGTTCATTTTGTGTCTGCAGACTTTAGCCAATTTTTTTTTTTTTTTTTTTTACATAAAGAGCAAGATTCAAAACATTTTCAAAAGGCAGATTGTGGCAGAATGTAGACAAAACTGCTTATTGATTGACAAAATAACATTCAAGCACACAATCACCATATTAAAAGGCTCTACTTCTAGAGAATCACTAAACTTCTGGGGTCCGGTTTTGGCCCGCGGACCTTGAGTTTGACACATGCAGGGTAGAGTTACAATTCTTTTTTTTTTCAGACCTTGCAGCAGAGACAGGCTTCTGCTGTTTGCAGAAGTTTTATCTTTGTTTTCAGGCAGCTGCATCTCTTTGTCAAGGTCGTTTCACAGAGCTGAAATTTAACTTCTCTCAAAGAGGAAAAATCAAGAATGCACACAATCTGAGCCAAATATGGAATTATTTCCCTGTAAAATGAATCTTTTGCATTTTATCATGATATTGTTGGTAGTATAACACCATAGAATGATTTTTAAAGCACCTGTTTCTCACTAATGCTTGCCTACAAAATCTTTTACTCTCAGATTACTTTAACAACATTCTGTTCTTCATTCTCTAGTCATTGTTCACTGGGTTGTCCAGTTGGACAGTTTCCATGTTGTCCACATTGTCACCTCCTCTTTTAACTTCTTTTACCACGTACTCTAAAACCATCTCTTAGTCTTTCTAATTTGGGGCTACCTTGGTAGTCTAAACTGGGATGGGTGGCGGTCCGCCCCCCTTTATTTGTTTTCAGTTAAGCTGAAAGTTTTTCCGGGGCTTTTCTTAAGGCATCAGTATTATGGCTATGTCAGTTAAAAGCTGCTCTTGTTGTTTTTTTAATTCATCTTTTTGTTTTAATCTGTTTATCAACTGTGTGCACTCAGGGACTGAAAAGTCCCCTTTGAAATTATAATCTGGCAAGGTTTTTTATTGTCTCTTGAATCTTTTGAATGCATAATCTCCAGTTTAAGATCCCCGTGTAGTTTTAGGATTTCAGTGATAATTAAGTTACCTGAAAATCCGTATTTTTATGCCATCGTGTACATATTTCTGTTAAATCAGAGCTTTTTCTCTGTCCCTTCCCCATTGTTCTTTGTTATTTTTCTCTTTTTAGTTATCATTATTTCTAATTTTAGATCGCCTTGTAATTTTAAGACATCCTTTGTATCTAATTTGCCCAAAAACCCATGTTTTTTATTTTTTATCTATGACAGATCATACCTGCTCCTTTTACATAGTTCTCCATAAACTTTACCTCCCCTTCTAAGTCAATTAGTTTACTTTGTTTCTTCCCCATTATGTTTTATGTTAGTTTAATTGTAGTATAAATGTCCCAGATAAAAGGTCACTGACATGAGACTTTAAGGAGAGGACATTAACACGCCCTTCTACTGCGACTAATTCGCAGCGGTGTTAATTTTCTGGAATGAAATCCGACCTGAATCTCCAAAGTCACCAGTAAGTAGTTTTAATCTGGGCAAAAGAAAACACAGGACTAGCAGAATCCTGCTGATTCTATTAAAATGCTTAGTCCTCCATTCACACACAACACAGTCACACAGTTAGTTTCAGGTACCTTGTAATTTTTCTAAGTTAACTTGGTGTTATTTTATGAGCTCAATTTACTCCGTTCTTTTTACTTTTATAGCGCTTATTCTATTCCCTCGCAGGGGAATAACCCTTAGTCGTTTTATTTGGCCCCCTTCTTGGCGGGGCCCTACCTTAATTTGTCACTATTCCTTTCACGGTGGAATAAAACCATCCCAATGCAGCGTCCTTACCGGCGACGCACTACCAACGACTTTTAAGTACTTTTCTTCTTTTATTTATATAGCGCTTACTCTATTCCCTCGCAGGGGAATAATCCTCAATCGTTTTCTTTAATCCCCTTCACGGCGGGATTGTACCAAATTTGTCACTATTCCTTTCACGGTGGAATAAAACCATCCGAATGCAGCGTCCTTACCGGCGACGCACTACCAACGACTGTTAAGTACTTTTCCTATGAACTGTATTTTAAAACTGTCTCACCTCGGAGTTGACTTCTTGGTGACTCTCTGGACCCTGTGAGAGTCACCCCGCGCCGAGGAAGGCCATAACCCACTGGCCAGGTGTGAATTCACACACACCGGGACTTTCAGCCACTCCGGCTAATGGAGGCTGTGCAGCGGTGCTTCGCTCGACGTCAGGCTTCCCCCACGGATCCCAGAGTCACTGTTAAAGCAAAGAGAAATAAGGTTATTGAATTAATCCGGCTTCGAAGGACCAATAAATGTTAGGTATTATTTAGTCAACTCAGAGGTAAGAACGATACAGTCAGAGTTACTTGCAGCAAGGGTAGCCCACTTTGCAGTGAAACTACAAAGTTTTTGACACCCTATCTCTTTATTTATATGCACAGTTCAACAGACAGTTCAGACAGGGTGTGTGTGTGTGAGACAGAAAGGAGGCTGGTTCACACAGAGATAACAATGATCTCACACACACAGGGAGGAAGGCATAGTGCAGGTGCCTTGCAATACAAAGTTTTTACATGAGTGATAACAAGTTTTTGCACCCATCCAACATTGGGCATAGGTTTTTTGATCATTTATTTGGTCTTCATAAAGGATGGATCTGTTGTGTTTATTATTTTTGCCTGGGTCCACTCTGAACCTTAAAAAATACTCTTTATTGCACAACTTAGGGTTTATAACTGTGTTAAACAAGTATATTTCATTTTGTATAGGAGTTTGAAATGGATAATAAGGGGAAATATATGAGTTACTGGTGCTAGTATTACATGGAATGTGGACACAAACAGATACACATATGCACTGACATAAGGGATTATGATTATTGATTATAAATATTTATCAAACATTATAATTAAAAATCATAAGTCAGAAGAAATAAATTCTAATCAAAAATAATTTCTTACAAATAGATATCAGAGATACACTTTGATTTTGTGATTATTACAGCATTTAATAATTACAATTAGTTAATTATCATTAATAATTGATAATTAGTAACCAAAACCATGCTAGATGTCACTGTGTTATCAACCGTTTTACTGAATGGTATGGAACACTAACCTTATTTTGACAGATAATCTCCCTTACACAAAATAAACACAAACACTGTCTCAATTATCTATGTGAAAATCTATTAAACCAATAGTCCCTCATATAACCAACTAATCATGTTCAACAACATTCACCTAATTAAGCTTGCACTATTGTTCAAAAGGGGTAAACTAATAATAAAAATAAGTATGTGCGCTGAGGGTAGATGGAGATCATACCAGCAGTATATTGACTAAGTGGGAATGGATAAAAGCTTTGGTTGACTTATTTAGATTGAATATATGTAAAAAATCAGTGGGAGGCAATGGGTTTCCACATAGGCAGTGACTTTTGGAGTGACTTAGCTCTTTATCTGCAAATAGAGCTACTCCAGCAAACAGCTAACCCTAACCCCCCAAGGTGAGAACTCCGTAGAAAAACAAAAAGGACCATAAACGATGGAACAATGGAGATAAACATGAGGCTCAGGTTATAGCCTCAGTCTGCTTTAAAAATCTACTTTAACTCAAACTGAGTCAGCACTAAGTTGTTTAAAACACAGTAAACGCTCCGGCATTTAACTTAGCTGCTCAGCCACGCTTCAGAGTCCAACAGTATTAAAAAGCCATAAGGCAGTTCCGCATAATTTCATTAAAGCATTTCATGCAACATGCAACTTAAAACAAATTGGGTTAAATTAATGGCAATTCTAAATTACCCTAAATATCCTACTTTATCATGCACAGGCAATTTCCACAGTACCAACAAAAGGGAACGAGATTACTTGGTTTTTTCTTTGGAGCAGCTTCTTTGGGCTTTGTTTGTCACGCGTCCGTGAAAAACTCAAGAACGGCCAGCTTTTCCAACTTCGGCAAAAGGGGAAAAATGATTGACCATTCACAGTCCACTGGAATACAACAAAAGAGGAAAGAATCGTCTTCTTTGGAAAACCTCTGTGGGTTTCTCTTACTTGAGTTGAGCGCTACAGACACGTCTTCAATCTGTAAAGTAAACCTTCTGGTCTTTTTATCCAAGCAACATTTCTAGCTCTGTCAAGCTTCTCATGATGGAGAATGAGGTGAAAACCCGCCTGCAAGCTTCTGATTCTCCAGAGATGTGCCACTATTGCATGGTAACCATCTCGGCTCCAGCAGAAATAGCAAAGTCGGAGCGTTTCGCGAGCCCTTATAAAGCTTACCTCCTGTGAAGTCAGAGCCGTGATGCCTGTTGGGCTGCGTAGTAGTTCGTTTGGCTCACAAAATGGACGATGACCCAACACTGATATAGAGAGAAACGGAAGATTATTATACAGTTGTTACATGTGATGGCCACAGGAATTAAAAATCTTCTGTTTTCATGGTGCCACCCTATAGGTTCACATTATTTGTTAAATAAACTCTTATGTTCATCCTACGCTCCCATTTGTGCTTGGGTCCAACTCCACAACCACACATCTTCATCTTACATGTGTTTATTTCATTTTTTCCATATCATTTTGTTGTTCTTTTTCTGCTGTTGTGGTTTTTGTTTAATACTTGTTTATTTGGTAAACCAATATCCTGGTTTGTTACATCTTTGTTTGTTTCTCTATACTATTCATTTTTTATGGAAAAGAAGATCAAACCCAGTAAAAAATAATAATAACAAACAACTTTATTGAGACACTCACTTTACCAAAAGTACCAACACTGCTTTAACGACCATGGATTCACTCTACTTGATTAGCCAGTAAAATTAGCCAGCAAACTAAACCCCATAAATAATCTATGGGCCATTTTCAAGTGGAAGAGAAGTGGTACTAGAGCCAACAATGTAGACATGCTGGAAGTCACTATCAAAGCAACCTGGGCTTCCATTACATGTCAGCAGAGCCAGAGGCTGATCACCTTCATGCCAACCCGCACTGATGCAGTAATTCCTGCAAAAGAAACCAAGTATTTGGTGCAAATAGACATGGGCATACTTTTTAGTAGACCAACATTTCTGTATTAAAAACCTGCTTCTGTTTATATCTTGTAATATATAGTGGGGAGGACAAGTATTTGATACACTTCTGATTTTGCAGGTTTTCCCACTTGCAAACCATGTAGAAGTATTTAATTTTTTATCATAGGTACCCTTCAACTGTGAGTAGCGGAATCTAAAACAAAAATCCAGAAAATCACATAGTTTGATTTTTAAGTAATTAATTTTCATTTTATTGCACGACATAAGTATTTGACACTTAAAAAAATAAAACGTAATGTTTGGTAAATAACTCTTTGTTCGCAATAATAGATATCAGACGTTTTCTGTAGTTCTTGACAAGGTTTGCACACACCGGAGCAGGGATGTTGGACCACTCCTCCATACAGTGATCCTTCAGGTTTCGGGCTGTCACTAGGCAATAAAGCCTGGACTCTGTGGTGGCCAATCCATGTGTGAAAATAATATATCATGCTCCCTAAACTACTCTGTCACAAAATGAACCCAAGGAATCCTGGCATTTTCATCTTGGAATATGCCTGTGAAATTAGGGAAAAAGAAATCTATTGATGGAATAACTTGGTCATTATTATTTTCAGGTAGTCATCTGACCTCATTCTTTGGGCACATAATATTGCTGAACCCAGACCTGACCAATTGCAGCAATCCCAGATCATAGCACTGCCCCTACAGGCTTGTACAGTAGGCACTAGGCATGATGGGTGCATCACTTCACGTGCCTCTTGTCTTACCCTGATGTGCCTATCACTCTGGACCAGGGTAAATCTGGATTAATCAGGCCACATGCTATTCTTACAATCCAATCATTGCTCCAGCCTAATCTCCATGCTCCCTAGCAAACTGTAGCCTTTTTTCCAATTAGCCTTCCCGATTATTGGTTTTCTTATAGCTACACAGCTGTTCAGTCCCAATCCCTTGAGTTCCCTTCACATTGTGTATGTGGATATGCTCCTACTTTCACTATTAAACATACTCCTGAGTTCCAATGTTGTTTTTCTTTGATTTGATTTTGACTAAATGTTTAAGTGACATGAACATTCTGAATTTTGTTTCCGACCACATTTCTTCTTCCAAGATGATGGTTCCCCAATATCCTTCCAGTTTTTAATAATGGGTTGGAGATTTCTCAACCCAATTTTAGTTGTTTCTGGAATCTGCAATCTCCTTAGATGTTTTCTCTGCTTGATGCATGCCAATGATTTGACCCTTCTTAAACAAACTGACATATTTTCCACGACCACAGGATGTGTCTTTCGACATGGTTGTTTAAGAAATGAGAAGCAACTCATTGCACCAGTTAGGGTTAAATAAATTGTTGTCAGCTGAAAGATAATTGCCACTCAGTAATTATCCAATAGGAGGCTCGTACCTATTTGCTTAGTTAAGTTCAGGTGGTGACATTTTTTTGGCCAGACAGTGTATATTCAGCCTCTTGGATGGAGTCTCACTGCAGGAGATGCCTGAGACAGATGAAGTGACCAAGAAGTATCTTATAACAAATGAGAAAATATGAAGTGGGGAAATGTGGATGATATCAGCATCACCTGTTTTTAACATTAATTTGACCATCACATAGTTTCCTGTCACGGTTTACTTGGTATTGGACCCCAGAATGCAGACGAGCAGACAGCGTGATGGTAAGTGAAAAAAGGTTTAATTACGAAAACACACACTCAGCAGGAGGCAGGAACAAAACAAACGGCAGGCAAGACAGGCATGGCATGATCAAAAAGACAAGACTTGGTTTGAGAACAAGACATGAGCATGAGAAATGTCTCTGCGACGGCTAACAGAACAAGTGTGAATATATGGCGTGAGAACCAGGTGGAGCAAGGAGACAGATTAACTTGAAGCAGGTGAACCGAATAAACTTAATTAACAGAACAAAACGTGACTGGAGCAAAACAGAGACTCTTGAACACAAACTAGAAAAACATGAAGCAAAAGCATAACCAGATCAGAAAACCAAACTTGACAAAACATGAACAAGACGACAAAACAAATGCATGACCAGGAAAATAAACAGAAACATGATTCAAAACTTGAACAGTGAAAAACATAAGGAAAAAACCCGAAACCAAAAACCAAACAACCCCAAATCATGACAGTTTCCTAATGTTCTGCAGCCCTAACCTGGACCCTGAGAAACTATGTTTTAGTTCTTTGGTATACCAATAAATCTGATGTGGGGAAAAAAGGACAAATGTTTCTTTAGAAAAAATAAAGATTAAAATAAAGACAAATGAAATAAGAAGGCAGTTTAAGGTTCCTTTTAATGAGTCTTTTATTTAATGCCTGATTCATTTTGTATCACAGCAGTGACAAGAACCTCACATAAATCAGCTGTATAGCACAGAGCTGACAACCAGCTAAAAGGAGATAAATAGTAGACATTAAAAACCCCCCTCTCGAATTTTCTCATCCCAGTGACCCCAGTGTGAAAAGCTTATATGTGGAAACAAACACCAGGAGGTGAAAAGCATATTTAATTACTCCATTATATCTCAGAGAAATGACTATGCAGCTACAGCATCCACAACATTCATTATTCGCTTCAGTTATTGATACAAAAACCAATTAAAAAAGTCTCATTATCTAATGTTTCAAAGAAGACAGGATAACAATCAGGTGAAGGTGCACTAAATTAATCAGTACTGCTGAGACAAAGCTTTATATCTTCTTATCCTACAGGTACATAAAATATGCCATACAATTACTCTACAGTAACATAAATTGCTTAGATCTCTGAATGCGCTTATGCTGTATAGCTGATGCTAAATGTTAAATAACTGGAAGTAATAAAAATGCAGCAAAAAATCATTTATGACATTATTCTGTTCTACCTAATGATTTATGGTGTTATCAACGAGAAAACAGTAAAAAAAAAAACTAAACACATTGGTCTCCATTACATTCCATGGACTGAGACATTTCAAAGGTAATGTGCATAACAGCGCACATGAACATGTGCAGAGTGTCTTTAGTTAAGCAACTTTTTATGTTTGTGCTTCTCACACCTGGAATTCATTACCAAACTTAATACGTGAACTCCTGACTCTGACCTCTTTTACCAAACATCTTAAAGCTTGGCTATTGGAAGAATAGTACTGTTGCCACAACCATGCCTAAACTTGCATATTTGTCTAATACTAGCATATACTTTCTGCGCTCTGCACTTTAATCAGTCCTTTCATATCTAATTTTAGCTTTTTAACACTAGTGAAATACGTATGGTCCCCTGACCCCCTTGGCTTGTATGTTTTATGATCCATTATAGTTTTTATTGTTCTTGCTTTTCCTTTTATTTTTTTATCCTATTGTTTTCAAGGAACTGTTATCTCTCTGTGTAATTACTCCACCTGCTTACATTGCTCACTCCTTGATGGCTTACTATTCTAATTGTTGTTACTGTTGTTTTCTTGTTTTTATTATTTTACGTCATTGACTCAACCTGCCGAAGGGACTACCGATGGAAATTAGCCAATAGCTATAATCTGGCATATTTACATGTACATGTCCATTAATATGCATTGTCATCTTTTTTGTAAATAAATAAACTCAAATAAATAAAACTGAATTGAACTGAATAAAAAATTGTACTGCACATTGATTACATGGTACACAGACTGTTTCCAGCTAAACTGCCCCCGGTCGCTGTCTCTATCTACTCCAAACCTAACCGCACTCTCTCTATCTGTGCACAATTTTTTTTTCCTTTTGGCTCCCACTGACAGCACAAAGCAGCCACACACATGTGCACACACACACATACATACTCACCAAACATTGAACTCTCCATCACATATGAGTTGCAGCGTTATTAATGGGGTTGAAAAGGCAAAGTGGGACAGCAATGGAAGGCTGGATGTCGACTAGGACTCCTGCCCTGTCTCCACCACCACCATTCTGGCTACCCGAACCTTATGTGACTTTGGGCAGGTAGTAGAGCACTCCTTCACCAAAGAGGATGATGTGGTACCTGCCAAAAACAAGGTGAACTTCAGCTCGAGTGAGAAAGGGATGCCCAGTATGCAGTACTTCATTCCCTGCTATGTCTGCCATGAGCAAATTAACGTCCACCTGACGGTTGTAGATGTTGACAGGTATCTGAGCCTCACCTAGCACGGGCACGTCCCCAGGTCTCACTCCCAGCAAAGTCTCCATGATTGATGGCTGCAGCGAGGGCCTAATGTCGGGGTGGATGGCGTTATAGTAGTGCAGTGGCAGTACGCTCCTTTGGGCCCCAGTGTCCAAAGCAGCGCACACTTCCAGCGTGTATAGGCGCATAGACATTTCTTGACTTTGACCCTTTGGAGCACAGTGGGGCCTGGGCTACCACAAGAGGTGCTGCTCAATGTCAAAGCCTTTGTGGTTTTGTGAGGGTAAGACCACTGTTTCTGAATATAGCAGGAACTCAAGCCTTTGCAAAGTTTCTGTGGCTGATTGGTGTCGAGAGTGTGAATAGAAACAACAGATTGGAGGGACTGGCTGCAGGTACAGGTTTGTCCTTTTTCCTAGACCACAGCAGCTTGGGGCCGGTGTTTAGCTGAGTTGTAGACTCCTGGCTGCATGGAGCTGGTGACATAGGATGCGGCCCTTTTGGTGGTTTAATTTTTCCACTCTAATAATTCTTGAACTATTTCTGCAAGAAAACGTCAACAGCTATATGGTCTTGTTCAGTTTCAGCTCTGTTGCATAAGCCACAGCCACTTTCTCACAAATGTTATCTCTGAATACGTGCAGGGCCTCTCCAGGTTTACGTACACGCTGACTCATTTCTACAGCAACTGCAGCTGAATGAGCATAAGAAGGTACCAGCACGTCCAACAGGCGGCAGTGGTCCCATTTGGATGAGGATTTCTGTAGATAATAGTCCCCACTGCTCCAACTAAACAGAATTTCAGTTGAATTCTCATTGTCTTTTCGGACCAATAGTTGGGTTCGATGCAGTTCTCAAACGTGAACAAATTCCTTCCACGTTGTAGTGCCGTTATATTGGCCAGGATGTAAAGTGGGAAATCTCCCTCTAGGAAAACTGTCTTCTTTGCTGTCAGATGAGGGCTGGCGAGAAATATGGCGGGTCTTACTTAATTTTGAGTGGGGTGGCGCCGTGCTGGGGTTTGCCCATAGCTTATGGCTTTATTCTGGTTACAGAAAGGCATATGTTGCACTGGCTTACATGCCAATGAGCCAACGTTGGTGGCGTGCTACGTATAGAACTTCCCATGTGAGCAGAAGAAAAGGGGATTAAATCTGGATAATGCACGCAGGTGCTGAATAATTGTACACAGAACTGCCTAGGTTACACTCATGACCGTAACTTGGACATTTGGCATCAACAAAGGGGTTTGTGTGGAGAAACTGTGGTTGAGCGGGTCTGCTGGGCGCTGTGAACCTGCCCTCTCCATTAGTTTGTGTGGTAACACAACTTTTGTCACACAGAAACAGGTTTACTGTTCACATTTTGCCACAGTCCTGTCTTTGTTAGCTTCCCTAACACACTCGACACCCTGTGGGACATTGGTTAGCGTCAAGAATGGGTTGGAGTAATTAGTTTTGAATCCATAATTTTCATAAGGATAGCAAGGGGCAGCAGGAAACATAGAGGACATGCTTTCTCCCGGGCTGAAGTTGTTTCAGAATAAAGGCAAGTGCATTTGACTTTAATAAAATATATAACGTGAAAGAAATATGGAACTGAGTATCTACTTTTACAAATATTACGGTAAATTTCTGTAGCACAAGCTGCAGCACAACCATACTCACATTCAACGGTTAATAACCGTATTCTTTTCAAGAAAAAAACTGAACAAATTACAGTGGAAACTTTCTATAAAACAACAATGCAAGAATGCTTTACAGTGATTTAACATTAACATTATTAAGCTGTTTTATAGTTTACAGGTTTTTACTGTTTCAGTTTGTCACTGCAAATACAGATTTGTTTTACAGTGTATTTCATCTGTGTGTGGTACACCAGCTGTAAAGTGGCTATGAGGATAACTCATTGATGCAGGCCAAAATATCATGGTCTGCCCTTTCCCCACACTTGAAGAACTTCACAGTTCCAGCTGTCTCCAAAAAGCCCATAAAATCATAAAGGACACTTTACAACAGGTCACGCTCTTTTTGAACCGTTACCATCAGGCAGAAGCTACAGGTCAATTAAAGTAAAGACAGGTAGATTCGACAGCAATTTCTATCGAACAGTAACATCTCAAATTTAATACTGGCAGAATGTAAAGAGAGATGTAATAACAAAACTTGTGCAACAAGCTTAAATGTGTTTTTATTTTATCTTTTTTACAAATTGCATCTATTTTTTGATTTTACATAATGTATTGCTCTATACACAGAGCAGAGAGCTTTTTCTCCAATTATATTGCACTTCTGACAATGACAATGAAGGATATTCTATTCTATTCTATTCTATTCTACATGTTATCTCAAGGCACTTTACACAAGTCAAATCAAAGTCAGTTTTTTATTCAAACTGGTTAAAAAGTTTTCCGTCTAAGGAAACCCAGCACTCTGCATCAAGTCACTGACTTGCAGCATTCACTCCTCCTGGACGAGAATGTAGCGAGAGTGGACTGTCGCTTGCATTGTGTCATTGACTTTGCAGCAGTCCCTCTTACTGAGCATTACTAGTGCTTGCCAGAAAGAAAGTACTGATTAAACTACATCTCCCACCATTCATAGTAGTGCTGGGATTCTGCTGACTTCATTTATCTACACTGCATCTGGGCAGTAATAAATTAGTTTAGGATAAAACGATTTAGATATCGTTTCATTGTGTTTGTTGACGTTCCTTAAACTGTTGCATGCAGGCTATTTCATTTGATTTATACTCATTTCAACTTTTTTTGTTTGATTATTATTTTTTTTTGGGCTTGTACAACGTTGAATGCTTGCACCCCTGTGTATGTTTATTCTCTTGCGCACTGCCTTTTTTTTCCTTGTGCCTTGCATCTTGCTAAGCCGTGCACATACACCCATACCGGCATTGCTGCACATGTGGGGGCCACAAGCTCATATGTCCCTTTGTCATGTTCATTGTAGCCATTGTTTCTATCTTCTAATTTGCCACTAATTTTCCACATGGCATAAACTTCCTTTGTTTTAATTTGCCACAGTCTGATGTGTCCTCCACTCGCTTTGTCTGCTAGCGTGCTCGCTAGTTAGCCTAGCCACACACACATACTGGTGGTTCTTTGTTAGCCTTTGGGCTAACATTGTACTCAGTCTCACTCCCTCGTTATTATAATGCTAGGAAGTTTTGTTCGACCCTATGTAGAATCAGGGCAGGACTCAGAATAGCAGTTTAAAGATTTATTTACCAAAATTTTAAATGAATGTAAGAGATAAGCTTCTGGTTCATCTGAGAGAAGGAGAATAGGATTTGAAAATGTGGCAGAATTTTGATAGTATTGAGAATCAACAAGTTGCTTACCGTGCTCAGGTGGCAGACTTTTGGTGCGTTCAGACCAAATGCGAATGACATGACCGGGAGCAAGTGATTTACATGTTGTCTCTATGAAGAAGTGCGTTCAGGAACAAAGTGAGGCAAAAGACGTGTTTCTGGAAATGCAAGCAGTGTGAGGGCGAATAGAGTGAAGCAAGAGCGAGGCAAAACCTGCGATGGACGCAAAGCGAATGGTTCCGAAGGAAATTATACTTTATTCGTAAAGGCAATTATATTTTATTCATAAGTATTTAATTTTCAGATGCATATGTCAGCTAGCCTGATATCTAGGTTGCCGATAAGGCATTATTTAAACTACATAATTATTCTATACTTAGGGCTACCATGCTACATTCTGTTGTCGTATCAGCTCTTGGCTGTGTAGGTTGGCAATCCTCGTCCATATGTTTAGGTACAAAAATGTTTATTATATTTAGAAAATGTGGACAGTACAATTTGGATGTTTATCTATTGAGCTGAGATTTATTTACTCACCAAAAACAGATGGACAGGTGTTCTGCAGCAGGGATACAGCGCCTGTAGTTGGTGTCCCGGAGGCTGATTCATCTCCCAACGCGGGGCAGCAGGTCCTCAAACTGCGTCTTGGATAGACGAAAGTACCGCTTAAGGCGACCGTCATCCAGATGCAGCTCCTGGAATAGTTAGTGGTACTCTCCAAACTGGTTCCGTCTCTGGAGAATCTGGTGAACCCAGGGACCTCGAAGACAGCGGCGTTGTTTGGCTATTAAGTCAGCATGATCAAAAAAGGTTTCTTAAGTAAAGGTTTAATTACAGCTACCTTAAAAGCATCTACTGATCTGTTTAATAAGGATAGAATAATCATGCATAAAATAGGGGTGATAATCAAAGGGAAAACTTCCTTTAAAAAATTAGGTTGGATTGGATGTAACATACAAGTTGAAGGTTTAGATGAAGCTAATATTTTTGATAACTCAGACAGCTCCACTGGATCAAAACTGTCCAAACACAGATCCGTTAAGTTACTGCCTTCCATTGTGTTGTTCTGTGATACCAAGATAATTTAAAATGGAACAGATTATTTAAATGTTGTTACTGCATTGCCTAATAATGATCTACTATAATTAAATTTCCTTTCTGGGGTAGAGTACTCAGGTTAAACTCAAAGCCTGGCCAGAGAAGACAGGTTTATGGGGAAATACTGTTATTTATTCACCACAGGGTATAAAGACAGGAGTCGGTTGGTCTGCATAATGTTCAGAGGTGGTAGAGACATACCCCAAAAGACTTACAGTTACTATTGTAGCAAAGTTTTGTTATTTTAAACTATTAAAAATGTTTAAAAAATAAAATGATAAATCAGGGACACTAAAAAGTACGCTTTTAATATTTTATTTGTAACTATTTGTAGGTTTTGAAAGTGGTGTAGCATTTTCCTTCCACCGTTACTGTTAAATTGGTCAACCAAAATACATACATAAAGAAATGAGAATAACATACATTGAGGTTTATGATTGTTTTGTGCCAAAATGTGAAAAGGTTGATGGGTGTGAATGCAAGCAGAAACTGTGTATTGTGGTGCTCAGATGTTGCACTATGGTCAGTGGCTTTGAGACCAGGCTGTTTCTATTCACACATATTCCTCCCAAATGTGTGGTATTGTACTGCATAATTATGTACTTACTCTTAAGTAATACTTACTCTTTGATTTTATATGCATACATGCATAATTTTAATCAGCAAAGAGATAAAACATGATACTTCCAGTTGTGTAACAGAATGTCCAAATAAAAGAAGATAAACAAGAAAAGATTCAAGTGAACTTTGCAACAATGAAAGAAAAGAAGAATTTCGACAGCAGAAAGCCACCTTTATATGATTAGGTTAATATGATTTCTGTCACAATGTGGTTTGCGGACAGACCAAAAACTTACAAGAGGTTCTGCAGGCACATGGGAAAAACTCAACACGAATACGTGGGTTGAGAACGGGGTATGACAAACACAAGGAACCAGCACTAAACAATGACACAAAACCAACTAATATACTGAGGGATAACAAAGGGCAAGTAATTAGAGAAAACAGAGAACAGGTGTGACAAGGAGGCAGAAGGAACAGGTGAAAACAAATACAAAGACTGAGGATGGGCAAAGTAACTAATAAACAATAAACAGAAACACAGACCAAGCAAACCTATAGACAAAGATAAATAATCAAATGGGGAATAAGAAAACTAGAATAATCATGACTAAAGTAAACAGAGAAACTAGAGGGAACATAGGAACAACAATAACAACCTAAGAACAAACAAAGAACCCATAAAGAAAACCTGAATACAAAAGTAAACAAACCTAACCACACTGACTGAATTAACTGGAAAGGAAACAAAAAATAAACTAGTAAACAAGAAGAGTGCAAAGGAACAAATAATAAAACACATTTAAACGCAAAGATACTAAAGAGAAATAAAACTAGAGAATCCAGGGAAGACCAAGAACTATAATAATTACAATAATAATAATAATAAACCATACAAAGTAATAAGAAAACAACCATAAAAGAACTTAAGAAGTAAACACTAAGAGGTGGAAGAGGGAGAAAAGAAAACATGATACAAAAACCAAAATAGAAACATCTAAGCAAAAGGTAAACAAACACAAAGCCACAGAGTCCATAAATGTCACTCCGTGACAATTTCACTCTTATGTTGCGTTGAATTAACATGCATCTTTTCTGAGTTATGCAGATATTCTTCATACACATCAGAAGAATATCAACATTCTACTGTTGTATTTTAAATGGTAAATGGTACATGGACTGAACTTATATAGTGCCTTTCCAGTCATACAGACCACTCAAAACGCTTTACACTAGAGCCACATTCACCCAATCGCACTCACTAACGCTCACACATTCATATTTTACATCATTAAGGTGTGCATGTTACCTTTGAGCTCTTTGACTTATGTTGGTCATGTTTTGTTTTAGTTTGGCAGGTAAAATGATATAATACACACTTAAAAAGTGACGATCTCAAAAATGCATTTCTGAACACTCTCCTGTGGGCTGAATGCATGAAGGGCTGTATAATTCAATAGGAAACAGCAGCACACAGCCTAATGAGAGCTTCCTCCCATTACAGTCTATCCTTATAGTCCTGCTCCAGCTCAAATTGGCTTTCTGAGACTATAGTTGTTTTGTGAGTCTGCATTCACAGACAGAAAGAGCAGCAATTCGTCCAGCAAATGACCCATTTATTGAGAGCAAAGAATCTCCTTTAAAAGTCATATATGAGTCACTTCCATTTGCCAGGGACAATGAGAATGTTATTAGTAGCAGAAAGTGGTGGGTAAATTGTGCTTTCAGAAAGCAGGCTGCGACAGCTTTGTAATATTAATCAAAGGCACAACTGAGACACCACTTGAGAGCATCTTTCATTGATTACAAGAGCATTGGAAATTCTGAAAGACTTTTATATTGACACAGTTATTAGGCTGATTCTTAAGAATTTGTATAACATGCATTCTAATTTTGAATATATCATGTAGGAAATTAAAACTGTATTAAAATATGAACATCGGTGCTGGGTTTTCAGCTGATTGCTTTTCACCCACTGACACACATACAGTGTATTGAGAGGTAAATAATTATTTGATACCCTGCTGATTATGTAAGATTGTTGAGTCACAGAGAAATGAAGTACTCACCGGCCACTGTATTAGGTACACCTGTCCAACTGCTCGTTAGCGCAAATGTCTAATCAGCCAATCACATGGCAGCAACTCAATGCATTTAGGCATGTAGACATGGTCAAAATGATCTGCTGCAGTTCAAACCGTGCATCAGAATGGGGAAGAAAGGTGATTTAAATTACTTTGAACGTGGCGTGGTTGTTGGTGCCAGACGGGCTGGTCTGGGTGTTTCAGAAACTGCTGATCTAGTAGGATTTTCACGCACTACCATCTCTAGGGTTCACAGAGAATGGTCCGAAAAAGAGAAAGTATCCAGTGAGCGGCAGTTCTGTGGGCGCAAATGCTTTGTGGATGCCAGAGGTCAGAGAATGGCCAGACTGGTTCGAGCTGATAGAAAGGCAACAGTAACTCAAAAAACCACTCGTTACAACCAAGGCATGCAGAAGAGCATCTCTGAACGCACAACACATCAAACCTTGAGGCGGATGGGCTACAGCAGCAGAAGACCACACCGGGTGCCACTCCTGTCAGCTATGAACAGGAAACTGAGGCTACAATTCGCACAGGCTCACCAAAATTGGATTATAGAAGATTGGAAAAACGTTGCCTGGTCTGATGAGTCTCGATTTCTGCTGCGACATTCGGATGGTCGGGTCAGAATTTGGCGTCAGCAACATGAAAGCATGGATCCATCCTGCCTTGTATCAACGGTTCAGGCTGGTGGTGGTGGTGTAATGGGGTGGGGGATATTTTCTTGGCACACTTTGGGCCCCTTAGTACCAATTGAGCATCGTCTCAACGCCAAAGCCTACCTGAGTATTGTCGCTGACCATGTACAGGTCCTTCTCAAAATATTAGCATATTGTGATAAAGTTAATTATTTTCCATAATGTAATGATGAAAATTTTACATTCATATATTTTAGATTCATTGCACACTAACTGAAATATTTCAGGTCTTTTATTGTCTTAATACGGATGATTTTGGCATACAGCTCATGAAAACCCAAAATTCCTATCTCACAAAATTAGCATATCATTAAAATGGTCTCTAAACGAGCTATGAACCTAATCATCTGAATCAACGAGTTAACTCTAAACACCTGCAAAAGATTCCTGAGGCCTTTAAAACTCCCAGCCTGGTTCATCACTCAAAACCCCAATCATGGGTAAGACTGCCGACCTGACTGCTGTCCAGAAGGCCACTATTGAAACCCTCAAACAAGAGGGTAAGGCACAGAAAGAAATTTCTGAACAAATAGGCTGTTCCCAGAGTGCTGTATCAAGGCACCTCAGTGGGAAGTCTGTGGGAAGGAAAAAGTGTGGCAGAAAACGCTGCACAACGAGAAGAGGTGACCGGACCCTGAGGAAAATTGTGGAGAATGGCTGATTCCAGACCTTGGGGGACCTGCGGAAGCAGAGGACTGAGTCTGGAGTAGAAACATCCAGAGCCACCGTGCACAGGCGTGTGCAGGAAATGGGCTACAGGTGCCGCATTCCCCAGGTCAAGCCATTTTTGAACCAAAAACAGCGGTAGAAGCGCCTGACCTGGGCTACAGAGAAGCAGCACTGGACTGTTGCTCAGTGGTCCAAAGTACTTTTTTCGGATGAAAGCAAATTCTGCATGTCATTCGGAAATCAAGGTGCCAGAGTTTGGAGGAAGACTGGGGAGAAGGAAATGCCAAAATGCCAGAAGTCCAGTGTCAAGTACCCACAGTCAGTGATGGTCTGGGGTGCCGTGTCAGCTGCTGGTGTTGGTCCACTGTGTTTTATCAAGGGCAGGGTCAATGCAGCTAGCTATCAGGAGATTTTGGAGCACTTCATGCTTCCATCTGCTGAAAAGCTTTATGGAGATGAAGATTTCATTTTTCAGCACGACCTGGCACCTGCTCACAGTGCCAAAACCACTGGTAAATGGTTTACTGACCATGGTATCACTGTGCTCAATTGGCCTGCCAACTCTCCTGACCTGAACCCCATAGAGAATCTGTGGGATATTGTGAAGAGAACGTTGAGAGACTCAAGACCCAACACTCTGGATGAGCTAAAGGCCGCTATCGAAGCATCCTGGGCCTCCATAAGACCTCAGCAGTGCCACAGGCTGATTGCCTCCATGCCACGCCGCATTGAAGCAGTCATTTCTGCAAAAGGATTCCCGACCAAGTATTGAGTGCATAACTGTACATGATTATTTGAAGGTTGACGTGTTTTGTATTAAAAACACTTTTCTTTTATTGGTCGGATGAAATATGCTAATTTTGTGAGATAGGAATTTTGGGTTTTCATGAGCTGTATGCTACAATCATCCGTATTAAGACAATAAAAGACCTGAAATATTTCAGTTAGTGTGCAATGAATCTAAAATATATGAATGTTAAATTTTCATCATTACATTATGGAAAATAATGAACTTTATCACAATATGCTAATATTTTGAGATGGACCTGTACATCCCTTTATGACCATAGTGTACCCATCTTCTGATGGTTACTGCCAGCAGGATAATGCGTCATGTCATAAAGCACGAATCATCTCAGACTGGTTTCTTGAACATGACAATGAGTTCACTGTACTCAAATAGCCTCCACAGTCACCAGATCTCAATCCAGTAGAGCACCCTTAGGATGTGGTGGAACGGGAGATTCGCATCATGGATATGCAGGCGACAAATCAGCAGCATCTGTGTGATGCTAGCAAGGTGTACCTAATAAAGTGGCCGGTGAGTATATATATATATATATATATTTATGTTAAAAGAAAAAACTATTCTGAAGATGTGGCGCTTTTTATTATGCCGTGGCGATGCGCCACGATCAATTACATGGAGCGGAAACCTTGCTTGACCTGCAGTGCCATCTGACGCTGTCGCTTCAGTTAGCACCAACCAATAGAGAGACTCCTTACATCATTCCTCTTTAGGCCCCGCCCCAGATGTTCATGTTCTCAGCAATCAAAATTCCCGGAGTTCATCCAAAAAAAGGGAGCTTCAACCAAACAAAAGGGAGCTTAAAAACCAAAAGTTTGCGATTCGTATAAAATCTGTATAAGGTTTTGATCAAAAATAATTTTTTTGATTGAAATTACTTTTTGTTTAATTAAATAGTATGTTTTTGTTTTATTAACTTTTTGCTTGATTGAGTAATATTTTTGGTGGAAATTACTTTTTGTTTCATTAAATAGTATGTTTTTGTTTTATTTACTTTTTGCTTGATTGACTAATATTTTTGGTGGAAATTACTTTTTGTTTCATTGAATAATAAAAAGACAAATTTCCCTCCATGGTTATCCTGCTTACTGTAAGCTAAACTAACAAGGGAAATATGCTAACACTCATAAATCACACGCGATTAAGTTGCTGTCGTCAAACGATTAAAAAACATTATACGTGAAGTCACTTCAGCAGACATTTCATTCATTGCCAAGTTGCCTTTACTGTTGTGTGGTAAAACATCACCTAGAAACTGACTTTAACTTAAGAAACTTGAGAAGCTCAGTTGCTCCACTATGCTGGGCTTCAGACAGACTGCCTTGTTAATGTGCCTGCGGAGCGGTAGGCAGACGGTGTTTGATGCAGGGGCGTGACCTCAGATTATATCTACAATTATATATTTTTGGTCAACTACTGTTTAATTTGAAGGCAGCAGTAGGCTTTTGGACAAACAAGCAATTATTAATTCCATTTATTTTAAGGATGTAACAGTAGGGGGGGGGGGGGATAAAAGTGTTTAGCATAATTTTGCTGTTGCTTATGTATAATTCCATAGTGAATGTATACATTTATACTGTTTTATTTATACAAGCGGCCTCTGTTTTACAGTGTGGTGGGCTATTGGTTATGTTTGCACTTTATTAAAGAATTGAAGATAAATTACTGTCTGCTGAATTATTAACCATCAACACGACATCAGTGTTTATTTTATTACATTTGGGATATGATTCTTATTATCTATTTATGTGGTTTATCTAGCAACAAAATTGTGTTTTACAAGAATAAAGTAGACCACTGTTTTCAGAAATGTACTCAGGAAGGTGTATTTTTGTTTTCAGCAGACATAACTTTTGGCGATGTGGGACAATCAGAGCAAATATTTTTGAAGGACATCCAGAAACAACACAGAATCGTTTACTTGTTGAGAACCTGGTATATTGATATTGATATGAATCGAGGTTACATTGACATGATCATCCTCATAGGCTAACGTTCTCGGTATGTCCAAATAAACACGTGCGACACCACGTGAGAATAATGTCATTTTCTGTGGTAACCCTCTAGCTGAACGATGAGGTAACGACAGCCATATTTCACTTTTTCACAAAAGTAAAACATCACTACTTTCATAGTTGGATGGAATTGAGGCGAACCGGATCCACGGTCCCTGCCGAATGCGCGCTCCCGACGCAGGGATACAAATTCTGTCGGGGACAACTACCTTGGCACGTCACCTGTACGTATGGCAAGGAGTTTATTAATGCATGGCTGGGTGAGATGTGGATAACGGTTGTTACCTCAGTATTTCTAAGATCCTGATACCGGTGCTGGAACCTAACCTATCCAGTTCAGACCCGCTCTCAGAGGATCTAACCTGATTGGACTCCTCATCCTCATCCACAGCCCCCCTGTCCCTTCAGCCCTCTCCCGAACAAACTGCACGAACCCCTGGACCCCTGGCTGGACGGCGGCTTCGTACAGCAGCTCCCCTGCACATGCACGCGCATACACGTGCGCAGTTTATATTTGATCTATTGGATCTGCAATCTGCAAACACAATAAGCAGACCCAGACCCAACCTGGCGGCTCGAACCGGTGAGTCTACTTCTTCGTGTTCTCCATCCTTCCACCATCCGCTGCCCTGTTTGTCTTGTCCTACTGTTTCTGTGAAATGAGGCGCAGACTGCGGCTCTCCCGGCTTATTGCAGACGCTCCAGCCGCCAGACGCTCCATCTCTGATTCACACAGCAACCCGAAAGCGGCTGACTGAGAAGCTCGCAGCCTGTGCTTGTGGAGGGAAACTTCTGACTCTCAGTAAGCTGAATTACAACCTGAAAATCCAAATGTAGGCAAAGTTCAGACAGACAGCAGCGGATTTTACTGGTCGATTAGTGTTTGATTGATTGTGACCGGGGTTCTTTGCTGTGGGTTACTGCAGGAGGCAGAAAAAATCTCTCCATGTCCCTGTTGGATATGTTTTAATAGTTAAACAAGGTCCAACAAAAGGATTTCACTTGAGACATCAGAGTCAATGAAGATAGAGATTTGGCTCAAAAGTTATTGCTTTACTCGTGATTTACTCATCATTTCAGCCATCAGCATCTACAACGGCTCTTTGAAGAAACCCTCATAATGAGCTACAACAACATTTAATTTCCCTTTGGGATTAATAAAGTATTTTTGAATTGAAATGAATGATCTGATGAGAAAAAAACAAACAGTTTGGATTTAAATGATCATATTGTAAATATTCAGTAAGAAATAAACTTGTGCTCGGACCTGTTTTATATGCTTTAACATACTGTATCGTATTGCTACAAAGAAAAGAAATCGAGAGAAAATCAGCGCTCTGTTCTCATTGTTTGTGTTTTGTCTGCAAATGTTGGAATTGGACTAACAAATTTGAATTGAGATGACAGGATCTGGCACCCCTGTGAGACAGCTGGAAGGCAGATTGTACAGTCAAATCATCATTTCAGATGATCCAGTATGTTACTTTGAGATGCAAATGTGCTGATTTAATTACACTGCCATATTATAATTAGTTGCTTTTAACAGCTTTGTAGTGGTGTAATATTCAGCAAACATATTTGTAAAATGTTAAGTCTAGTCTGATGCAACCCAAGACAATATGGAAAATCACTGGATGTCAAATGCTGTGCATGAGTTCTGCTTTTACCATGAAGCCTTTCCAAGTAGTATATTTCTGCAGGAATGTTCTCATCCTTCCTGTTCTGTTTAGTGTTCGTGGCTGGCTGTGAAAAAAAACAACTCAAAACATCACTTCATCACACCAGTTCATGTTTATTGTCTAAACCTGTATCAGAGTTGTTTGCTATTTTGACATATGAAGGGAGACCAATATTTCAACATTCCTAATTTTTTTATGTGAAGGTTTAAATATTTTTAGTATACAGTTTTAAACAGTAAATCAGAAATGACAACAATTTGATAATTAATGTTGTTACGATTTGATTATGAATGTTTACTAAAAATTATAATTAACTGTCACAATTCATATTTTTTAATTCCTATATTTTCCAACAACATTTAGATATTTGAAATATACTATGAAATTGGGATTGCTGAGCTTGCACTTAATAATGATAATTAATAATTGTAATGAGTAATTAATAACTATTAACCAAAATCACCAAAACATTATCCAATTAGTTATTCAATACGGGATGATATGAGCTCGGCTTATGTTGCAACCGTGAAGGTGACGCGCTGCCGCCTTCAGATACAAAGGCTAGAAACGGCAAAATCGCACTTCGCCACGCCACCACGGCCACACACCCCAATATACAGTGTCTGTGTTCCAAACAAAGTTAGACCAAGTTGCTATCTGTCTTCTGTCACAGTTTCAAGGTTATTAGGTCAAGAGGGTCACAGAGGGACCTTTCTAAGTGACAAAAGTGACTTCCTGTTCTTAGGGGCGGGGCTTTGATAATGTCAGTATTTGACCACATAGGATTGTTGGTCACCCAGTGGGATCAATCATACCAAGATTGGTCTCATTCAGCCTTTCTATGTGAAAGTTGCAGCTATTTGAATTTTTTGGCAAGAAGGTCGAGATCGTGGCCTGGCCTTGCCCCTTTCAACAAGCTCAAAAACTCACAATTTTGATAACTTTTAATCCCCCGTGTTTTAAAGGCATTCTGACCAAATTTGAAGTCAATAGCTGAAAATCCCTAGGAGGACATCAAAGTTTGACATGTACAAAAGTCAAAAATGTCTGAAAATGACCCTTTGACCCAGAATGCCCAACTTCCTGTTCATGAAACCAACAGGAAGTTGACCTAGAACCAACTTCCTGTTGGTTTCAGGGCATACCCCCCAGAGACTTTTTTTCATTTGCATTTGGAGGGTTCTACCTATGTACCAAATTTTAAATCTCTTGGACATACCAGCTGGCTTATCTCAGTTTAGGGGGTGCTGTAGAGCCGTTTGGCAACGCCCATTTTCAGTTCTATTAAGCCTGTAATAGAACAAGATTTTTACATTTTTACATGCTGTTGAGCCATTTTTGGAGCATTTTAATTTGCTAGACATCAGTACAACACTTACATACCAAATTTTTATAAGTTGTATATCATAAGTTCATACTAACTAAATAAATTGGTAAAAAAAAAAGTGCAATTAACCACCAAAAAAATGAAAATTGCTTTTTTTTTACACATATTTTCTTAAATACTGAAATATCATAGCTGTATCCCTCAAAAAATTAAATATGAAATCGTTGCACAAAACCCTTTCAAACCACAGAAAATTTATTTGGTGTGTGTCCATAGCCTTATTTTTTAAATACACAAATTTTTATAAACGGAGAGAAAAACGGAAATAAAATGTACATTGTGAACAATTTGAGAAAAGATAATATGTACATCAAAATAATCTATTTACAGTAGTGCAATCAAATCGCTAAGTGTGCCAGATACGTATGAGCATGCATATATGTTCATAAGACCATCTTCAAACAATAAAAAGTGCAAAAAACAACATGAAATATAATCGTTTGTTACTGTGTTGAAACTTTAGAACAGATGAACACAAATTCAAATAATATTTTTTATCAAGATACAGAAAAGCTTATTGCAAAACGACAACATGAACATCAAAAAACTATTTACAATAAACTATTTACAATATTGCAATCACAAGCACACTCAAACATTAGCTTTCAATTTGATCAGTGGAGCTGTGATAGGCCTTGTGACAGGTCCTGTCCACAATTACTTGCTTGCCAGTGGAACAACAGCTGCAGGTCCTGTTTCCTGAAGGCTGACTCCTTCCTCTCCCTCTCCCTCTCCCTCTCTCCAGAGCACTGGGTGCCTCAGGGGAATAGGAGGTCTCTTCCTCCTCCTCCTCATCATCAGCACTACACAAAGAAAAACTTAGTGTGTCTTAGATGTATCCATAACTTGCATAATATAATAATGATGCGTAACACAGTGGAATTCTTTCGATTGTATATTTTCCTTAGTTTTCTCTAACTCAGAAACAAGTAATATTTCATAAACATATACATACTTGTCAATAAAATCAGCTTCATCTCCACCGTTGGCTGAATCCAGCCTAGATGAGTTCACAGAATCCTGCCTTCATCCGGTGCTGTAATAAGCTACGGAAAAATGCTTTTTGGTGCGTTCTGCTTTTCGCGGCTCCATAAATGTATGTGCGGGTGTGTAAGTGTGTGTTGAGTGTCTAGTGTGTGTGTGTTTATGTCTGGTGTGTGTTTGTAAAAGAGTAATAAATACTAAAAGACAAGGCAAAAGTGGAAGAGTGAGCGAAGTGTACCGCAGAAAAACTCCCAGGAAAAAAGACCCAGGAAATCTCCTCACTTCCAGTTGTAGAATTGGCGTGCAAGAAAACCACGTGATAGTTTATCCTCCAGTGTCATCATGCATATTCCGATGTAGGAAGCACACAGTGGTCTGCTACAAAGAAAAGGATTTGGATTATAATGTTTGTTTGCGCTTTTCACTGGATTTTTGCAAACGTTTTTGGAGAAAAAATAAACAGCGCTCTGGGACACATTGTGAATAGAATACATAGGTTTAACTGGTTTCATTTGTAAAAAAAAGTATTGTTCTATCTTATTTGGTTGCAATTCTACAGGCATTTAAAAAAACTTTAAGATGGGTTCTGTCGGTCTTAAAGTTCAAACATTTTAGTTCGGGGACAATTTTGGGTAAAGTTTGGTGAGTTTTCATATATGTTTAAGCCGTCTCAGTGCGGAAAAGAATAATAATAAATCCTGCGATTATAATAGGCCTTCGCAGCGCCTCGCTGCTTGGGCCTAATAATAGTGGAAAAATGGAAGATTGATCAATTAAGGATTGATGAACAACAGAAAATGAGGAATAATCAAAGCTTTGAATCAATGAAAATGTGAGGAACCTTGATGAAGATCAATACCAGAAATAACACTTTGGCATGAAATGATTATGTTTGTCTATACAAGACATTTATGGATGAAAGGGAAAACATTTGGAGTTTTGGATCAAATAAGAATATAAGCAACAATAAACACTAATGGATATATGTGAGTGTGGGTCTTTCTCCAGTAGCACTCAGCTAGTAAGCAACCCACAGCCAGGCTAACCTAGCAGGCCAGATAGCACACAATGTGGCTAGGTGTTGAATTGTTTAACTAGCTGCCTGCCACATGGTTTAGACAATAGAATAAAACCACAGACGGGAAACAAGTGGAGGGGGGGTGGGTGGAAGGAGGAAAAATAGAAGCGGTGTACAGTAGAATAAACAGTGTCCAAAGCGCTGTACTGTTGTTTTATCCCAAAATAACTTCAAACAGCATAAATTTGTCTTAAAAACCGGTCAGTGGAACCCAGGATAACTTTAGAAACACAGCGAAAACCAACATTGGATAGGAGCTGCAGGAAACCGTTCAGCTCGAAGAATGAACACAAAAAGTCCAAAAACAAACCAAAAATAACCCACTGATGATCCTGGATCGTCCTATTCTCAACCTAAGTTTTATCTCTGCCCAGACACAGACGCCTTACTTGAAGAAGTAAGGAAGGTGGTGGACCGCTTTATGGCATGGTGTGGAAACAATCATCTCATTTTGAATGTGACTAAAACAAAGGAGATGATTGTAGATTTTAAGAGAAACAGGAATAAGTCAAAAACTATTTCTATCATGGGAGAAGAAGTGGAGGTGGTGGAGGAGTATAAATACCTCGGTGTTCACCTGGACAACAGACTAGAGTGGAGATGCAACTGTGAAGCCATCTACAAGAAGGGACAGAGCAGACTGTACTTCTTGAGGAAGCTTAGATCCTTTGGTGTTTGCAGCAAGATGCTGCATATCTTCTATAAGTCTGTTGTGGAAAGTGTGATCTCTTCTGCCATCATCTGCTGGGGAAGCAGCATCAGAACCAGGGACTTAAAAAAGCTCAACAAGCTGATAAAGAAGGCTGGCTCTGTTCTGAGGACTCTTCTGGAACCTCTGGTGATCATTGTGGAAAGACGGATTCTTCATAAAATGAAGAACATTATGGAGAACCCTGAGCATCCTCTTCATGAGACTGTCCTACAACAACAGTGTCTTCAGTCAGAGGCTTCTTCAGATCTGTTGTAAGATGGAGCGCTACAGGAGATCCTTCCTGCCCACAGCCATCAGCATCTACAGCGGCTCTTTGAGAAAACCTTCATAATATGAGCTATAACAACATTTAATTTCCCTTTGGGATTAATAAAGTATTTTTGAATTGAATTGAATTGAATAATGTCTTCTTGTAAGCAGGGTCAACGTCGTCCCACCTGGAACGATGGCTGTGGCTTGCAAGTTAATAAATCCACTTGTGATGAGATGCTCCAATGTTCCAATCGTCACTCATGTCTTTGGACTAATGGCTTCATCTTCTCTAAGTGGCTTTTCAGTCCATTTCAATATAAGACTTGTTTTACTGTGCATAATGACACTCTCTTTCAAGCTTCAGCCCACAATCAACAATTCTCTTCTTGATATTTTTGCTGATGTCACAGATTAGAGCAGTGCATTCAAGGTGTTGCCTTAAAATCCATCCACAGGTGTGCTTCAATTTAACTGAAATGTTGTGAAACATTTTACTAAATTTAAAGAAAGTTAAAAAAAAATCTCCAACAAATTGTCTCTCGTTACTCTGGCAAATAATATAGGTTTGGCCATCCTAACCAAGCTAAAACAGAAAAAGTTGAATGTGATTTAATGCCATCCAGTTTGCTGCCTGCTGCATCTCTTGCACAGGAGTGTTTGGTCTTAAGCCTATACTGGTGGACTAATTTCTAACCAAACAACAATTTCTAACCAAACAACTCTCAGAGATGGCACACTGATTATGTGACATTACGGCAACGTAGGGGAGACTGTAGATCAGTGGGAAGCGTATTTGTCATTTAGTCAAAAGGTTGAGGATTTGATTTCTGCTTCCTGCCACACGTTAGTTTGCCCCTGGACAAGGCGAGGCATGTTACCTCATGTTTCCTACCAAACTGCATGTTCGTGTAAGAGTTTGTATGGCTAGATGCATGTGGCCCTAGTGTAGAAGTGCTTTGAGTGGTCATCACAAGTAAAAGAAAAATATATATTATACATCATTTCAGTCCATTTATCATTTGTTTTGAACCTTGTACAAATTAATTTATCATTTACATAAAAATATTTTTTTGTGATATGATGGCAGCTAAAAAGCAGCACCTGTCTACTACATATTAGGTTTAAAATAAGGTTAAAACATATAAAAGATGGGGACAATACATCAGCACACACTTACCCTTCTTGGAACAATATGTTACATCTCCCACAAGATTGCAGAATATGTTGGACTTGTGTTATGGCAACATCCTGGACACCTATATTTCAAAACCACGCCCACCTCTTGGACTGTCAGATCATAACTGAATACTCCATTTGCCAAAATACAGATCACAACTTAAAACCAGCGATCCCATTACGAAATCAGTTAAGATTTGGAATAACGAATCAGCAGTCTGTAGGAGCTTACAGACTGGGACTTGATCATCAGAGAGCATGGTGGTGATCTCCTCACACTGTCGGATTTTTCAGCTCCTTCATCTTATTTTGTGAGGACACTGTTATTTCTACCAAGCTCATATAAATTTACCCAAACAAACAAACAAAAAAATGGGCCATGAATGACATCAAACTCATCCAGATTCAGAAAAAAAAACAGGCCTATTAACAAGGGGACAACCACAGGGTAAAAGAGATGGAAAATAAATTCAGGGAAAGGTCCAGGCTAGCCAAAATCCACTATATGAAAAAGGTGGAGAGCAAGCTAATGTCTGGCAATGCAAGAGAGGCATGGCAGGGCCTGAACACAATGATGGGCCGAATCACCAAACCTGCCACAATCAACTGTTCAGACCCCTCATCTCTAGCAGATGAACTCAACCAGCTTTTCACCAGGTATAACGATAGAATCTCACCAACAACCTTGACATTTCCACCCCTGAGCTCCATCCGTACTCAACCTACAAACAACAAGCATCTGGTGACCTGCGTTCTCAAGGATATTATCTGCCCTAAAGACCCAGTCCTGGACAGGCTCATTGGGAGGATGCTAAAGGACTGTGCCTTTGAGCTGGGTGGCATTATCACCAGACTGTTCCAGCTGCTTCTAGACTCTGGTTGTGTCCCTGAGCAGTGGAAAGGAATCCCCAAAAAGGTGCATGCAAAAGTCTTAAAAGACTATAGACCAATGGCCTTGACTTCAGTGTTCTGCAAATGCATGGAGAAAATAGTATGTGACTTGCTTAGGCAGATGGTGTCTGACAAAACTGGAATAATATAAGGCTAAATGTAGGGTAGAAGATCCCAGCCTTATGTTTATAGATAACATCACTACACATCTGGATTCAGCACAGCCATACGTTGTTTTAAATCTTGTAAATTAGTTTTAAACACAGGGCTCCCGGGTTGTGTTTTATCGCCAATGTTGTTTTCAGTTTACACCAACAGCTAATACAGAAACAATGTCCGTTTTCAAATGTGCAGATGACATGGCCCCAATGACATTCTAGCCAGGACCAGAACACAGTTAACACCTTGACAAACATCTTTATTGACTACTCCCTTGAACTCAAAAAGCAAGGAGTTGTGCTGCTGGGGCAGAGCCAGAGCTAAAGAGGGCAGGTCATCACTCTTCTAGCCAATTGTCTTTAAAAAGAGGACTGGATTACTGCAAACACTTGTTTAAGAGCTCTGTGATCAGGCAGGCTACCCTGATCACAGACAGTTTGTCTCCCCTCTTCATTATTCATTCCAGCTGCTTCCATCAGGCAGAACGTATAATGTTCCACTTGCTTCTATAAGAAATCATTCATTCCATTTGCATTACCATACCATTTGAGAACTGCTTTTCTTTTAACAGTTTACTGAAGTAGCTCTAAACATTCCTATGGCTTTACGTGGCTTGTATGTGCTTTTATTTTCTTATGTGTTTTTATATGCTCATTTGTGTTTATTAAGGTTGATGGAGCCCCTGTTAAAAAACAATATCTGTCACCTTTTGGGACAGATGATAAAGTTTTTCTATTGTATTCTATTCTTCTCAAAATGTCTTAAATTACAGTAAGGAGAACAAGGTTTTGATACACTGCTGATTTGGTAAGTGTATCTATTAGAAGTCTTAAAGTTTTTATCATACTGTGAGTGACGGAATATAAAACAAAAATCCAGAAAATCACATTGTGTGAATTATTTTACGTAACTAATGCAGTTTATTGCATGACATAAGTATTTGATCACCTAACAACCAGTAAGAATCCCAGCTCTCACAGGCCTGTTAGTTCTTCTTTAAGAAGCCCTCCTGTTCTCCACTCATTACCTGTATTAACTGCACCTGTTTGAACTCGTTATCTGTATAAAAGACACCTGTCCACACACTCAATCAAACAAACTCCAACCTCTCCACAATGGCCAAGACCAGAGAGCTTTGAGCACATCGGAGATAAAATAGTAGACCTGCACAAGGCTGGGATGGGCTACAGGAAAATATCCAAGCAGCCTGGTGAGAAGGCAACAAGTCTTGGAGCAATTATAAGAAAATGGAAGAAGGTCAAGATGATGATCAATCTCCCTCAGTCTGGGGCTCCATGCAAGATCTCACCTCATGAGGCATCAGTGATCATGATGAAGGTGAGAGATCAGCCCAGAACTACACAGCAGGACTTAGTCAATGACCTGAAGAGAGCTGGGACCACAGTCTCAAAGAAGACCATTAGTAACACACAGCACATGTCCAGGTCTGTCTGAAGTTTGCCAAGGACCATCTGGATGATCCAGAGGAAGAATCAGAGGAGGAATGGGAGAAGGTCATGTGCTCTGATGAGACAAAAATTGAGCTTTTTGGTCTAAACTCCATTCGCCGTGTTTGGAGGAAGAAGAAGGATGAGTACAAGCCCAAGAACACCATCCCTACCGTGAAGCATGGAGGTGGAAACATCATTCTGTGGGGATGCTTTTCTGCAAAGGGGACAGGACGACTGCACCATATTGAGGGGAGGATGGATGGGGCCATGTATCGGGAGATCTAAGCCAACAACCTGCTTCCCTCAGTAAGGGCATTGAAGATGGGTCATGGCTGGGTCTTCCAGCATGGCAATGACCCGAAGCACACAGCCAGGGCAACTAAGGACTGGCTCCGTAAGAAGTATCTCAAGGTTCTGGAATGGCCCAGTCAGTCTCCAGACTTGAAGCCAATCAAAAATCTTTGGAGGGAGCTGAAAGTTGGCAATGCTCAGCGACAGCACCAAAACCTGAAGGATCTGGAGAATCCGTATGGAGGAGTGGTCCAAAATCCCTGCTGCACTGTGTGCAAACCTCATCAAGAACTAGAGGAAACATCTGATATCTGTAATTGCAAACAAAGGTTTCTGTACCAAATATTAAGTTTTGTTTTTCTTATGTATCAAATATGTATGTCATGCAATAAAATTCAAATAAATTACTTAAAAATCACACAATGTGATCTTCTGGATTTTTGTTTTAGATTCTTTCACTCACAGTTAAAAAGTACCTATGTACTACACAAAAGTGCTTCTTGGTAGATGGTTATACAGTTTATGCATGTATTCATCCAGGATGGATTAAGGGTATTAGAAAACTAATTGCACCTAACCCTAGATGATTGTTATTTTCAGCACTAAAGTTATTAAAAACCTCCTCTGGTTGCAAGAAAGAGGGTGTTAATTCTTGTAAGTAAATATACAAACTAATAATAGAAGCATAAGTTACAGGTTTACACACTCAAACTTACAAATATATAGTTTCAGAGTTGCATATTGTCAACAATATGACATCCTAATATAGGAAAAATAGGTTTGTTTTAGTTCATTTAAGCCTTAGTTATGAACCTGCAGTATCAAACTAGTTTTCAGGCAGATTACCAGGCAGATTACCAGAGAGGTTGTGTCAGTGTTTGCATGAGTGTATGTGTGTACTAGTGTTACACATATTGTCCATAGGGTGTCAGTGTGATTACACGGAGCCCTGTGTGCATTCAATTACCTAAGGGAGACACAAAGCAAGTTCCCATAAGGTGAATGTTTGCGTATGTATGTTGGCCGGAGAAATTAACAGATGTTTCCTCGTAGTGCCTGCCATCTCTGATTCTGAAGGGATCACAAAACATAAAAAAGATGCACAGTGAACCCTGTACTTACAAGCTCTTTCATTAAAAATGTTTTACAATTTAAATTTTTGTGCAACAATTGGTTGGCTTGAGTATGAATAACTTTAAATAGTGCCAAAAGCAATTATTAACAAAGAATTTTACATCAAAATTACAAAGGCAGGGCACCACCTGATTATCAGGAATTAGTAACCAGTCAACACTCAGTCTCTGTCAGTTACTGTTTTATTAATTTCAATTCAATTCAGTTTATCTATATAGCACCAATTCACAACGCATATCGTCTCACGGCAATTTACAAAGTCAATTCAATTGAATCATACATATTTCAAGTCAGGTACATACATTCTAATTGATCCTAACTATGAAACAGTGCAGTCAGATTCAGTTATTTATTCAAATTGGTTAAAAGTTTTTCTATCTAAGGAAACCCAGCAGATTGCATCCAGTCAGTGACTTGCAGCATTCCCTCCTCCTGGATGAGCATGTAGAGACAGTGGACAGTCATTGGCGTTGATTTAGCTGCAATCCCTCATACTGAGCATGCATGTAGCGACAGTGGAGAGGAAAAACTCCCTTTTAACAGGAAGAAACCTCCAGCAGAACCAGACTCAGTGTGAGCGGCCATCTGCCACGACTGACTGGGGGTTTGAGAGAACAGACCAGAGACAGAAAAGAACACAGAAGCATTGATCAAGGAGTCCTTTCTATGGGAAAGAAAACTGAAAGATTAATGGTTATAGCTCCTTTAGTGGCTATATCTAGGAGAGAAAGACAGCTAAGCAGATGAACTCTGAGCCAGTTTTCAAGTCTAGAGGATAAAAGAGAGCACACAAAGTTAGTCACGGTAGAAGCTCAGTCAGTAGCTATGTCTAGGAGAGACAGGGTTAATCACTGAGAGACAGGCCCATGTGTATCATCTGTATCAGGTGAGCATTAACTTGTTGGCAGCAGCAGCTTGGACGATGCCCCCCTCCAGGAAGGTTCCACAGCTAAACACAGTCAGGCCAGGTGTAGCTTGTAGAAAGAGAACAAACAGAGACAGCACACAGAATAACAAGCTGAAATAACAGCAAATAATGTTAATTAGAGAGTAGTATGAGAATGTACCAGAGAGAATGAAAGTGGTCATTATGTCCTCCAGCAGCCTAAGCCTATAGCAGCATAACTACAGAGATAGCTCAGGATAACCTAAGCCACTCTAACTATAAGCTTTATCAAAAAGGAAATTTTAAGCCTAGCCTTAAAAGTAAACAGGGTGTCTGCCTCACAGACTAAAACTGGGAGCTGGTTCCACAGGAGAGGAGCCTGATAACTAAAGGATCTGCCTCCCATTCTACTTCTAGAGACTCTAGGAACCACCAGTAAACCTGCAGTCTGAGAACGAAGTGCTCTGTTAGGAACATATGGAACAATCAGATCTCTGATGTATGATGGAGCTAAATCATTAAGGGCTTTATATGTGAGGAGGAGAATTTTAAATTATATTCTGGATTGAACAGGGAGGCAATGAAGGGAAGCTAAAGTAGGGGAAATATGATTTCTCTTTTTAATTTTCATCAGAACTCTTGCTGCAGCATTTTGAATCAGCTGAAGGCTTTTAACTGCATTTTGTGGACATCCTGATAGTAATGAATAACAATAGTCCAGCCTTGAAGTAACAAATGCATGGACTAGTTTTTCAGCGTCACTCCTGGATAGGGTATTTCTAATTGTGGCAATGTTCTGGAGATGAAAGAAGGAAATTCTAGAAACTTGTTTAATTTTGGATTTAAATGACATGACATGGTCAAAAATAACACCAAGGTTTTTTACTTTATTACCAGAAGTCAATACATGCCTTGTGAGATGTGGTATTATAGAGCAATGAAGTGCTCCAAAATCTCCTGATAGCTAGCTGCATTGACCCTGCCCTTGATAAAACACAGTGGACCAACACCAGCAGCTGACACGGCACCCCAGACCGTCACTGACTGTGGGTACTTGACACTGGACTTCTGGCATTTTGGCATTTCCTTCTCCCCAGTCTTCCTCCAGACTCTGGCACCTTGATTTCCGAATGACATGCAGAATTTGCTTTCATCCGAAAAAAGTACTTTGGACCACTGAGCAACAGTCCAGTGCTGCTTCTCTGTAGCCCAGGTCAGGCGGTTCTGCCGCTGTTTCTGGTTCAAAAGTGGCTTGACCTGGGGAATGCGGCACCTGTAGCCCATTTCCTGCACACGCCTGTGCATGGTGGCTCTGGATGTTTCTACTCCAGACTCAGTCCACTGCTTCCGCAGGTCCCCCAAGGTCTGGAATCGGCCCTTCTCCACAATCTTCCTCAGGGTCCGGTCACCTCTTCTCGTTGTGCAGCGTTTTTTGCCACACTTTTTCCTTCCCACAGACTTCCCACTGAGGTGCCTTGATACAGCACTCTGGGAACAGCCTATTCGTTCAGAAATTTCTTTCTGTGTCTTACCCTCTTGCTTGAGGGTGTCAATAGTGGCCTTCTGGACAGCAGTCAGGTCGGCAGTCTTACCCATGATTGGGGTTTTGAGTGATGAACCAGGCTGGGAGTTTTAAAGGCCTCAGGAATCTTTTGCAGGTGTTTAGAGTTAACTCGTTGATTCAGATGATTAGGTTCATAGCTCGTTTAGAGACCCTTTTAATGATATGCTAATTTTGTGAGATAGGAATTTTGGGTTTTCATGAGCTGTATACCAAAATCATCCGTATTAAGACAATAAAAGACCTGAAATATTTCAGTGCAATGAATCTAAAATATATGAATGTTAAATTTTCATCATTACATCATGGAAAATAATGAACTTTATCACAATATGCTAATATTTTGAGAATGACCTGTATTTTGATGTGGAAGTTTGGAACCAGATAGTTTGGGAGGAGATCATCGTGGACTGATTACTCTGGAGAACTGAATCATTAAGGACTGTAGCAGGTTGGATTTATTGAGCCTGTTTGATGTTGGTGTCTGTATTCTTCGCCCAGTTTAGGTTACTGGATATGAATGAACTATTGAGTGGCTGTGCCTGTGCCAGGGTTTTGACCGTTCAAAGTTCCATCTGTGAGAAGACTTGTGACACTCAGAGACAGGACTAACCACAGTGGTGTCGTTTGCAAACTTTAGGATTTTTACAGTTCAGTATCTGTAAACACTGGTATGGAGAAAAATAAAATCAAAAGGGGTAAAAGAATACAGCCTTAAAAGACACCCTGCCAGAGGAGTATCTTGTCTTGACACTACCAGTACATTTTAATTTTGCTATCATTCTTTTAAGAAGAAATGTAATCCCCTTTAATTTTTTACTGTGTGCCACCTTTAAGACGATTAGAGGTATTCTATCACGATTTTTTTCACTTTGTTGCATTATAAGAGATAAAGTTCTTTGGGAAGTATTCACAGCTCTTCATCTTTTTCCATATTTTGTTTACTCAAAATTTTTGCAAACTTGTTCAAAATAAAACATTAAAAAAATTCTTTACTCAATTCTTTGTTCAAGCACCTTTTGTCAGCAATCATTGCCAGAAATATCTCCAATAAGTAAAAAAAAATCAATTCAGTTTTATTTATAAAGTGCCAACTCACAACACGTCTCAAGGTACTTTACAAAGTCATGGTAAAAAAAAATGTGGTTGATTAATGGATGTTTATTTTTAATAAATATGCTAAACATTGAAACTTTTTTCTTTCAGGGAAAATGTTTTAAATACATTCTGAGATGAGCCTATAGCTTAAAAATTGGAAAAAGTAAGGAGCTGTGAAAACGTTTGAGATGTACTGTACATCACAATCACCTGAAATCATCTCTAACTGACTTTGGAAGTATTTATTTCAACCCAGTATTCAGTTCAGTTGTGTTCTTTTGGTAATAAAAATTAATAAAGGGAAAATTAATTTAAAAGTACCAAGCATTTTTATTCCAACCATGCAACTTAATAGTTATTAAAGGTCAAAATGAATGCTTACAGATTTTAATGTTATTTAGTAAATGTTTCAGTTTTTAAATACCCCTAAAAATGCAGATTTAAAGCAGCTAAAAAGTGCGTGACACCAAAATCCTTCATCCAAAGAACAAAAGAGCCTTTTTGAGCTGAGTTCTGTTTTTAACAACCACAACAAAAGGTTAAATAAAAAATGGTGCTAAGTAGAAATTAGAGAAGCTAAAATTGCATTAAGTAACAATGAAACCACTAAACAATAATAGTCATAACAAAGGCATTAGCGCATCTAGGTACCCTTTAAATAATTGCTTTTTTGTGCTTAATTGTGCTTCTAACAACAAACCATGACAGATTCTAAAATGACATAAAGTGCAAATTAAGGAAGCAAAAGTCAATTTTAAGACTAATACCACTGGATAATAAGCAGCCCAGTTCCAGTAACAGTCACATCAGAAATAAATGAAATGTTAGCAGTTTGTTGAGGACCCAAATGGCAACAGGACATCGGCATGATGGAGTGTGGAATGAAAGATTTAATAATGGGAAAACCTACAATACACAAGGGGAATACGCAGGAACCAGGGGAGACAGCAATAGTAGGATCCAGCTCAGAATGACAGACTGAGAGACCTAAATTCTTTGGAGAAGTGATGAATAGCATGGAAACCAGATGGGTGCAATCAACAGAATGCAGAGCAGCTGTGGGAGAATCTAAGCAGAGAGCTAAGGAAAGGTGGATAACAGGCATAAGAGAAACTGAATAAAAACAGAGGATCTAACAAACAGAAAGATAAGGAGTAATACCAACATTGAAGGCTGAAAAATGCACACTACACAAGAAATAACCAAAAAAAAAACAAAAAAAAATGAATGAACTAATATGGAGAGACACTAATAACACTAAACTGATCTATATACAGGATTTGCCCGGGATGGATGCCCTGGCAACCTGTCCAGGGTGTGCCCCGCCTCTCGCCCGTAGACTGCTGGAGATAGGCACCAGCTCCTCCACAACCCACTATGAAATAAGTGGTATACAAGATGAATGAATGAATGATCTAAATACAAACCCAAGTGAGAACCTAAACACAAAATCTTTAGGAATGAGTGATGCTCAGTGACATGTGGCCCCAATTCTTCTGTCACTGACGCTTCATTTTAGCAAATTTTAGCATTCAATAAGGAAGTTTCCATGAAGATAAAAAGATTTTCTCTTTTCTGAAAACATGGAATGTGATTAAGCATCCCAAAGAAATCTCGAAAGACACAAGGCAGGAGCCCTTGGCCTCGGTGGGCTGCAGACACCACGCAGGCACCACCAATTGCACTCAGCCTCAAAACCATCACTGTCCACCGGGACATAACCTAAATCCATTAACCACTCCCAACCCCAGTCCCTGTGTTTGCATACTTTTAGCCAAAACCTTATTATGCTATTACATGTAACTAGTTACTCTCCAATCCTTAACTGGTAATATGCCAGTTAGAGAAGGTTCAGCTTAGTCTACCTGGATAACTCTAACTCGCAACAAAAGTCATATCAAGTCACTTTTCAAGACAAACAAGTTCAGTTCATGGTCAACCGAACTGTGACCTTGAAACTAATTAATGTGCTAAACTCTAATATTTGTGTATATTACACCCCACAGAAAACCGCTTAAACAGTGGATAAAAAGGATCACCCCTAAATAAGACACATCCTTACATGGTATAGCATGTAAGAATGACTTACTGGTATAGCTTGGAGTGCTGTCAGCAATAAATGGAGGAAGACCTTAGATTGTATTATCACATTTAAAAAGACAGACCTTTAATGTTTTACTAAATATACCTTTAACTTGAGTTTCTCTTTCGATGTCTGACTCTTTTTGGAAATTTCAGCTCATATGTGGAAGATTCCTAAAATCTTCAACTACTTCCTTCCTACCTCATGTAAATTGAAACTAGTTTTTCTTTGGAAGAGATCATTATACATTCGGTAATGATATCCGCATCTTCTGTGAGGTAGCTGTTAGTATCTTTAAGGTATAGTTTCCACTGCTTTTGGAAATGTGTGTTTTGTTTTTGTCTCCCAGTGAGACAAAGTAATGACACAATTTTGCAATCCTTGAAAAACTAATGAAGCGCTTTCTTCTTGTCGGGGTTGGAGATCTCTGTGTCTTGTATTGTTTGTGTTTGGTTTTCTAGAGGGCGCTGGAGAGCATAAGCGGTGAGACAGGTGTGTTCCATTCACCAATGATGAGTCCTGGAGTATTTAAGCAGGAGGAAGCCAGCATGTCCGTGCTCGAGTGTTAGCCTTCAGTGGTAGTTACTCAAGCCGACCTTTGAGCCACTTCTCGTATTGCTTGCTTCAACTCATGTTAACCTATTTCCGTCTAACAAGTGTCTCGCTAACGCTGTACTACTGGGTTTACTCCTGCTGGCTATTTCCCGGCTTCGACCTCCGACCCTACCTCTACGAAACCTGTCCAACCTCCACCGTTCCTCTGGTGCCCTCACACAATCCTCCAAACACTGTTATCGACCAAGGAACTAAGTATCTTTGCTAAACTCGCCTCTATAGTTCCACGCTGTTTCCTCCGGCCTGACACCCTCTCCTCCTGGCGGTTTGTCAACAAGGAACTAGTAAGAGACAGTACACCGTTAGTTTTCTATTTAGCTACTGTCTTTACTTACCTTGTGCTTCCTTTCTTACAACTTTGCCTACTTTGTCAAGACCGTGCTTGTTCCTGTGATTTCAATAAATCTGTTAAACACTTCCTGGTTTCCCTTGAGCGTTTACTGCATGTGGGTCAGATCGATCCGTAAAACTATGACACTTCTCGGCTCACATTTATTTATTTATTCAATTTTCAGGATAAAACCTGTTAAACTATGGAATAACAAAATTAATGCTTGTCAAATGGAGCTAAAGAAAACAATAGGACTGAAACCAAAACTTCCATGAGTTTTCAGATGTGTCTGATGTGGTGATGTGTGTCTTTCCATCTGAGAGGAATTAGTGCTAACTAACAGCAAACAAAGGGACATGACTGCAGCTTGGTTAATGGCGATCATGAAGCCCAGTGGGACCTACAGTATTATGGCTGTCAGTGGACTGGGATCAATAACTGTGCCTCATATGACTGAATAAACCCTGCTGACTTTGTCCCTGTTATTTTTAGACAGTTCACTTGGTTCATAAAGCATCAGGAAATCGTCTAGTGGAGTCAGACATGAATTTAACTGAAATCCAATGAGAAAATTGATATAACTCAGCTAACTATTTTGTTATATGGTTATTTTTTTCCCTATCGATGCTCACCTAATGACAACTCTTAATAAGCATTTAAGGGAAAATTAAATCTCTTTCCTAAACCCTGACTGGTTGTAGCCACAGTTCAGAGGTCAGGTAAAATGCTACGGTTGCTGTGATATGGTACCTACTCTAACATTTGCATACAGTACAATGCTGTGGTATTCTCACCCCGTAACGGTTTCACATTTTGTATTGTTGCAACACCAAACTTTAATATATTTTATTGGGATTTTATGTGAAAAACCAACAAGGTATTGCAAAATTGTTAAGTGGAAGGAAAATTCTACATGGTTGTCCAAATGTTTTACAAATACAATTCTGTCAGAAATAAAAAAGTGTGCCGAACATTAGTACTTTACATTAGTCTCAGTGAGTCAATACTTTGTAGAACCTTTCGTTGCCATTATAGCAGGAAGCCTTTTGTGTATGTTTCTACCAGCTTTGTGCAGCTGGAAGCTGAATATTTTACCCATGTTTCTTTAAAAATAGCTTTAAACCTGATGAAGAGTGTTTACAAAAATCAAAAGTCCTTCCACAGAGCCTTAATTAGATCCAGGTCTACACCATACTAACACGTGGATATCCTTTGATCTAAACCAGTCCATGGGAGGGTTGTTGCCCTCTACCCCAGTCTTAACTCCTTTGCAGCCTCCATTAAGCCCGCTTTCACCCTGACCTGTTTGCTGTGTTCCTTGGTTCCATGATGCTGTTGGTTCACTAATGTTCTCTAACAACGCTCTGAGGTCAGATACAGAACACCTGCATTTATACAGGTACGCTAAAAATATGCATTCCTTTTCTTTCATTTTGCATTCATGCGAATCTCCGTGTTGATAAAATTTCAAAAAATACCACGAAGTCTGAGGCTGTTACAAAATGTACAGAGATGTTTAAGGAGCATGTACAGTACATAGTGCATGGTTGTTTTCTCAGAGCTCATCCATTAACACAGAGTAAAATCCAAAGTCATTCCACAGAATGTACAGACTTTAATTAATTTCAAGTTTCCTATTGTAATTTCATTGACAACCATTAAAGAACACTTAACTCCTGTGTGGTTGAATTGTTAGAAAATACTTCTATTTACAGAAAATCTGAAATTATTTGTGCCTTTTTTTTTTGTATTAAAACTATGAAACGTATTAAACCAGGATCAAAGGAGCCTATACCAGATTAAGTCCTTCTAAACAAAGATGGCAATTTTGTTTCATGCTCTGTTATAGAAGCATGGGTAAAGATATTTATCAATGCAAATGGCACAAAATGTAGTAATTTGTACAGTGCACACTATTTTGAAAACTGTTAGGTCATCTGTAGTCTCACTGTGTTATATACAAACCAGTAAACACAACTAAGAGACATTTGAGTCATTTGGTGGGACAGCATGATAAGCTAGCATGTTATCATAATCAACGAAGCCACATAAGCTCAACAGAGCTATGAAAAACATTCCCAACAAAGTCTGAGACTGCCTCTATGAGTGAGACAGACAGCAAAAACACAAGTGAATGCTCCTTACATATCATAAACTGCAAAATATTGTGACCCATATTAGTTTTATTTCACATTTAACTAAAGCAGGGAATCATAAGCTCATAAGTCTGTTTTACCTGTAAAGCTTTGAGGATGAACAGAGGATAATTTAAGTGCAATGCTCTTTTGAGGGGGAGGCGCATAATCTGTGTGGTGTTACTAAAGCAGACGCCTTTAAATATCATAACTATAGTTTGAACCTGATTTCACCAGATGAAGTCACTTGCTGAGAACAGCTAGATACTCAAGACAGTCCTCATGATGCTGAAAAATATCATGGTGTCACTATCACGGGATCTTTAACTAGTAGGGATATGAATAATAAGCATTATGTGCTGAGAAACTGGATGTGGCCAACCTAATGATTTAGAACATACATTCAGTTCTGGCAGTGTATACATTTTCTACCCTGATCTCTGACAGAAAGCCAGGGGCTGTCACTGAAGCTTGAGAAGGGCTCCTCAAGCCACTTTTTAATAATGAGTCGGGTGTAGGAAGATTGTCCTAGTTACTCATCAGCTCATTTCCACTCCATTAGGGAAGGCAGAAAGCCTCCAAGTGGAATTGCACAGCTAAAAGCGTTATGGTTGAGCAAGTCTGACCATGCAAGATGGTGTAAATAAATGCAGCGTCACAGTATTTGTCTCACTGATCTGCCGAGCCTCTCTCACCTTAATACCATAATCACTCTCATGTAAACATTTAAGCTATAAATATGGTATAATCTTATCTGTAATGTGGTTTTATGTACATTCACTAGGCACTTTATTAGGTACACCTTCATAGTACCGGGCTGAACCCTGTTTTGCCGCAATATGTCACAATTCATTGGGGCACAGATTGAACAAGCTACTGGAAAACAATTCTCAGATTTGGCTCCATGGAATCCGACCCATTCACCTTCCCTCACAATTCCTCTATCTATCTTCAGCTATCCAAACTTATCATTGACCACTTACCTCTCCTCCTAGACCTATGTTTACAGTAGAGTGACTTTCTAGAACTGCGTCAAGACAAACAAGAACAACCAGTACATTTGCATTTGCAATAAAATGTTAAAACTTACTGAATGTGTCTATAGTTGTTGCCTGCTCAAGTCTACTCGTACTCATACTTGTTGTCTTCCATTTATCCGGGACCCAGTCGCGGGGTCAGCAGACTCAGCAGAGAGACCCAGACGTCCCTCTCCCCAGACACCACCTCCAACTCCAAGGTGTTCCCAGGCCAGCCGAGAGACATAGTTCCTCCAGCGTGTCCTGGGCCGTCCCGTGGGCCTCCTCCCGGTGGGACGTGCCTGGAACACCTCCCGAGGAAGGCGTCCAGGAGGCATCCGATATAGATGCCCGAGCAACCTCAACTGGCTCCTCTCAATATGGAGGAGCAGCGGCTCTACTCTGGCCGAGCTCCTCACCCTATCTTTAAGGGAGTGCTCGGCCACCCTACAGAGGAAGCTCATTTTAGCCGCTTGTATCCGAGATCTCGTTTTTTCGGTCATGACCCAAAGTTCATGGCCATAGGTGAGGGTAGGAACGTAGACCGACCGGCACAGTGCCCCCATTACTGCGGCAGCCGCACTGATCCGTCTGTCGATCTCCCGCTCCATTCTTCCCTCACTCGTGAACAAGACCCAGAGATACTTTAACTCCTCCACTTGAGGCAGGAACTCCCTCCAACCTGAAGAGGACAAGCCACCCTTTTCTGGTCAAGTACCATGGCCTCTGACTTAGAGGAGCTGATCTTCATCCCAGTCGCTTCACACTCGGCTGCGAACCGCCCCAGCGCATGCTGTGGGTCTTTGCTAGAGGGGGCCAGCAGAACCACATCATCTGCAAAAAGAAGAGACGAAATCCACTGGTCCCAAACCAGACCCCCTCCGGCCCTTCGCTGCGTCTAGAAATCCTGTCCATAAAAGTTATGAACAGGACCGGTGACAAAGGGCAGCCCTGTCGGAGTCCAACATCCACCAAGAACAGGTCCGACTTAGTGCCGGCAATGCGGACCAAACTCCTGCTCCACTTGTACAGGGACTGGATGGGCCCTAATAAAGGGCCCCCAATTCCATACGCCTGGAGCACCCCCCACAGGGCATCACGAGGGACACAGTCAAATGCTTTCTCCAGGTCCACAAACTCCCATGAACCCTCTACAGCAGGGGTGTCAAACCCATTTTTGTTTAGGGGCCGCATACAGCTTAATCTGATCTCAAGGGGGCCACAGAAGTAAACTCATTTCATGATTAAATAGAACAAATAAAAGTGGACTTGTTTTTTTTATATTAAACGAATTTCACTTTTACAAAATATATTATGAATAAACTCAGAGTTTTTAAGAAAAGTATGTGCAATTTTAACAATAATTTTACTCAGTTAAACATTTATTTAAGTGCGTTATGCATAAGAACTGATCACAGTGATTGTACAATGTTGCAAAACATTTCTTCACAGTTTTTGGAACTTAAAAATACTGTCCTGCATGACAAAATACATCAAACAGATAAAAATTAAGAAATTATTAAAAATCAATTTACCACGTCTGGGAAGCAATTTGAACAAATTATCTGGCTTCACACATTTGAAGTCTTAATTGTCAGCTGTTTTAAACAGACATTTGATTAAGTACATTTGTCACCTTTTTTGTTGAGGCATAAAGTGTATACATATAGAAAAACTTACATAACATGTATTGCATGAATGAGAAATATTTATCCAACAAAACTCTTGTTGTAAATCTGTTACTGACTAGCACTAACTTTAACATATTTAATTCAGCAAATATTCAAAGCTGTAATTTTTAATAGTGCAACATTGACAGTAACATTCCATAGGATTTAGTTTCACTCAGTATTTGCCCCTGACACTTGGCATCTTTTAGCCTGGACAAGTACATCAATATCATGCAACATGTCCTGAGCAGCAGCCAATTTCAGAGTCTCATTTAAGTGCTTATGTGTGAGCTTAGAGCGCAGCTTTGTTTTATTTATATTCATTAGTGTGAAAATTTGCTCACAAAGGTAGGTAGTCCCAAATATGGACAACATTTTTGCAGCCAGTCCTGTCAATTTAGGATATCCTGGTAGGAGACACTTGTAAAATGTGTCCAAGCCAACTGATGCAAATGTGTCCTTCAATTCCACATCACACTGCAAATCAATGATTTCAAGTTGCATATCAACGGGTACATCAGAAGCTCTGACTGTGAATGGTGAGCAAAAAACTGAGAATTCTGTCTCGAGTTCGCTAAATACCTGAAATTGTTTGTCAAACTCACTCAGCAACCTTAAAATTGTATCTTTGCACCGTTTCACATTATGGTTAACGCTTGCTGCGCACACATCTCTCAGATAGGGAAAATGAGCAGGGTCCCCGGTTGGCTTCTGCGTCTCCCATAATGTCAGCTTTAACTTGAATGCACATATGCTGTCATAATACTGTTACAATTGTTTTGCCTCCTTGCAACATTTTGTTCAGATTATTCAAGTGTCCTGTGATATCAACCATAAATGCAAGGTCCTGCAGCCATAGCGGGTATTTTAATTCCTGAACAGGTTTACCTTTTTTTTCCATGAACTGTCCAATTTCCCCAGGTAGATTGAAAAAGCGCTTCAGCACAGCACCTCTGCTTAACTATCGAACTTCACAATTTGCAATAAACTGAACTCTGTGGTACTTGATACTATTATAGTGTAACTCACATTTATATCCTTTACAGTCATAAGAAACATCATGGTCAAATGAAAAGATTACTATAGATTTAAACTTGCCAGAGGTATGACATATTTTGGGCCTAACATAATACATAAAAAACAGGGCAAGGAGGAGGAGTAGCAACCATCTTTCAGTTCGATTTATTGATTAGTCCCAGACCAATTAATAGCAACAACTCTTTTCAATATTTAATCCTGAGTTTTCTCATCCAAATTGCAAAGCACTAAAACCACTTCTGTTTGTTGTTTTGTGCTTTAATGTTATCTTAGACTTAATTGGCTTTGCTCAAAACATTAACAAACCTACCCACCTTTGTCTTCATTCTCTGGACCTTGTGCTGACATATAGCATTGAGTGTAAAGAAATAACAATATTCCCTCATAACCCTGTCCTGTCTGTAATTTGTTTTTTAATCTTTGAGTTTAATTTAATTGAGTACTCTACACCTGAAAGAAAATTTCAGACTCTTGCATGCCCAGAGTGAAGCATGGGGGTGAATCAGTGATGGTTTGGGCTGCCATATCATGGCATTCCCTTGGCCCAATACTTGTGCTAGATGGGCTGCCAAGGACTACCAAACCATTCTTGAGGACTATGTGCATCCAATGGTTCAAACATTGTATCCTGAAGGCGGTGCCGTGTATCAGGATGACAATGCACCAATACACACAGCAAGACTGGTGAAAGATTGGTTTGATGAACATGAAAGTGAAGTTGAACATCTCCCATGGCCTGCACAGTCACCAGATCTAAATATTTTGGAGGAGCGAGTCAGAAAACGTTTTCCTCCACCAGTATCACGTATTTACCTGGCCACTATCCTGCAAGAAGAAGGGCTTAAAATCCCTCTGACCACTGTGCAGGACTTGTATATGTAATTCCCAAGACGAATTGACGCTGTATTGGCCGCAAAAGGAGGCCCTACACCATACTAATAAATTATTGTGGTCTAAAATCAGGTGTTTCAGTTTCATTGTCCAACCCCTGTATATGCTTCCAATAGGTCAAATTATCAGGTATCATGGGATACATTTTCACTGTTATGCTGATGATACTCAGTTTATTTATCCATAAATCCTGATAAGCCCAACCAGTTAAGATAGACTATATGCATGTATAGAAGACAATAAAACTTGCATGACTTTCAATTCGCTGCTTCTAAATTCAGACAATACAGACGTTGCCGTCTTTGGACCCAAATCGTTGAAAAAGAAACTGCTTAGGCAGTTAATCAGTTAATGTCTACGGCATTAAATTGTCCCCGGTAATAAAGTAAAAAATACTGGTGTTATTTTTGACCAGGACATGTCATTTAAATCCCATATTAAACAGGTTTCTAGGATTTTCTTCTTTCACCTCCAGAATATTCCCAAAATTAGAAATATCCTGTCCAGGAGTGGTGCTGAAAAACTAATCCATGCATCTGTTACTTCAAGTCTGGACTATTGTAACTCTTTACTATCAGGATGTCCACAAAATGCAGTTAAAAGTCTCCAGCTGATCCAAAAATGCTGCAGCTAGAGTTCTGATGAAAATTGAAAAGAGAGATCATATTTCTCCTATTTTAGCTTCCCTTCACTGGCTCCCTGTTAAATTCAGAATAGAATTTAAAATTCTCCTTCTCACATCTAGCTCCATCATATGGAGAGTCGTTTAATTCAAAATTAAATAAATAAATAAATACTGCTATTGATAAATTATTAATAAATATTCCATGAAATCAATAAATATCCCCATAAAATAAAACAAAATAATTATTTTAAAAGAAATTTTCATCTAATTTTATTTAATTCATTTCAAGATTTATTTTATTTACTTAAATATTTGACAGAGAGCCAGGGGCTGTCACTGAAGCTTGAGAAGGGCTCCTCAAGCCACTTTTTAATAATGAGTCGGGTGTAGGAAGATTGTCCTAGTTACTCATCAGCTCATTTCCACTCCATTAGGGAAGGCAGAAAGCCTCCAAGTGGAATTGCACAGCTAAAAGCGCTATGGTTGAGCAAGTCTGACCATGCAAGATGGTGTAAATAAATGCAGCGTCATAGTATTTGTCTCACTAATCCGCCGAGCCTCTCTCAGCTTAATACCATAATCACTCTCATGTAAACATTTAAGCTATAAATATGGAATAATTTCAAGATTTAATTTATTTACTTAAATATTTATTTAATTTACTTAAAGATTTATTTATTTATTTTACTTAGAGATTTATTTATGTATTTATTTCATAATGCAGTTTTATTTTGTAAAGCTACTTTACGTATTTCACCCCGTTTTTCATTTTAAGCTCTTTTTACGGCCGGAGCCAGGAGAGGGAGCATGGGGAGGGAGCCAGGGGATTCCTCGCAGAATCCCCTGGCTCCCTCCGGCATCCTGTCTTTGGCATGCTGCTATAGGCTTAGGCTGCTGGAGGACATAATGACCACTTTCACTCTCTCTGCGACATTCTCATACCACTCTCCAATTTTGCATTATTTGCTTTTAACTTTATGTTCTCTCTGTCTGTTTTTTTTTTCTCTTCCTAGAAGGTACACCTGGCCCGACTCTGTGTTTAGCTGGGACACTTTTCTGGAGGGGGACATCGGCCAAGCTTCTACTGCCAACAACAAAATGCTCACCTTCTACTGATGATACACTTGGCCCTGTCTTTCAGTGTTTAACCCTGTCTCTCCTAGACATAGCTACTGGCTGAGCTTTTACTGTGACTAACTGTATGTGTTCTCTTTCATACTCTAGACATGAAAACTGGCTCAGAGTTCATCTACTTAGCTGTCTTTCTCTCTTAGATGAAGCCACTAAAGAAGCTACAACCATTAATGTTTTATTTTTCTTTTCCATAGAAAGTACTCCTGGATCAGTGCTTCTGTGTTCTTTTTGTGTCTCTGCTCTGATTTGAAACACAAAAGAGAAAGAAACCAGGAACCTAAATGATCAAGAATGACACTCCAGACAACTTGCAACTTGTGTCTCTGTCAAGGATTATAAAGAGGATAGGGTTCTGGAATAACTAGAGGCAGTTCAAGTTCAGTCAGACCTACCACCAAGTGACTCGTAGCACCCTGATCCTTCTAGCTGTAACACAGCCCCTTCTATGTTTGGTTCTGTTAGGTCTGTTAAACATGTCTAACGGCCTTGAGGGTAAAACTGTTTTTGTGACAACCAGTGCTATAACCTCACCTTGAGGTCCCTGTGGGGGAGCTGAGACATGATATGAGCTGGTGGAACTTGGCGTCATGTTAGACGGAAACACCATGAATCATCCTGATGTCCCTCCTTGTGTTACCAGGATGACATTGATCTCATTTGTCACGCTGTTATGGCAACCAACAGGACATAAATACCGAAACAGTCAGAATTTATTCATTTGTCACCTGCATTGATTAAAATCAGATTTTAGAAATTAAAATCCTGCCCAGCAGGTGTTATTAAAATTCAATAAGAGATAACTTAAGAGGAAGAGCTTGTTGATGAGTGGCTGTTTGATTTCTTGGTTTCAAGGTTTCTGTCACGTGGGACATTGAGGTCATTTGTGTTAGATTTTTGCATAGCATGCTCATTGCTTTCACTAGTGACTGACAGGGCCTTAAGGGTATCATTCTTTAAACATTTTCACTTCCACATAAAATCAGCACTATTTTAAAGTCACTGCCATTTTAAAATTTCATCAAAGCAGAACAAAGTTTGTGTGAAAACCTTTTCAATAATGCATGAAATGCTGCAGATCTGTTACCACCCTGTGTCTCTGGTAAACAACAGCCTGTCCAAAGTGACGGACAGTGACAGTCACATTCAATCAGAGAAAAAGTGCCATCTGCATTGATATAATAAGCATAGAAACAGGGCTTTTACTTGAGTTTATTGCTTCTTGTCCTTGAAGTTGTCCTCTCCTATTTTTGGGGGGTTCCTCCCCCCTCCCAGCTCTGTTTTCATTGTGTGAACCAACTCTCCCCTTTAAGATGGTTGGACGCATTGAGTCTTAGCTCACACACTGAACCGTAAGGGTTCTTTTACCCACTCTGATCATCTGTGTCTTCCTACATGGCAAAGAGAGACGTTGCCAACCTGCAGCCTCGGGGCCATCAATATGCAGAACTCAATGACTCAAAACGATCATGGTCACCAGAATACACCTTCAGAAAGTCCTCTGTGATCAGGCTTCTCTGTTTCTGGATTAAATGAACCACGATGCAGTTTAATCCAAAACAGATTAAACGACTATGCTATCAGGCTGTCCCAGTTCCACACTCACACAACCGGAGTTATTTATATCTCTGCAGCCTTGCACTACAACCAAGAAAGCATTCTTGGGTCTTGGGCATTTCATTATCTATAAATGCTTCATGTGGTCTCATTACAGAGACATAACATAACTGGCATGAATGCCTAAAGCCTAAATCTTCAAACTGTTCTGTTTTCAAACAGACAGAATTAATCTTTTTCTTTTCAGACCGTGAAAGATAATTGTTTTTTTAAGCTGGGTTGAACTCCTCAGTCAGCTCTGTTGTGCTGCAGACCATAAAAGGACTCATACAATGGATTCTACAAAACGTTAACCACTCTTAATAGGCAGACAACAGCGACAACAAGTTGTGTACAGATTGTAAAAACACTTTACTTTCGAACTATTGAAGCAAATCTATTACAGATGTTAAAGTGTGATTCCTATTACAAAAGTGAAAAACTTCAAGTGAAAAGGAACGTTGTGATTTTTCTTTTAATTATTGCAAAGTTCTGTAAGTACCCATCACAATGAAATACTGCATAAAAGCATCATTTACCACAGCTTGAAAGGACATTTCTCATCTTTTCTAATTGCATTATTCAACATCTCATGAAGCAGGTCAACTCCAATTTGCAATTTTTCACACTTTTGACCTCATGTTTGTGTTTTAAAGACCAACATTAAATTCCTATAAAACAACAATCAAGCCACATGTCTTGGATTTAGATATCTGATTGGGACTAATTCTGTGATTGGTTCATTTAGAGTTTCTTTTGATTGTTCTATTTAAACAAATAACTAAAACATATTGGTAAATGTTTCTAATGGGGATAAAGGTTAATTATTATTTTCCACCTTGAAACAGAGTGTAAAGGTCCATATATTAATATATTGCATATTAAACCTGATATAGCCAAGCGGGATCAGCAGATAGAAAATAAAATTTGAAAAATGAAGTGTTTGTCCAAACAAGAAGTCTCACTTTAACATAAACTGTAGGTGTGTGTCTGTGTCTGGTTCATTTTTAGAAAAACATCGTCAATCAGTGAAGTTGAACTCTAGGTGGGTACAGTAGCCACAAATTGTACTTACCGTATTTTCCGCACTATAAGGCGCACCGGATTATAAGGCGCACCTTCAATGAATGGCCTATTTTAGAACTTTTTTCGTATATAGGGCGCACCGGATTATAAGGCGCATAGAATAGAAGCTACTGCAGTCAAACGTTTGACTGGGGTTGCGTTATGCATCCACTAGATGGAGCTGTGCTAAAGAGAATGTCAACAAAACAGTCAGATAAGTCTGTCAGCCAAACTTTATTAATACACTACAAACCAGCGTTCTGATAACTCCATTCACTCCCATGGTAAGGTCTCCTCTACATAGAATTCTATTGAATAGAGCCAACCGCACGTTAGGAATGCATTGGAGTCTATGAAGTTGAAGTTGAAATCAAATGTTAATTAAAACGTGAAAGGGAACTTTTCCCTGATTCAGTAAACACGTAAAAGAAACAGTTTGATGCACTAAATCAAACGTTAGTACATTCACAATATAGTAGCGTTAACTGTTGAATTCTCTCGCTGCTGCTCTATTCCCATGTTCGACTGCGTAGCTGACAGCCTTGAGTTTGAACTCAGCATCGTAAGCGTGTCTCTTGAAAGGTGCAATTTTGGGGTCGTTATACACACACAAGTGGTGTTGGACTAGGAGTAAGCACAGTACAGGTGTTTACCGCTATTACTTCGGCGACACCCTGACTACGGTAGCCGTAATGCTGCAAGCGGTGCAGCTTTGTAGTTTACCAGTCGTACTGAAACATTTTGACAGAGCGCCGTGTACAACCAGTATGGATCAACCAATTAACCAATTGATCCATATATAAGGCGCTCCGGATTACAAGGCGCACTGTAATTCTTTGAGAAAATTAATGGTTTTTAAGTGCGCCTTATAGTGCGGAAAATACGGTAAGTAGGAGTAATGATACTTAAAAATAATGTTATTCAAGTAGAAGTAAAAAGTGTGTTGCAGTAAAACTACTTCTAGAAGTACATTTATTTGAAATGTTATTCGAGTAAATGTAACTACAACTAATGGATTACCCACTTCTGTTGGAATGTGACAAAATGTGAACAAGCTCAAGGGGTATGAAAACTTTTGCAAGGCACTGTACTATTTTTTCTTATGCATACCTGTTCTGACAGGTTACTTCCAAGTGGAGAAACAGAACCACAGCAGCAGTTTGGTGAGGTCAGTTAAAGTTATGACAAATCAGAAAAACCTAAATACCAAAGGTCACGGTCTTCATGGTGAGGTAAGGTTTCAGAGCACAAGACACCTCTGCCCACCTACATGTCTGAAAGAATCCATGTCATTGACTTGGTGTTCTTTGAAGATAAATGTACATATTTTTATTAAATGATTTATTATTTGTTTTGAAGATCTGTTACATTTACAGTCCTGTGAAATCCAGGATTTTCACAATTTTTCAAATCACAGATTTTGTGGTGCTACTTTAGAAATTTTTGCAAGGAAATTTTCAATATTTTTCCTTATCGTATTTGTTTTTAGAAAAGTGCTCATTTTAGAATTTCTAAAATAAAATGAGATAACATGCCTGGTGTCAGTCCGTTGATTTAATTTGATTTGGTGCTACCATTGTTGTTACTTTGAAATGTGAATAAACTCGCTAGCTTAACAACATGCAGTTTCAGGTAATGATTAGCAAATATAAATGAAATATTTTCTTACTGGGTTTTGTTCAGCTGCTGCCATGGTTTTTCTAGCTTGTGATTCGGTTACTGTCATTTGCCTCTGTTGTCCCCTCGTGTGTTTTTTGGCATGTTGATGTTTGATTACTTGTAAATCGTAGTCAATCGTAGACTTCCTTCAGTGGTCAAGTACATTATTGCAAGGTGTGCTTAATAATTTTCCATCACTCTCTTGTAGAACAAAGGGACACGGTCCTTTGCCCTTATGTATGACGGTAAATGTGATTTTTTATTACTTGCAACTTCCATCACGGACTTTAACTGACATCAAGTAAGGCTGAGACAGCAGTGCAGTAGAAGTAAGAAATACTGCCACTTGCAGGGAGGAGATAGCAGTCACTTAAACCCAATGTTTTGACCAATTTAGTGGAAAATTTGCAATAAACAAAAAATTTTGCCAATCGCAGAATTGCAAAAAACTGGAGGGACTGGCTTTAGGGGTCTTTATTTTAGGGCTTCTACAGATGCTGACAAATATACAAACAAAATTCTAATAAATGATAGATAATAAACTACTAACTAACTAAACAACTAGAAATACTATTGTGCATGTTCAGCACTGACTTTATTTTCTAGGCCACAAATGCAATGCCTTTTATGGGGTCCTGGTGCAAAAATTCAACAAAATAAATGTCACTGTCAGTCAGTCAGTCATTTTCTATACCGCTTCTTCCATAGTGGGTCGCGGGGAAGCTGGTGCTTATCTCCAGCAGTCTATGGGTGGGAGGCAGGGTCCACCCTGGACAGGGAGCCAGTCCATCGCAGGGCTAAATGTCACTGTCTCATTTCTAATATTTAGCCCACTTTCTTCACATTTAGTGTATTTTCTCACATTGATTGGGAATGCTAAACATAAATGTTAAATACATATCTAAAGATTATTTCTATACATTTATATGTGTTAAATCTATTTCTACATTTTACATCTAAATCTTAAATCTATATCAACATCTTAAATCTATATCTAAATATATTTTTTATATCTTATCCTTTAATCTAACTATACAAAAAATAAAAGGAACACTTAAACAACACAATATAACTCCAAGTATATCAAACTTCTGTGAAATCAAACTGTCCACTTAGGAAGCAACACTGATTGACAATCAGTTTCACATGCTGTTGTTCAAATGGAATATACAACAGGGGGAAATCTTTGGCGATTATCAAGACACACTCAATAAAGTAGGGGTTCTGCAGGTGGGGACCGCAGACCACTTCTCAGTATCTATGCTTTCTGGCTGATGTTTTGGTCACTTTTGAATGTTGGTGGTGCTTTCACACTCGTGGTACCATGAGACGGACTCTACAACCCACACAAGTGGCTCAGGTAGTGCAACTCATCCAGGATGGCACATCAATGTGAGCTGTGGCAAGGTTTGCTGTGTCTGTCAGTGTAGTGTCCACAGCCTGGAGGCGCTACCAGGAGACAGGCCAGTACACCAGGAGACCGTAGGAGGGCAACAACCCAGCAGCAGGACCGCTACCTCCGCCTTTGTGCAAGGAGGAACAGGAGGAGCACTGTCAGAGCCCTGCAAAATGACCTCCAGCAGGCCACAAATGTGCATGTGTCTGCACAAACGGTTAGAAACCGATTCCATGAGGATGGTATGAGGGCCCGACGTACACAAATGGGGGTTGTGCTCACAGCCTAACACCGTGCAGGATGCTTGGCATTTGCCTGAGAACACCAGGATTGGCAAATTCGCCACAGGCGCCCTGTGCTCTGCACAGATGAAAGCAGGTTCACACTGAGCACATGTGACAGACGTGACAGAGTCTGGAGACACCGTGGAGAGCAATCTGCTGCCTGCAACATCCTTCAGCATGACCGGTTTGGCAGTGGGCCAGAAATGGTGTGGGGTGGCATTTCTTTGGAGGGCCGCATGGTCCTCTATGTGCTCGACAGAGCATTAGGTACAGTGATTAGATCCTCAGACCCCTTGTGAGACCATATGCTGGTGCGGTTGGCCCTGGGTTCCTCCTAATGCAGGACAATGCTAGACCTCATGTTGCTGGAGTGTGTCAGCAGTTCCTGCAAGATGAAGACATTGAAGCTATGGACAGGCCCGCCCGTTCCCCAGACCTGAATCCAACTGAGCACATCTGGGACATCATGTCTCGCTCCATCCACCAACGTCACGTTGCACCACAGACTGTCCAGGAGTTGGAGGATACTTTAGTCCAGGTCTGGGAGGAGATCCCTCAGGAGACCATCCGCCGTCTCATCAGGAGCATGCCCAGGCGTTGTAGGGAGGTCATACAGGCATGTGGAGGCCACACACAATACTGAGCCTCATTTTGACTTGTTTTAAGGACATTACATCAAAGTTAGATCAGCCTCTAGTGTGTTTTTCCACTTTAATTTTGTGTGTGACTCCAAATCCAGGCCTCCATTGGTTAATAAATTTGATTTCCATTGATGATTTTTGTGTGATTTTGTTGTCAGCACATTCAACTTTGTACAGAACAAAGTATTCAATGAGAATATTTCATTCATTCAGATCTAGGATGTGTTATTTGAGTGTTCCTTTTATTTTTTGAGCAGTGTATATCTTAAATCTAAATCTATAGCTTATATCTTAAATTTACATCTTATATCCTATATTTAAATCTTAAATCTCAGACTTAAATCTTCCCAAGATATGCTAAATAATTACACCCCTTTAACGCCTTAACTAATGGCCACACTTTCAGCCCACTGCAGTCAAGCCAGCGTCCACTGTGCTGGGTGTGTGGCCACAAGTTGAGACGTTAGAGGGGTGTGATTATTTAGCATATCTTGTGAAGGTTTAAATAATAAATCTGATTCTGATTCTTTTCGGGTATATCTGTTTCACAGCAAAGCGGCTGACTGCTCGGCTGTGAGATGTTCATTGTGTTCATCAGAGAGGCAGCCTGGGTGAGGAAATGGTCCAGATTTTGCAAACAGCGCTCTGAACGTCGTCCTTAAGGTAAAAGTCTGAATAGTTTGTGTCCAGGATGTTTGGGGTCTGCAGAGATATTAGCTGCCCTTTTCCTGACATGTACAAGTCCTGGATGCAGGGATACAGGAAGTTAGCCCTGATGATTTTTCTGCAGACCAGATTGTTTGTTGCAGTCTGTACCTGTCCTGTTTTGTGGTTGAGCCAAACCTCACAGTGTTGGACCATGTTTTGCTGAATATTGGACCATTTGCACATTGCTGGACGCCACCAGACCTTCCGCCGTTTTTGGCCATTTTGTATCCCAGTATAGTCCGCTACTACAAATCCCCATGGGCACTGCGGCTGATATGACGTGGCGTCCCAAGTTTGACGTCACAGGACACTATATAGGAAGGTGGCCCCTTTAAGGTGGTGCCTTCAGCTTGGGACCTAGACACGGTTACCGGCATCTGAAGCAGCATTCTGGAGAAGAGGTGCCACGTGGATTTCATTCATTCTCCTCATTGGCCAACGAGAAAACTAAGCGAATTAAGCTTACAGGAATAAGAAGGCTTGTAAGTTTTCACTTTGCCGATCGAAGACGTGAGTTTAACACGTAACCAAAAAACCACGGAGTTTCAAGGAGACGGATTGCCACCCTTGTTTTTGTTCCAGTTGACTGCTGACAGTCAGATCATATTTTCCCCTTTCGCCAAGGAGGCCAGAGGATGGAGATTGACCACTCTTCTTTAACTGCGGACGCGCAGTAACTCTCCCCCACCACCCCCTCTCTCACTCGCTGACCCAGAAGGAAAACTTCAACAAGTAAAATCCACCGTTTTATTTTTTATTTCTTTATTAGGAATATCGTGGGCAGGATAGAGTAGGTTTTAGTGTGAGTTAGAATCGGCAATTATAGTCTAATGTGTTCTGAATTGTATGTGCATGCCATTGTTTTGAAACTTGATTGCTGTTGAACTCTGAAGCCTCCGTGCATCTCAAGTTGTGTTTTTACTGTGACACCTGGCGCACCTGCGTTGTTAAAATTGGACTGCTATAATAACTTCATGGTGAATCAATCAACCATTTTCTTTGTATTCGACACTTCATGTTTTATTAGTTTCCGCCGAAAGGTTTACAACCCTTTGTGTGTGCGGACCCCCAGCGGTGGGGGATGTTTTATGGCTCACAGTAACTAAGCTACGCTTTCTGGCGGGCCGTTCCCCAAAACTCTGCTCAGCGTCACATTATCATTTGTTTGCCATAACTGCTGGTTTGATTCCATACACACCCACTGCTGTTTGTTATGTTTTGTTTAGTTTGATATTTTACCCTTTTGTGTAGAACTTTGCATGTTTGAGTAGGTGAAGATTATTGAATCGGAGAGCGGATTGTATCAGGACTGTTGATTTAATAAATATTCACGTAGATAAAGAGATGGCGTTTGTGTTTATTTTGTGCAAGAGTAATTTGTCAGTAAAAATAAGGTCAAAGTTCCCCACGTTTCGGCAGAAACGGTTGATTAAACAGTGACATACAGTAATAGTTATCAATTATTACTGAGCATTTAACGGTTGTAATTATCAAGGGCTTTAGGCTACAATTACAACACCAGAGGACATCTCTGGCTTCGATTCATAAATTAGGATTTTTGGTTAAGAAATTAATTTAGTCAAATTATGATTTTCAATTATAATTATTGATAAATATTAATTAATCAATAATCATAGTCCTAACAACAGTGATAGACAACTTGCAAAGTATTGACTCATGGGGAGTGAATGTTTTTGCATGCCACACTTTTCATTTTGACAGTCAGAAAATAGTATTTTACCATCTAAGTGATTACCATAGATCTATAAACAGAAAACTTGGCTTGCAGTTAAGGATCATCTGATGGATGACGGATCTCTCAGGTCCTTTGTCAGGCTATTTTTTCTATTTCTTTAAGACATACCTTTCACATATGGCTCATCTGTTGGAGATGCTTCTTTTAAGCCTGAGGCTTTTTTATGTTCTCCAACAGTTGTCCACTTTCCAAATTACTATTAGTTTGGAAGTTAGTGAAACATGGAATTCCAAACAAATGCATCTAAAAGACAATGTGAAGGACTTAGAAATGGCTTAAAACCTTTTCCGATAATATTGGAAGCATCATGTTTAGAGGAACCATCATGTGTGGAGGATCTACACTGCTAGCAAGAGGAGCCGACTGTACATCAAGCCATACCATCTTCCGTATGACTTGACGCTCAGCATCCCCTGTAATGTTGTTCGGGCTTGCATGTGTCTTATGGGTCTCAGTGAGTAATGCAAAAACCAAGCAGAGATACTGATGGCTGAACTGTTAAACTATATCTGTCATAATTTGAAGAACGCTTGTTTCAGCATTTCTTTTTGAAATGTAGATTTTTCTTGATCAGTAAATGAGGAATAAAATGTTACATGGGCTTTTTAACACAGATGTCTGTAGGGACAGAGCTCTATCTAGATGTGGCACTTGTTCAAGTCAATTTAATCCCAAAATACTTTACTAATAAAAAAGGAAAATTAAATGTTTTGGAACTTGCAAATATACCTAAGCTGCTCACTGTGCTTAAAGTGTTTTAGAGATTGTGAAAATGAATAGCACAGTTTAATCTGGCCATTGTGTCTTGTATGATGTTAACCTTCACCCTTATGCGAACATAAGAGTAATTTCATGTGTTAGATCCCAGATCTCCGAGGTTTCTTTGGCTGTTTCTTGCAGTGGAACTTGAAAGATTGATGTATTATTATTTTCTTATGTTTTAGACATCAAGGTGTCATGTTTTTAGAGTAGGTGACACACCTCATCCCATGTGCAGTGTGATGGAGATTAGGGGCTCCATCCCTATAAGTGATTATTGATATTATTTATTGATACTATTTATTGATATTATATTTATGTATAGAATAAATGCTGTTTTTTTAGTTTATTTCATTTATAGTGATATTTAGTTAAAACATTCTTTCAGGCAGAAGGACTGGCCATCTTTCTGTGACAGGGGGCATGTGGGGAAATGTCAGGTTAATTGTTGAGTGTCACCTGTGGGTGTGTGTCCTTGGTGGGGTGGAGCATACCATTGTCAACTAAGAGGGGAAATGCTCTGCAGAGTTAGATTAAGTTAAATTTAGATTGATTGTAGATTAGTTCAGTTTTATGATTTGCATGTATGTAACGTGTATTAATATTATTTATTGTTTGTGATAGGTGGGGTGAATTATTGTGGTGTATTGTTTCTTGTCTTATTTTGTCACCCCTTCAGCTGGTATGAGTTGGAACTACCTTAAGGTAGAAAGCCAGCTTCTGTGTTCACAACAGGTGTGTAGAAAATGTGATCGGCAGTTTTCAAATAAAAGCCATCTCAACTGCATCCTGTTGCCTCGTCTCTTTCCCTGCACGAAGAGCGATCCGCCGGTCGTTGTGACATGCAGCTATAAACAATTCATGACCTGAGAAGGCTGTTGTGATTCACCACAGCCACTGTTCAGATATGTCTGCTATATGGATTTTGTCAGTGTCCATCTGTAAACAGTCACAGTGAATACTTGTAGGCCAGACTTATTTGTGCACTTGTGTTATTCATGTGTACAGTTTGTTCAGGAGTGAGCACGAATTTCACAGCTTTTCACCTCTAGGGAGCTGTGAAGCTCATTGACTCCACTGTAAATCTCTGCAGCATTTGTTGCCCTGCTCTGTTTACAAGAAAACTACACTCAGATGCATCAATCACAACATGCAGTCTTATGCCTCTTTTCTATTCATGGCTCTTCATGGCTCCAGCGCCGCACGGCTCCACTCTGCTCGACCTACCCCTACATGGTTTCCACTGACAGCTTCATGTGCTATTCAAAGTAAAATGAACACTCACCATTGCACAACATGTCCTCTTAAAACAGGAGTCCAGACCACCCTCCCGTCGGCAACCTGCAAGTCATTGGCCATAAATGGCGTCCTGCTCTGGCCATTGTGGTCCTTAATATTTTTGTTGTCACTCTTGAGTTTTTTTAGCTTTTCCCAGCCATCATGATGTGTGGTAAAATCCATGGCGCTGAATATTGCAGTCAGACTCATGCAGCTGACCACACTCATGGCCAATCAGTGAAAAGCAGTCTGTTCACGTCCCTGGTCAGTCCCAATGGACCTATTGCTGAGCTGGTACCAAAAAAACCAGTACCAGGCCAGAAAAGGGGGATGGAAAAGGAGGATGAGTCTATGTTGTGCCACTCATGCATGCATTTTCTAAGAGTGAGCTAACTGAATATTCCATGTGGCTCACATTTGGGTGCATATGTGTCCTTTTGGTCCTGTGGATGATCTTGTGGAGTGGAGGAATGCAACATCTGACAGCATTCCTGAGGAATATTTGCCCTCTCCTCATTGGCAAATATCTTGAGGGTATAATACAAACACCACTTTGACTCAATTTTATCTCACTTTTCTTTCCAAAGTTTTAGAAAACAAAAGTTATAAAATTGCAACCAGTTTTAGAATCAAATGGCATTTATTAAAAATTTCAGGCAGACTTTAGATCACAGCATGTGACAGTCTTGTTAAAGATACATGATGACAGCTATGTCTGTTGACAGTAAGGTCCCTGTTGTTTTGGCTCTATTGAACCTTACGGCAGGCTTTGACATGGTGGACCATTCTATCCCGTTTGAATGACTTTGCTGGCATCCACTGCACTGAAGTGGTTTAATTCTTATTTGACAGATAGAACCTTCTCTATCATGATCACCAATTGATCCTCCTCCCCTGCCCCTACTCTGTGTGGATTCTTGGTCCCTTTCACTTTTTACGCTGCTATTTGGTCAAATTATAACTGCGCACCAACTGTCCTTCCACTGTTTTGCATATGACCTACAAATTTCCTTGTCTCTGAAGACACGTGGCAGTAATGTTTTTCTGTGTCCTGGACCGCATAATTGTTGTCAAACAGTTGTTAAATAGAAACATTCTAATCCTAAGTGAACAAAAGACCGGAGTATTCAGGGACAATGCCACCATAGCTATTAGTGCAGTCATAGTTTTCTTTACTGATTTGACCCACATGCAGAATGACACTCAGGAGGCAGGAGAAAAGTTTATTTTGACAGGTTGTGGATATGGAACCAGGACTGGATACACAAACTGTGTGGGAAGGGATATCAGGTAAGTTACTCTTGAGGTTTGAAGTTGAGTTTCTGAGAATGAGAATAAGTTCTTGCTTACTGATGAAGGAAACATGGTAGGCTGAGGGAGAATGATGCGGAGCCTGGGAGAACGAACAGTTACTGCTGAATCAGGGCTTTAATCCAAGTTAAGTGGTGAGCTCTCTGGTGAAAAGTCAGGTTAGCACAAGGTAGTTGGATTCTCACACAACAGTTCTCAGTAAAATGGAATATCTGAAGAAGTTTCTTGAGACTTGATGTAAAGTTACAGGTGGAAGGTGAGCAGGGTTCGCTTGCCTGAGATCCTAGGAGTCGAAAGGCTTGGGCTGTTTGCTGGAACTTGATCCAAAATAATTCTAGAAGGCTTGAAGTCTTGATTCTTGGCTGGGTCTGACTGGAGCTTGAAGCCAGCACAAATGATTCATAGGAGCTTGGAGCCAGGACTAGGATGTCACCTGAGAAGGAGCACAGAACGAAGTAAGACAGACTGGAGTCAAACGTAAAGTAAAGTAAAGAGTAAGTAAGTAAAGAAGTTACTACAAAGGCTAACACTTAGGCACTGGAGTGGAGACAGCCCAGCCTTCTTATACACCTCCAGAACAAAGAAGATTGGCAGCGCCTGCTCATCTCAGCACTTGTGTACACACAATCAGAGGCTCTGGCGGCATCTAGTGGTGAATGATTGTTAATAGCAAGCATGAAACAACACACAAAATCCCAGACTCCGACAAGTGCTTTGCCTTTCAAATTTAATAACACTGTTAGAAACTTATTTGACAAATCGGCTCTCTGGTCAAATAGAGTTTTTATTATCTGTGTCTTCTGGCTGAAGTTAAACCTTATTTCAAGAACCAGGCTTGAGCACTGGGTTGACTGGTCATTTCTGTGGCAGCACCCCAACATTGGAACCAACTTCCTTTTAGACCTTCACTCCACAACTGACCCATTCATCTTTAATTCTATGCTTGTGTTTTTAGGCAGGCTTTTAATACCAAGTAGCATAGTGGCATATTAGCAATGATTCTTATTTTCCTGTTGTCTGCTTTTATGATTGTATGTTTTGTGATCTTAGTGTTAAGTTAGTCTTTGGTCACCTTGGTTGGTTGTTTTAAGGTGCTATAAAACCGAGGATTCAATCAGACAGCAAGGAAAACAAGGATCCCCTGCTGTCTGATTGAATCCATCTTGGCCTCCACATGTTACAGGCTTCCAGAGCTAGATTAGGATAGGCAACCACAGGGCATTGCCATACTGTTCTCTTAAACATATGCTTCATTCTGTCTCCTCTAGTGTACCGCTTAGCCACAGGCCCAAAATGTTCCAGTTTTGATTTATTGCTCCACAAAACATCAGAACCTTCAGCAGAACCTGGCTCAGTGAAAGCAACCATTCGCCACAACTAACTGGGGGTTTGAGAAGACAAAAAAGACACAAAAGGTCAGGAGTACTTTCTATGATTAAGAAAAAGGACAGAGTTGATAGCAGCGGTAGCTCCTTTAGTGGCTTCATCTAGGAGGGAAACACAGCCAAACAGATAAGCTCTGAGACCCTTCAGGACCTCTGTTGTCCTTTTGTATCTTTTTCCATGTTTGTGTGAGGCAATGGTCTCTTGTCCTTGTGGACAGATTTTGATTTAGTCATAATGCTAACATTACCATTAACAGCATATGTTTTTCAGATGTTTTATCTCAAGAACACTTGATGCAACTTATGAAGACCTTGGTTAGATGTGCCTGGTAGATGTAAGATGTAATGTTTAATTTGGATAAAATATTATATAATAATAATAATAATAAGACATAATAATAGATAATAACACAATGACCTAATTATTTGACTCAGAGGTGCATGTGTTTGCTATAAAACTTGTGCTCATCTGTTTTTCACAACAAAATATCTGGTCATAGTTGTGCTCTTCAAGGTATTTACATTTTTCATAAGCAAAAAGGAATAGGTAAAACTTTCTCTCATCTTCATAATGAAAAAAATTTTTTTTCTTTAATCCTCTTTCTATTTAGAAGGTTGTTACAAGAAAAACATTCATATTTCTGTTTTTTCTCTAATTACATTCTTCCTACTAAACATAGTCTCTCACTAGTCAGAGCCAAAGGTTGCGCTACACTGTTTTCGTTGTCTGTCATTACACGTTTGTTCTTACACTGTATCAGTTCCTCTTTTTTCACCTCTTTTATCGACACCTTTGTCATATTTGGGCTTTTTCAAGAAACATTGAACACTCAGCTGCCGTGACATTTTTCCAAGTGAAGTCAATGAGGTCATGGATCAAATGAGAAAACAGCTCAATAATATGCTAACTTGCCACCAAGTGTTCAGGGGTGTGAATTGCAATCTGTCAAAATGACAGATGGCCTTCAGATTTCTCTGTCACTGTTAAACAAAAAAACAGTCAAAAGCTGAAAATATTTGGTTAATGCGACCCCTGGTCAGAGCTGAAGTTACAATTTCGAAAATAATTGTTAAAAGGTGCTTGAGTATAAATATATTCCTGCAGATCCACATAGCGGTTCTTTGTGTGAAAATGTAAAGAACTTTAAGTCACTTTTGTTTTTGGAGTTTTTTTCAATTCAATTCAGTTTTATTTATATAGCGCCAATTCACAACACATGTTGTCTCAAGGCACTTCACAACAGTCAGGTACATACATTCCAATTAATCCTAACCATTGAACAGTGCAGTCTGAGTTAGCTTTTTATTCAAATTGGATAAAAAGTTTTTCTATCTAAGGAAACCCAGCAGATTGCATCCAGTCAGTCACTTGCAGCATTCCCTCCTCCTGGATGAGCATGTGGAGACAGTGGATAGTCACTGGCGTTGACTTTGCAGCAATCCCTCATACTGAGCATGCATGTAGTGACAGTGGAGAGGAAAAACTCCCTTTTAACAGGAAGAAACCTCCAGCAGAACCAGGCTCAGTGTGAGCGGCCATCTGCCACGACCGACTGGGGGTTTGAGAGAACAGAGCAGAGACACAAGTTGCAAGTTGTCTGGAGTGTCATTCTTGATCATTTAGGTTCCTGGTTTCTTTCTCTTTTGTGTTTCAAATCATAAAACCAAACTTGGTGTCTCAGTTTCCTGTCAACAGCTGTTTCCCATCCCATCATCTGGAGTTGTGGACTGTATTATTTAAAGTGTTTTTTTCGGCCTGCATTTGGGTCATCTTCACTGTTACAGTTTGAGAAATACAGTTTCTGCATCCATTTTCTATACTTACATAGTCCATGTCGGGTCACTGGGAGGCTCGTGCATATTTCCAACTGTTACTGGGACAAGATACACCCTGTACAGATCACCACTACACAATTGGGCATCATAGAGAGACATATAGGACAAAAAACATGCACACACACACTCATACCTAAGGGCAATTAAGAGAGACCAATTAACAGTCATGTTGTTGGACTGTGGGTGGAGCACCCTGTGGGAACCCAGTCATGCACTATGAGATTGATAGAATTTAAACCCATGACTAGCTTATTGTGAGTGTTAACAACTTTTAAATTTATTTTTTTTTAAGTTGAAGTGTCTGTTAGACTGGATATGGACTGCATCTATAAGTTTGGGATTTCTTGTCAATACCAACACATCACAGCTCTCTTTCTACATTTTAGATAACGTTTCAGATAAATGACAGATGATTCTTCCCCAGACAAATAATTTCACTTTTCACATATGCTTTGTGGATATCATGTAGCACTGTGAATATCTGAGATAGGTTTCACAAGAAGAAACTCGAGTTTCAAACAGCTACCATACTTTATTTTCTACTCATATTTTTATTTTCTTCTTTATTTGGTGAAATGACATCAACTGAACTTCTTTTGGATATCCAAAAAGATTTATATATTCAAATTTAAATTGGTTCTCATCATCAGTTCACTAGTTGCTTTTGAACTTGGACCAATCACATCTTCATTGTCACCCATTGGTTCCTACTGGATTAAATAATCTCCTAAAATACAAAAGCAAATAACAGAAACTACATTAAATGGTATTAAGACCTGCAAAAACTGACCTGGGGTCAGAAAGCATCTGAACTACAGCTTATTTCAGTTTTCTTTATTTTACCAGGGTCGGGACAATGTATGGTACAACACGCGTTCATATTCTGTGCATGTAGCAGCAACTGACAATTGATAATGAGAAAGATGCCAGTGGGAAAATATAAAGCCAAAAACAGCATATGCCTCAATAACTATTTTAAAAAAACACTGATACTCATTTGGAGAGTTAGTTGAGATTTCTTACCTTCATTGTTTGTGGTACAAATGGAAAGATTCCACATGTCAACAGCCTAATGTCAGAGTGTATGAGATTAGTCCTATCATAGGGCATCCAGTCTGCAGAGTTCAGATCATTCAGGTAACTGAACATGTTGAAATTAATATGAACTTGTGATTATACTGTCTATGTGCAGGAATAACAGAGCAGCAGATAGCAGGATTTCTGATGAGTGTTTTCTCATGTGGGTGGATGCAAGTGAGTCAAAGCGGAGGAGCGGCAACACCTATGAGTGTGTCTCATTCTTTGGCAGCTCTGTCCCTCGGGGCCCATAATGAATGTCAAAAAAGAGAGAACATTCAGTGACAGAAGGAGCTCTGCACACACGGAGACTGGCAGCAGGAATGGTGACTATCAGCTGATTGTATTCATGTATATGTATAGTCATGGGGAAACAGGTTTCCACAACTGTCAATACAGAAATGGAGTAATTAAGTAAAGCACATTCAAAAGCTTGTAGAACAACCTTCAGCAGTAATAACTGTCAGTAGTTATCTGCTGTCTCACTTTATTAGTTTCTTATGCAGTATTGTTTGGACATTTGGTTCAAAGCTCTCCTAAGGTTTCGCCACAGCATTTACGTCAGGTTTAGGCCTGGGCTTAGACTGGATCATTGCAACACCTTAACTTGTTTCTTTTCAGTGATTCTTATTGTAGGGCTACTTGTATGCTAGCAGTCATTGTCCTTTGGTAAGTCTACCTTTATAACACCATTGCTGTTATGATCCACAGTTTAGGCGAGATGTCCTACTTTAATGTTTCAGTGGAAGGAGGGACCAGAAAGCATGATGACATTTTGCTCACAAATGGTTTCACCATGTTTTTATAGGGGGAGTAAATCTGTGGGGGTTATGTAAATGTTTCATTACATGCTGGAAGAAACTGACTATTCTTTTAACAAAAAATCAGAAAACTTCTGTGACCCCATTATAAAAAAAACAAAAGAAGGTTGTAGCATCTGCAGTGAATACTTGTTTTTACTCTCCTGGAAATCAAACATAATTCACTCTGTATGGAAATTTTTTGTTTCTTCAATTGTCGGACTGGCTGTGCCATGAGGAAAACAACTATAGGAGTATCTCCAAATTATCTCTTCTGATCAAGTTTTTAACAACCCACGTATCTGAATAACTAAAGTTGCTATTGAAACTTCAGACGGAAAGTATCTCTGTGAACCTCGTCCCACAGATGATAGCATTAATATTATATTCTTGACTGCCATTTGCCCTTTCTGTGTGCTTCAGACATAACCATGCACATTACTGCAGGGCTGTGATTAGAAAACCGCTGCCTGTAATATTCTTGAAATACCTTTGCTGACAGTAAATGACTCTGCTGATCAAAAGCACAAAACCCAGCTTAGATGCCAGGTTTCTGGGGTTTAAAAACATGAGACCATGATAAATCATTTCAAATCATTTTCTGCATATAATGTGAAATTTATCCTGTACAATTTTGTCAAAAAACAAAGTCAAGTCAAGTCAAGTTTATTTATATAGCGCTTTTCAGCAACAAGGCACTCAAAGCGCTCTATATGAGGAAAAACATTACAATGATAAAGAAAATCAAACAACAGAAAAACAAATCAAATGACATTAATAATCCTTGGGGGTTTACTGGTAAGAGCTGGTTCTAATCCAATCTTTAATAGAGGTAATCAGCTCATTAAGTCCTCTGTGGTAAGGAATTCATCCTGTGCTAGAAGAAAAATTATAATATTAATCCTTGAGGTCGCTGGTATGAGGCAGTTGTGGTCCCGTCATTCAAATAGTAACAGTCATGGGCACTCACTAAAGTCTAAGTAGAGTAGCTTTGTCGCTGTTATAAAACAGTTTAGGTCCAAACTTTTTAAATACTAATAATGTTTGGCTTTCACTGGTATGAAATAGTTGTAATACAATCCTTCTAAGAAATCTAAAAATCTATGGTCATTGGTGTAAAAATAGCTTTGGTCCAAATTTTCAAATACTAATAATATTTGGTTTTCGCTGGTAATCCTGATAAAACTAAAAATCAATGAAAAAGTAATGAAATACTACTAATAATTGGCTTTTGCTGGTAATTCATCACACATTTAGGTAAAGTAAGATAGGAGGGGGAAAAAACCTATTTCAGATTCTATTCTTAGCAGAATAGAGTCTGAATTTGTACACAAAACCTCAGCAGGGGTAAGAAACACACACATAAGTAAAGATTTAGCAAGGGTACAGTGGAATCTTGAGGGTGCGAATGTATAAGTTGTGTGTTTGCAAGAATTAAACTGTCAACACTGATAGAAGCGCCATTGTACTTGAGAAGAGAGGTGGAAGTTTTATCAATCGGCCATATAGTCCTATCAGCACACAACTGGTAGGGGGGTGCTGGGGAAGAGCGTCGTGTTTATATAACATCCAGGAGAAATTTTGTCTATAGCCAGTTAGCAGAAGTTGCCAAGGCCACATTGGGGAACCAGATTTAGAAAAACAATACATTTTGTGGTTCAGGCAGTTGTGAATGTTCAACTACCTTAAGAGTTTTACTGGTATGTCTCAATTGCGACTCCAAATAGCTAAATTTCTGGTACTTTCAGCAGATCTTGAGCGTACAACTTCTCCAAGATTATACCCTTTAACCTCTGAGTCCAACCGCTGCCAGGCTGCGATTCTGTTCAAGAATCGTATCCAGCTTGCGATTGTTGATCGCTCTACAGACTCCATCCAACATCGCAGGCAGCTTTGGAACGCTTTGAACAGCCGCCCACGTTTTGTGAATCACTCGATAAGCCAGGTAACCACCAACTCCAAAAAGTAGAAATCCTGTTATCAAAAGTCCAAATATGTACACATTTTCTATGTCCTCAACCGACATCGTAGTCAGGCACACAATCTTCCACTGCTGCCAAGAATCCATTGTGTATCCAGAGAAGAACGTCCCGTCTGGACAAGAGGGTTCTCCTTTACCCTGTCTTCCCATCGAAAAAATTTGATCAATTACGTTGAGAGTCCAGCTGACCAAATCCATAATTTACAAGTTCGGAGGATATGCAAAGCAAGGCTCTGAGAAAAATACAGACAAAAAGCAGAAGTAAGGATCAGCAGGGAGGGAGAGAGAGAAAACGTGTGTCTTCCACCGAGAGCAAGAGAAAAGTACAAAGGAATTTATTACAGGAAAATATATAAAAAATAAAATGCTGAAGTCACCTCATCACAAAAACATTTACACCATTTAATACCTTATTTTTGTTGCAACTTGGTCATGGTCCTATGAAACCAGACCTTTTGGGACATAATTCCAGATGATATGCTTGGCAAAACCAGCCCTGCACATCAACAAAAGAACACCATAACAACTATATAATGAAATAGGTGGCGACATCCTGATCTGGTGGTACTTTTTCATGCTGAAATTGAATCAAAAGATGTTTCAGCAAAGTCTTGGTTTAAGGGTATCAAACTTATGCAAACAAGCTAAGCAATGATGCTTAGCTTGTGCAGTCACACCCATACAGTTGCCTAAAAACACTAAAAAGAAATTATAAATACTTTTATAGTTATTACAATAAATACTAAGCCATATCCTGATAATTCTTTAGGTCTATATCTCCAATTCCTATTTAGATTTTGTGCTGGCTTCTTTTGGGTTCCCCTGGATGAGTCGTTGATGTACCCTTTGAGTAATTAGTAGTTGATAGGCGGCCGCTTCTGGGAAGGTTCACCACTGTTCACCGCTCCATTTTTTAAATTATTTGTGGGTAACAGCTCCCACTGTGATTTACTGGTGTCCCAAAGCTTCACAAATGCCTTTGTAACAATATCCAGACTGCTTCAGTAGATGTTGGTGCCTTTGTTTGTAATCAGCTTTTGAATTTCCTCAGCTCAGGGGACATATGTTCCTTTTTGCGATCTTTTAGCCTACTTCAGACTATCAGACATGCTCTATTTAAGTGATTTGTTGATCCAACAGCTCTGACATTAATCATTGAAATGAAGTTGAACCAAAAGATTTTGTTTATCACATTATTAAATGCTTTAAAAGTGGAGGTATGGTTGGATTGATTAATTTTTTTCACTTAATAAATAGACAATTTAAAGTACCCTTTATATTTAATCAGATTATCTTAATAAATGTAATGATTTGTTTGATCTGAAACATGTAAGTGGGAGAAAAAGAGGAAACCAAAACAAAAGAAAACTGTAAGGTATTGCAACAATAGGTTTCATTCACTTTTAATAATTATTAACAACATTATTAATAAAGTTGGAATATAAAATTTTCAGTCAGACTAACAAATGGGTGCACCCTCTGATCAGAAATCATTAGCCAAACAACTTTCAGTCTGTTAAGTACTGTCCGGTGAATCCCAGGCCAATATGGCGTCATATTATAGAACAATAGATGGAAGTATGAGCTCTGGTGTTCAGTAACAGCAATCGCTGTTCTTCTCTCGAAATATAAGAATTTATTAACAGAAATATTAAACTTCAAGGAAAAATTGCTTCAAATTAACAAACTCTTCTACTAGACTAGGAACACTCAACCAAACAACTAAGTAAAAATCCGAAGACTAAGGAAAACTAATAATCTACAAAAAGGGAACAAAGAAAGAAATCATAACCCATATAATGATGCATGCAGTGATATCACAGTTCAGTGTAAATATGATAGTTTAAGAATAAGGTTTGTCGTGAGGAATTTTGGATTAGATCAAATAAGTTTTAAAACTAATCAAAAACAATTTATTTGTGCTACAACAAATAGTTTACAATGCAAATCAGATGGGTAAATTGTGGCACAAAACATTTTAGGCTTTCACGTGATGATGTCACATTTAGGTTAGCGGCTCAGCTACACAAAGAAAAAATTATGTTTTTTTTTTAGCAATCCTTGTAAGTCACATATGTATCTTTAACTACCATTAACATAAATATTATGTGTGTATGGGCCCTGTCAAAACATTACAGCTGATTGTAGTGTGGAATGAATGAGCTATGCTGTGAACACAATGGCTTCCGTTTTAGTAATAGCAGAGGTTTTAGCTTAGCAAATACCAGATACCAACATAGCAAAACACAATAAAATTAACTATATTTAGATTGTTTTATTCTAAACTAAATTTCTCTGCCCAGACGCAAGTTCTTATGTGAACTGTTCTGATGAACAGGAGGACAGGAGGTCCAGGGGGCAATGGGTTACGTGGCAGGCAATGAACAAAGGAGACGTGGCATTTACTCTGGGCTTATGTGGGCCAAACAGAGGCCAATAAGTTTTCACATCACTGTGTATACAGACCCAGGCAGACAAGACACAAGCTGAAAGAGTCAAGACAATTACAGTGGCAGACCAAAGGGAGGAGTGACACAAGATGGAACGTTCATAGATAAAAAATATCAAAATAGAGCAGAAACTAACAATCATGTGGACAAAATGTACTAAAAAGTAGGAAACCTTGACACTGAGAAAAAATATGAAATGATCAACAGAAATGTGTCAGCTTCTAGTCAGTTCCCCAACAGCTTTCCGAACAGCTGAAAGGGCTTCATTTGACAGAAAGAGCTTTGTAATGATTTGAAACCTTTCTTCCATGACATTTGCTCCTTGGGGACTGTAGTTCCTGCTCATTCCTTTTTGGTCTTTCTTGTCATCTCTTTGGTAGTTTTTCATTCTGCTTTAATGTCGCTGTCTGGCCAGCACTGTGTGAATGTTCTGCAGTTCTAAGGAAAGCGGTCTCTCAGGGGTCATTTCAGATTTTCTGTTAAAATGAAAGGCTCACTGTGAGAGTTAAACAAACACTCAGATGAAGTCTTTCTTGCTTCATCTACAAACAGTGTATCCCTTGTGATCCGGACTGCATAATGTGCCATCACACAAAAGTGCTGTATGTTAATGAGCGTCTGTGGGGGTGGAGAGAAGTTCTGCTGAGAGCGAACTAAAACAGACAGAAGATGAAAAGAAGGAACTGCATGAACTAAAATATTCAGTTCATCATCTCCACAGATCTTTTTTCACCTGGTGAGCCATCCTCATTTTTCTGCATTGTTTTTATGTGTTGTTGCAGAAAACTGCTGACGTTGAGAGGATCCACCAGGATGCCAAAAGAGAAGAAGAAAACAGCACTTCTATATCTGAAATTCTGCTTCTGTCGGGTATGCTTCTAAAGCTTCCTTTGGCAAATCTCTATCAAACATTCTTAAATACTGCTCATAACCTGCCCTTTCTCTCTGTTTCCTTCTCCTCTCCTATCTTCATCCTGTCATCTCTGTTCTGTTCCCCTGCACACTTTCATTCTGCTACAAAGAGTTCAACAGCAGCCTCAGGGCTCTAAGTTAAAGCCCCAACCGAGCCATCCTCTTCCTTCCCTGCGTTCCTCTACCTGCCATGTCGAACGACACCACCCTTTGGGAGGCCACTGATTGGGTGGACACTTCCCAGTGCCTGCCCTCAGTAGGTGGGGCTACTTTCCTGATTGTAGCATACAGTGCAGTCATCGCAATTGGGCTGCTGGGCAACGCAGGCCTTGTATTTATCATCACCCGGCAACAGGAGTTGCACAACGTCACCAACATCCTGATCGCCAACCTGTCGTGCTCGGACATCCTCATGTGTGTGGTGTGTCTGCCGGTCACTGTAATCTACACTCTGATGGATCGTTGGGTGCTGGGAGAGGCCTTGTGTAAGGTCAGTAGGTCACACCTACTAAGAAGATGGATGCTGCTCTGCCTTGCAAAAGTTTTCATAACCTTTGAACTTTATCACATTTTGTCACATTAGAATCAAAAACTTCAGCATATTTTATTGAGATGTTGTGTTATAGACTAACACGAAGTAGCGCATAATTGTAAAGTGATGGTAAAATGAGACATGATTACATCTTTAACTAAAAGTATCAAATGTCAGGGAGGTGTTTAATGGTATTCAGAGTCAATCCTTCATAGAACCACCTTTCATTGCAATTTTAGCCGCAATACCCTTTTGGGTATGCTTCTACCATGACTAATAGCTGTCCTTTCAACAGATTCTCCTGTTGTGGATCTCTGCAGCTCCTCCACAGTTACTATGGGCCTCTTGGCTGCTTCGCTGATTCATCCTCTTCTTCCCTACTTGTCAGTTCAGGTGGACAGCTTTGTTTTGGTAGATTTTGCGGTTGTGTCGTACTCTTTTCCTCTTTCAGATTATGAACTGAACAAAGCTCTGAAAATGCTCTAAAGCGTGGCATATTGTTTTATAACTTATTTGATATTGTTTTAGAACCTAACCCTGCTTTTAAGTTCTCCACAACTTTCTCTCTGATCTGCTTGGTCTTCATGATGCTGGTTGTTCTCTAATGTTCACTAACAAACCTCTGAGGCCAGAAACAGAACATCTGCATTCAGACTCAGATTAAAGTACACACAGCTGGACTGTTAACTAAGTGACTTCGGAATGCAGATGGTTGCACTGCATTTTTAATTAAGGGCATCAGAATAAAGGGGGGTGAGTACAAATGCATTTAACACTTTTCAGCATTTTTTGACTTACCATGTTTACTGGCATTTAAAAAAAAACAGACAGACAGACAGACAGACAGACAGACAGACAGACAGACAGATTCTTTTCACTAGATATAATAATATCTAAGTCAGGAAAAGGATAATTCCTGACATACATCTAATAGAGAATCTAAGGAGGGAGCTAATGTCATAATGCTGTTTGGTGCTGGACCAAAAATGCAGACAAGCGAGAAAGCAGAGTGAGTTGGAAACTCCTTCTTTAATTTAAAGGGTCCACTTACATGCAGGCGTGGCGCAGGGTTACAAGATAATCCTGATCTCAAGGTATTTCAAAAACAGAACCTAACATAACATTATCCGAAGCAAAGAACAAAATCTAAAAAGACATCACGACACCCCGGGGAACAATGAACACAAACAGGCTTAAATACAGAAGTAGGCGAACGGAAACAATAGGGCAGATAATCAGGGGGGAACAGGACATAGGTGTGGACAGACTAGGAGACTGAGAGGCAGGTGAACCAAATTAGGAGTAACAGGAACATGAGGAGCTAGACGAGGAACCAACTGGAAACAAACCCACGGAACCAGAACATGGGAGAGAACAGAGACAAGAAGGACAGGGCAGGAAATAAACTTCATAACTAAAAACAGGAGGAACAGATCTAAACATACAATCATCAAACCCATAAGAACACAGAGCAAAGCAGAACCTAGACCACCTATAAGAAAAGGAAAATACCAAACCAAAATTCCACATCATGACAACAAAAGACTACAATGACGGTAAGGAGGTTGTCCAACTTTAAAGGCTCTGAGCTCATCATCGAACATAAAATAGTCAAAATAACAGTGGAAATAAGAGCTGGTTAGCAATTATAAGAATTGCTTGATTGCTGTAATGCCAGTAAATATTTGTTTTATATTATTGATCATATGTTTTTTGAAATTGATAATCCTAGTCTTTTATTATCCCTAGTTTCCTATCAGAAACAAACTTTTTGATTGAATGGAAATAATTAGATTCAGCCTAAAATAAATATTTAAAATATAGACAGATTTAGTTTCAGAAAGGAATGATTATTACTGAATGCCTTTACCAGGCACCCCTGACACCCCTGACATGTGTTTGTTCTGAACTTGTTTAGGTGACTCCCTTTGTTCAGTGCATGTCTGTGACAGTGTCCATCTTCTCCCTTGTGCTCATCGCCCTGGAGCGTCACCAACTGATCCTCCACCCCACCGGCTGGTCCCCTGCGGCTGGCCACTCATATCTTGCAGTCGGACTCACATGGCTGGTTGGCTGCTTCATCTCACTGCCCTTCCTCTCCTTCAACATCCTCACTAACGACCCCTTCCAGAACATCAGCCTGCCCTCCAACCCATTCAGGTGAGGCTAAACGTTTTGTCACAGACAGGTTAGAATGTACATGAACAGAATCTGCACAAAAATATAGAACATACACCACTGAGGCTTTACAAAGAAATTTTTCACTTTATATAGAGAAGGATACCAGCACAGATCACCTGTGGTTAATGTTAAACAACTTGTGCAGATGGAAAGCAAAAATATTGAGTTTAATAGAACCAAAAATGTTTTATTCTCACATTGACTAAATTTGTCTTGAGTACTAAGACAACTTTTTAAATGCCTAACTGCTTGCTGGTTGAAAGCTTTAAGCATCTCACAGTGCTCTGTCTAATCCATCATCTGGACATTGAAAGAGGATGAACCAACCAAGACTTACCAAGACATGGCTGTCCACCTAAACTGACAGGCCAGTGAATGATTAATTAAGCAGAGAAGCAGCCAAGAGGTCCATGGAAAGTTTGCAGGAGCTGCAGAGATCCACAGCTCAGGTAAATAAACTAATCAAGAATAAGTATTAGTTGTGCACTTCACAAATCTAGCCTTTAGAGGAGCAACTATCAATATAGGATATAGGTGATAGGGGTTCGAATCAGTTGTTGTGTCCATGGACAAGACACTTCACCCGCCTTGCCTGCTGATGGTGGACAGAGGGCTCTTTGGCGCCGATTGTATGGTAGCCTCACTTCTGTCAGTCTGCCCCAGGGCAGTCTACAATGTAGTCTTCCACTGCCAGTGTGTGAATGTGTGTTTGAATGGGTGGATGACTGACTGTAGTGTAAAGCTGTTTGGGGTCTCTGGGGACTTGATAAAACGCTATACAAGTGCTGGCCATTTATCATTTAATGTGAAATATAAAATTTCAAGGGTATGAAGACTTTTGCAAGGCACTGTAAAACTTCTTTGATGTTAATGCTGCACAGTGCACTTTGATAAGCACAGGGCTGTAGTATCTTCCTAGCAGCTGCAAAGTGCTGTCTTTGTCCGTTTTTCGGAGGCATGGGCCATTACCTGGCATAACATGAACAATCTGGAATTGAGGTGGAAGGAAAGGGGCCCTGTTGAGGCCATTTTTCATCCTCGTTAGACTATGCTATCCAACACTGGTGATGAAATAATGTTTGCTCATGGCCCTGATGCAAACTCAGAACACTTTCATAAATGTCAGCAGACCTCACAGAACACACAGCCAGTGAGAATTACCATAGGGAGTAAAGAATGACCATAAAATAATCATTGCAGGAGTGGCAGCAAGCAATAAATGACACAGTTAAACCAGAAAATAACAAACCAAACTAACCTGTTCCTTTAAGAAATATTCAGAACAGTTTTTATATGATGTGGATGTTTTTTTACATGTAAAAAGAAAATATTTGTTTTCTTTTTTTGATTTGGTTTTGGTTGCATTGTAGCTCAGCAACATGTAGTCTGAACATGTTATTGTCAACACGTCTGGGTTTTTTCTCACTGACCAGGAGAAGGTAAGTAGCTGAATGCAAACATATGAAGCTGTGTTATTAATAATTCAAAATAAATTAATCTGCAGAGACTTTAAGTCACTGATGGAAGAAGTAATAATAAACTTGATTAAAGCAAATACCCATGCATGTTCCTCATTATGTGTCATGATTCTTGTGTGTGGGTGTGATTGTGTGCCTGTTCTTTCCTGAACAGAGGATTTCTGTTGTTGGGGGGGGGGGGGGGGGGGTGGCGGACGGCGTCTGACTGCGTACCTGTCGGCAATCCTCTCATCAGGCTGTTTGGAGATTTAAGGAGCTGTGAGACAACCTGTCCTTGCCTGATGCACAACCAACCTGGTAGAAACACGCCAAGACATTTTTCCTAAGTGGTTTTGACAAATTGTTGAAGTCTAGTTTTCATATTTTTGACCTATTCTGCTCTGAGTTCCTCACATGTGATCTCTGTGCTTCCCAAGTTGCTGACCTCCCGTTGGTTTCTGCACCAATTCTGGATGTCTCTTTCACAAGAATCCTCCAAGACAGACATCTCCAAGACAATTACTCATGGTTGCAGTCAGCACCTCCTTCGTCTTCAGTCCCCTGACTGCCCGCTCTCCAACACTCGCTAGCTCTCTGTTTAGTTCCCACCTGGATCACAGAACTTCATCGGTTCCATTCAAAGTGGAAGTCCTTTGGATTTCACTTACCTCTTTGTGACCTTCTTCCTCAAGACTCCACCTGGATAATCCTTCTCCTCAAGTGTCAGCATCAACATCAGCACAGTATGTCTTCATTGAATCATTTACTTGAACAACTTCCTCTTATCTTCCCCTGCTTCAACTAAACTGTTTCTCCTCTTTCCCAGAGCCAGCAGAACCAATCTAACAAAGACACACAAGTGTGTTTTCAAATTGTTTCTCTTTGTAAATCAACCTTTTTATTTTGCACATACTCTGAGTTCCAATTTGATTCTGCATGTGTCAAAAAACGTCCTGGAAAAATGCCAGCACTATCAGGCCAGTCTTACCCAGCAGCATGAGTCAATAACTCTTCTTCCAAACAAACTACCCAAATAACCAAACATGAAATTATATTACAATCTTTGTTTGAACAACTGCACTACGTTTCTCATCGTGTTGATTAAATGTTTTGTTTACTACACAAAATAAACTGCAAAATTCTTCCTCCAGTTTAATTTGCTTCTACAATTGGCACATCTGCGGTACCTCTTAAAACTCTTCCCGCTTCATCCCGTTTCCGAGAAGCAATTTCTCCCACCCTGAGCAGTTTTCTAGTGACATAGATAAATGTGGTGGGTTCATTCTTCAGTGTTCTCCAATTTTTGTCAGTCCTTCTACATCTTATTGCCCTTCTGCAGGCCAAGGCATTATAATGACTTTATTTTCGATATCAAAAGATGAACCTGCTTGCAGAGACGAACTACGATATATTGAGGATTTAATTTCCCTAGCCATCCGTATCGACAACTGAATCCAAGAGAGAAATAGAAAAAGGTGACAAATAAATCTTTTTCTTCCACCCAGGCTTCCAAGACCGCTTTTCACTTCTGCTCCAATCCGTCAGCCACCGGAGTGGTAGAACTAGAATTACCACTGAAGGACGACAGCAACGATTCGAGGCTGTTGCCTGTGCTGCGGGAAACCGGGTCATTACACGTGAGACGCTCCACCATTGCTTTTTCTCCCGCTGGAAACCGAGACGTGGTTATCATGCAACGGAGTCGCGCATCATTCCGGAGAAGAAACGCACAAGTGGGTTTCATTCATTCTCCTCACTGGCCAAACTCATGAGAAGCTCAACGAACCAAAGCTTACTGGGATAAGAAGACCAATAGGTTTTTGCCTTACCAATTGAAGGTGTGGAACTGACACAAAACTCAAGAAAAACCCAGAGAAGTTTTCCAAGGAGACGAAATTTTCCTCTTTGTTTTTGCTGCAGTCAACTGCTGACGGTCTGTCATATTTTTCCTCTTTTGCCAAAGAGGAGGTGCCAACCGTCCTTGAGTTTGTTATGAACTTAAAAGTTGGACGGTTGGGGGTTTTCAGAAGCCCTGAAGCTGCAGCTGGCACCTCATGGTGGAACACTCACTGTTCCCTTGTCTTCACTCATAGTGTATTTCCACTGGTTGCCGCCTAAACATTTTACAACCCTTTGTGTTTCACTGAGCTTAAACTATGGGGGTTTTATGACTGCAGGCTGGTGGAGGCCGCTCCCAAAGCTTTGTTCCATTACCATTTTGCCCATAAACTGCTGGTTTGACTTTCATAGACACTCAATGTTGTTTTATCTTTTTTGTGTAGAATTTTGCATGCTTGATGAGTTGAAGATTTTTAAATCAGAATAGCAAAGTGTATCAGGGCTGTTGATTTATTAAATGTTCACTTAGATAAAGAGAAAGTGTTTATTTTGAGCAAGAGTGATTTATCTGTCAAAATACGGTCAAAGTTTCCCCACCTTCGGTGAAGCAGTTGATTAAACAGTGACATTTAGTGTGGTTTTTAGTTAATAATGATCAATTATTAAGGATAATTTACTAATTGTAATTATTAATAACTTTGAGCCCATAATCATAACACCAGAGGACATCTCTGATTTCTATTTGTAAGTGATGATTTTAGGTTAAGAAATTATTTTTCTGAATTATGATTTTTAACTACTGCGATGGACTGGCGACCTGTCCAGGGTGTACACCACCTCTCGCACATAGACTGCTGGAGATAGGCACCAGCTTCCCGGTGACCCACTATGGAATAAGCGGTAGCAAATAACTGACTGATTTTTAATCATAATTTTTAATAAATATTAGTTAATCAATAATCATAATCTTTACTCAACCTACCTGCAATCAACCCAGGTTAAACTTGTCATCAACCATTCTGAGGAAGAGGTTGTCTACCCTGATCTGTCCATTGTGCCTGAAGATGATCTTAAACATGTATTCAGCAAATCCTAAGCACTCTCATTACTTCCTCCACAGACCATATGATTGTACGATAGAACTGTTTACCGGAAATGCTCTCCCTTCAAGTCATCTTTATAATTTGTCCAAACCTGAAAAGGTCTGTATGGAGAAATATATTAATGAATCACTGTCTACAGGTATCATTCGTCATTCCACTTTCCCCCTGGGTCCAGGATTCTTCTTTGTGGATAAAAAGGATGGTTCTTTTCATTCGTCAACCACCATGGACTTAACCAGATCACTCTAAAAACAAATAACCCTTGTCCCTTCTGACTTCAGTATTTGAACCAGTACTGCCATACGTTCTTGATAATTATTTTAGATTGTATTGCTTACTGTTTATGTTTTGTATGTGTACCTTTTAATTGTTTTAGGTTGCTATAACTTGTGTGTCTTTATAAATTTATTTTATGTATTTTTGTCCCATCTCCATTGTTTCCTCCCTAGTCTAAATGGCTGCATTTATTGATTTCTTTCTCTTTTAATTCTTCATCATCCTATTATCATTATTATGTCGTTTGTATATTTTTGTGTGTTTACTTAGTTTGAGCAGTTTTTTAAATATGCGTCTCTGGTGGTTTTTTGTCTTCCCTTCTGTTTTTAACCTCTGGAAAGCACTTTCTATTACACTTGGCTATATGAAAAGTACTCTATAAATAAAGATTGATTGGTTGGTTGATTGATTGATTGATTGATTGATTTGATTGATTAATGCATTTACTTGCTTTCATGATCTCTGTGGTATTTTTGTAATATGTTTTCTGTTCAACCATTCCCTCAGTTAGTGACTCTCAGTGCTACAGTTTCCTACTCCCATCAACCAATGTTTTCCTGTCAGTCAATCAGTACACCTGCTAAGATCACATCACACAAAAAGCTGTTAGATGATACATGAAAGAGAGACAGGTGTAAACATTCTTATCTAGTAAACATCTACTTTACTTTAGAAGGAAAGATGAAAGGTATGTTGAAGGCTGTGTTGTTACCATACAAGCTGATGCAACACTACAAAACCAAAGGCCCTACTGCTGTCAAACCTTAAAGGGTAAATTTGGATTTTTCTCGGTAATGCTTCCCTTATCTGCAGAAGAAACATGTAACCCCACTGTGAGTTTGTTGAAAGTAAATGAATCCTTTGAGTGGTGAAAGATGACAGCCAGTTAGATGTACACTGTCTGTTTTGATGGTCGACTTTGTTGTCGTGTCATCTGATCTGGTGAAGAAGGGAGCGGAGCTTTCCACTGACCACTACCTGGTGGTGAGCTGGCTCCGATAATGGGGAAGGATGCCAGTCAGACCTGGCAGACCCAAACAAATCTTGAGGCTCTGCTGGGAACGCCTGGCATAGTCTCTCATGAGGCGGAGCTTCAACTCCCACCTCTGGGAGAGCTTCAAACATGTTCCGGGGGAGGTGGGGGACATTGAGTCTGAGTGGGCCATGTTCTGTGCCTCAATTGCTGAGGCGGCTTACCGGAGCTTTGGTTGCAAGGTTGTTGGTGCCGCGGCAGCAATCCTCAAACCCGCTGGTGGATTCCAGTGGTGAGGGATGCTGTCAGGCTGAAGAAGGAGTCCTATTGGGTCTTTTTGGCCTGTGGGACTCCGAAAGCAGCTGATGGGTACCAGCAGTCCAAGCGGCATGCGGCTCTGGTGGTTAAGGCAAAATCGCAGATGTGGGAGGGGTTCAGAGAGGCCATGGAAAACAACTTCTGTACGGAGGGGGGGGGGTCAAGAGGTACACCACCAACACTGTTTACAGTGGGGAGGGTGGGCTGTTGACCTCAACTCAGGACGTTAGGGGTCAGTGGGCGGAATAATTCGAAGACCTCCTCAATCCCACCGGCACGTCTTCCACTGATGAAGCGGAGCCTGGGGGCCTTGGGGCTCTCCAGTCTCTGGTGCTGAAGTCACCGAGGTGATTAAAAAGCTCCTCGGTGGTAAGGCCCTGGGGGTGGATGAGATTCGCCCGGAGTTCCTTAAGGCTCTGGATGTTGTAGGGTTGTGTTGGCTAACGCGACTCTGCAGCATCGCGTGGACATCGGGGGCAGTTCCACTGGATTGGCAGAACGGGGTGGTGGTCCCCCTATTCAAAAAGGGGGACTGTAGAGTGTGTTCCAACTATAGGGGAGTCACAATCTTAAGGTCTATAAGGTCGTAAGGTCTATTCGGGGGTTCTAGAGAGGAGGGTCTGTCAGATAGTCGAACCTTAGATTCAAGAAGAGCAGTGTGGTTGTTGTCCTGGCTGTGGAACACTGGACCAGCTCACTACACCCTCAGCAGGGTCCTGGAGGGTACATGGGAGTTGCCCAACTGGTCTACATGTGCTTTGTGGACTTGGAGAAGGCGTGTGACAGTGTCAATCGGGAAATCCTGTGGGGGGTACTCCAGGAGTATGGGGTACCAGGCCCTTTGATACGGGCTGTTAGGTCCCTGTATGACCGGTGTCAGAGCTTGGACCGCATTGCCGGCAGTAAGTCGGACTCGTTTCCGGTCAGGGTTAGACTCCGCCAAGGTTGCCCTTCGTCACCGATTCTGTTTATAACTTTTATGGACAGAATTTTTAGGTGCAGCCAAGGTGCAGAGGGGATCCGTTTCGGTGGCCTCAAGTGGAGGAGTTCAAGTATCTTGGGGTCTTGTTCACAAATAAGGGAAAAATGGAGCGTGAGATTGATAGACGGATTGGTGCTGCATTAGCAGTGATGCCAGCGCTGTACCAGTCTGTTGTGGTGAAGAGAGAACTGAGTCAGAAAGCGAAGCTCTCGATTTACCGGTTGATCTACGTTCCTACCATAATCTATGGTCATGAGCTTTGGGTCATGACCGAAAGATCGAGATCACAGATACAAGAGGCTGAAATGAGTTTCCTCCGCAGGGTGTCTGGGCAGAGTAGAGCTGCTGCTTCTCCACGTCGAGAGGAGCCAGTTGAGATGGCTCAGGCATCTGGTTAGGATGCCACCTGGACGCCTCCCTGGTGAGGTGTTCTGGGCACGTCCCACGTGGATGAGGCCCAGAGGAAGGCTGAGGACATGCTGGAGAGACTTTGTTCCTCGGCTGACATGGGAATGCCTTGGGATTCCCCCAGACGAGCTGGAAGTGGCTGGGAGAGGGAAGTCTGGGTCTCTCTGCTTAGGCTGCTGCCCCCACGACCCAACCCTGGATAAGCGGAAGACGATGGATGGATGGATGGATGGATGGATGGATATTTTTCAAAATAGCCAACTTTTGCTTTGATGACTGCTTTGCTCTCTTGGCAATCTCTCCATGACCTTCATAAGGTGGTCACCTGAAATGGTTTTCCAAAGAGTCTTGAGATAGAACTTGCCAGGGGTTCACTGAGAGATGGCCAGAGGTTAATATTTCAGTCATCACAGCAATGGGCATTTGAATGAATTTAAAGTTATTTTACAATTTTTTGTTTGCTACATAATTGCATATGTGTTCATTCACAGTTTTGATGCCTTCAGTGAGAATCTACGTACAATATTAATAGCCATAAACATAAAAATAAAAAAAACAATTAAATGAGAAAGCATGTCTAAAACCTTTGACCGGTAGCATGTGTCTACAATTTTACAAGTGACTTGTAACGTTTTGTGCAGTTCTATCCAGCTGGATAACGTCCATGTTTCTATGTGGTTTAATGGTGCCTGAGCTTGAGGGCTGTATCACCAGATCTGCAGGTGTTTTTTACCTCCTTTAATTTTGGGTTTGTGTCAGTTGTATAGCAGCATCCAAGAGGTTATTGCTGTGCTTTCAAGGTTTTGTAGTTTAAAAATTACCTCTCTGATTTTTCAAATGAAGCTGTGATATAGTGTTCATCCGAGTGGCTTGTTAGATTCCACTGCTCCAAGGATTTATTTACTTTTCCTACAAGTAATTCTTCCTACAACATATAAAGAAACTATAACAGATAATAATTTCACAGAACCTTATTTCTGTGAGAGATCTTTCCTAACTCTTTAATCTCAACATGCAGACACATTTTTTCTATGTTTATTTTTTAAAATAGTTTTTTTGTTATTTTTTCCTGAAATGTCTGAAGGGACCACTTGATCTGTATGGAGTTGTGGCCATCAGATAAACATCGCCTTGCCTACACAACCTCGTTGCTGATCTTCCAGTACTGCCTGCCGCTCCTTTTGGTGCTCCTTTGCTACCTGAGGATCTTCATCCGTCTGAGACGACGCAGGTCACACAGCTATACTTTCCCTCATGCACTTCAAAAATCTTCTCATCACAGGTGTCTTGCAACCAACTGTTTTGACGCCACATTTAAGTCTTCTGTCCGCACTATTTATGTATCATATTCTTGAATAATCCTGCCTCAGGTTAAACATCAGTAGTGAACTGTCTGGAAATGGGTATCATTCTGTGTTGTGCAGGGACATGCTGGAGCGCAGCAGAAGGACTCGAGGAGCCCAGAGGATTAACATCATGCTGTTAGCCATTGTCATCGCCTTTGCTCTGTGCTGGCTCCCTCTGAATGTCTTCAACACTCTGTTTGACTGGCATCACCAGGCCCTACCAGACTGTCAGCATGATGCTGTCTTCTCTGCTTGCCACCTTACAGCCATGGCCTCCACTTGCATCAACCCCGTGGTGTACGGCTTCCTCAACAGCAACTTCCAACGGGAGCTAAGGACAACACTGCAGCGCTGCCAGTGTGGCACTCGGGCAGGCGAGAGCTATGAGAGCTTCCCTTTGTCCACCGTGGGCAGTGAGGGCATAACAAAAGCCACATCCCTCAACAGGATGGGATCAGTGTGTGTCCCCTCACCCAGGCCTGAGATCAGCTCAGCGCTACTATCCAAAACATTACCAGCTAACTCCTAATAATGCTGATCACACAATTCCTTGCCAAGATTCCAGCTGGGGAATGGTTTTTCATGACCTGACTGATAAAGATCGCAAACAAGCCATCACAAAGAACTGCTGAAAAAACTGTGAAGAAGTCCTACGCTGTAGTCACTTGGATCTGGCTCTAATACTAATACCCGCTAATGTTTAACAGCTTCTTTTACATGTTCTGAATGTTCATCATCAAACAAAGTTGAAGAAGTTTGTGGATTTAACTTGGAGTCAAAAACACAAAAAAGGAGCAAGCCAAACCACCTGGACTTTCCCAGAACTCCCCAGAAAATATTTAGTTCTCCAGTTACAAACATTATGACGGGCAAGATTTAATACCAAAGTTGTTTCAAGGTTCGTGCACCTACACACAGTAGAACACCATTTGTATGTCACAATGTATTAGCTAAATTTCAAGCTACTGTGAAAAACAGTAGATACGATGATTGTATTATTCATTTCATTTGTGTTAGGACTGAGATGTATACTAATTAGAGATACACTCCTGAAGCTTTGGTAATCAATCATTATGTGCATTTTCTTTAAAATACCTGGTTCTTTAATGAAAATTCACCGGTACAAGCCTTTGGTTACGCACATTACAACAAATTTGTTACTTTTCCAGTTGATTTCTGAGTTAACATTTAAATGAAGCCAACTTGGAGTTCCGCCAAGTAAAAGCCTAGTTTTGCAAACTGTCAAAGTGGGAGCAGACAAGTTAATTTCCAGAAACTGAGGTGTTCACCTTTTTCACCTCAAGTCTCCCAATGTTTTTTATGTTTTCAAAAGTTAATTCAGTTTGTCAACACTAAGCAACAAGCTGCACTTCGAAGTGCAAGATTGTTAATTGCTTTAGCAGTGTTGGTGGTTTCATCTGCAAACTCTGCTCTTTTCCTGTTTGGGGTTAAAGTTCATTAAGAATAGACAGAGGGAGCGGTTAGGACGCAACCCTGCAAGAAGAGGGCGTTGAAGAGAAAATGTGACTGCCAATCATTCCAGAGGACTGTTTGTGAGGAGGTCCAGTACCATGTTATACAAACTCAGAAATTTGTATGCCAGCTTATTTGAAGGCATTACATGTACTGAATGCCCATCAGATATTAGGTCATAACTCTATTTTGAATGTCGTGAAGACAGCTTAATTGCAACTTGGAAAAAGAAGTGAAGCAAAAGTGAAACCACAACTTTGCACACACTGATTGTGATATTGCACTTTAAAATCTTTTTCTGCATGTGGAAATCCTAGTTGAGATTTTTCAGAAACAACTGGTCGATGAAATAAATAACAAGCAAATAAAACACCTGTAACTGTTATTTGACCACAATCACCTTATTAACCTTATTAACAATTTCAGTTAAAGATTAAGCTTCCTACAAAGTTTTACAATGAAACAGAACAAGTTAACTGTTTATCATTAGCTACAACTGATGCTGTCTGAACACCTCCACTTGGAGTAATGAGGTAAAGAAAGGACATACCCGTACACTTCCATTAAAGTGCCATGAATTTCTTTTAACTCTTACCCTGTTCAAATCCTGAACTACCATCCAGACTGGGTCATCTGATCCTGCTTGAACATTGCTGAATATTGGTGGGAACATACAAAATGTTCTAAAGAACCATCTGGGTGTCATACTAGTTAAAATCATCAGAGTAATTTTGCTGAAACTGAGCTTTGTGAAGTCACAATATATTCATCTTCCCATGACTCTCATATTGCATCTATTGAACTGCATAAATAAGGTAATCAGAGTTTTGTATTCAACATAACTCCAGAAAAATGTAATGTAGGTAAATCTAAACAATGTTAATTTTAAATATGCAGGGGATTGAATGTATTTATGATTTGACTATAACATTATTAGAACTGCTAATGGTATTGACAGCCCATTGGTGTGAAGTTGCTTTGTGTTTACTTACAGGTAAACTGCGTAACTTTGATCTGATTACCAGTACCTGGTGAGTACAGTCATAGTAAGCCTTTTCTACTTGTCCCTGGTTTACCCAGGATGTATTTTAATGCCAAGTCTGAGCCGGGGCAAATTGTAAATTAAATCTTCATAATAATGTAACCCATTGACAAGCTTAGTGAGAACTTTGAAACACTTGAGATTATTAGTGTTTATTTGGATGCAGTGGTAGAACTTTAGTCACCATCAATGTACTGTATAACTTTACACTGTAGATGCTATTTATTGTCTTCTACTAAGTTATGTATTTGCTGTTTGGATCAGACTTGAATCACTTGAGTTTCTGAGTATTAAATAGAAAATGTTTGTGATTATAGATGTTTCTCCTTTTGACACTCTTCAGCCTTACTTTGTCTGAATGAAGTAAAACCTTGTTGTGTTGTTTTAAATGTTCCTCGGCTACCATGCAGAGGTTTAAGCAACTATAACTAATAAATTAAACATCTATGAATTCACCTTTTTTTGTAGAAAAATACATAAATGTATTTCAAAGAACTGCAGGTTATACATTTAATCCCTACAAATGGCGTAATGTCTCTTATTGAGCCCTCTAGAGCCAGACCAAGTTTTTTTATATGACAACAAACTAAAACAATCAACTCCATGGTGCATTCAAAACCAAGGTAATGCCACACAGCAGAGACTGGTCGGTTTTACACAGTAGTCCTGGGAAGGGAACCAGCAGACTTTCCATTTTATATGTGTGTCTCTTTAATGTGTATACCAACTGTGCAAGTCTTTAAAACCAAGAGTGGACACATTAAATACTTCCAAAGAGAGTCACTACAGAAGGTATACTCCACCACTCCATCACAGTAATGAATATTAAAGAAGCATTCATCCTATTTGGTGCACCTTGGTGTTTCAGGGAGGAAGAGAAGACAAATAGAAAGAATAGAGATGAGAAATGGTGGATTAGATGCTATATATTCTAAGAGTGGTACTCAATAAATTGTGAATTCTCTCTCAGAACTCTCTTTCTCCTCACTCTTTTTTAAAATGCATATCCAGTATGTAATTATTGGATTCTATGATAAACAGACACAAGGCTGCATTGGCATAACAGTGGCAATGAACAAAATGATGTAATTTTAAAAAGTATGATTTTCTTCCATTGTGGCGTGCTTTGGCTCACTTTTCATCATGTGAGTGGTGACTTATTATTGGATACTCTTGTAAAGAGGGGCACAGTTGCATTGGCATAACATAGTCAATGGACAAAATGACATTGTCCCTAATCACCTACACATAAACTGCCTAACAAATTTTTCCAGGGATAAAAAGTAGCTTAGCCTTGGGCTAGCCTACTACACACCCCACAAACAATAATAGTCTAATAATTAAATTAGAATGCTGTCCACTGACCTACTGTTATTGTTGGTGAATAGTCGTTTTAAAAAGTGTTCTCACATTCAAAACTAGTAAAGGAAATAACCAATGGGCTGCAGACTAGCGTGTGTCAAGGTCCAATGTTAGTGAATAAAACTTGTGCTGATTTTGTTTTTGCCACATACATTAGGCAGGCAGGATCTTAGCAAAAGGGGTTGGTGTTTAATAATCAGGGACCAACTGGCCATCGGGCACACCGTGCATTTTACTAGTGGGCCGACAGTCCCAACACTTTTTTTTTTATTCTATATTGGTCTGACCGGACCATATAACCAGTAGAGCAGCAACCCGATTCATTATTAAACACAAACCCCTTTCGCTTGGTCCTAATGTATATGGCCAAATAAAAAGTCAGCGCAAGATTGTTTCCCAACCACTAGCACACTAGTCTGCAGCCCATTGGTTATTTTCTTCACAGACACAGGGCTGGCCCAGTCATAACATGAAACACCTGTTCTCTTTGGCCTGGTGTGCAGTGCAATGTAGGATCAACATAAAGTTGTCCAATAGGATATGATAGGATAGGTTAGGATAGGATAGGATAGGATAGGATAGGATAGGATAGGATAGGATAGGATAGGATAGGATAGGATAGGATAGGATAGGATAGGATAGGATATCTGTCTTTGCCAGTTGGCCAGTTCGTCCCTGCCCGCAAGGATATCTGTCTTTGCCAGTTGGCCAGTTCATCCCTGCCCACAAGCCTCATCTGTTGCTGTCATGATGATTGAGTAAATCCCTCCCAGGCACTCGACCACTTGATGCATATCTCAAACACCACTGGAGTACCCCCATCCATTAAAACATATTTATCTATGGCACAACTATGGAGAGGAGCCAGTTACAACATCTCTCCATAGTTGTCAATCCTGGCCTTGTTTTCATGCTGTGAATGATATTTTATGATTTGCAGATGGCAGCAGGTCAAACAGGATCTTTATTAAGATTTTAAGAATTACATTTTCTAAACCAACATTCACCCTTAAATTTCAGTTACATCAAACTTTGTGAGAGAGCCAAGGCATGTGATATAACCAGAGGTAGCATTTTCAATGAATTAAACATTAGTTCTAATACTTTCTGTCTTTCTATGTGCTCATTGATACAGAGCTAGGAAAATGTATTTCCCCTCTTAAAGATTTCTTCTGTTTTTGCATTTTTTGTTACACTTTAATGTTTTATATTCATCCATTGTTTATACTCACTTATCTAAGCAGAGTCTCAGAGGGCTGATTGGACAAGAAGCAAGCTACACCCTGAACAAGTTGCCAAGCCATCACAGCCATGTTTCTGATCATCAACCAAATTTTACTATCACACAAAGACAAACTGAGTAAATATAATGGCAGTTTTTAAATGATGGTTTCATTTACTGAGGGAAAAAAGAGCTATCTAAACCAACCTGCCCTCCGTCTTAAATGTATTGACTGTGATCAACCATGATGTCTACTCATCAGTTTTTCAGCTCAAGTTAACCTTGAGCTATGCAGGAAAATACACTTCTCACACAATCCAGCAAGTTCATTACTGAATGGCTCAAAAAAACCAAACAAAGGTTTTGGAGAGGTCTAGTCAAAGTCTGGACCTAAACCCATTTGAGATGCTGTTGTATGACTTTAAACAGACAGCTTATGCTTTAAACCCCTACAATGTGGCTTAATTTAAATCAGTTCTACAATAATGGACTAAAAAGAGGCTTTTATTTAACACATTTACCCTCATACTTGCTAAAGATGTCTCTATGACTTAAAAGTATTTCAGATGAAAACCTACTGATTACTGATTCTGATGTTTGATTGTTTTTAGAATGATTCACAGCTTAACAAAAACAATCCCAACAAATATTCTCTTGGAAGGAGTTTCAAGCTGAATAGGACTTACCTTAGAGGTTAGAACTTGACTTCAGTGAGTCTTAAAGTTGATATTAGGGACTTGTAAATTCTGGTTAACTGGTCAAAATTGAACACACCATGAGATGCAGCACCACAGCGAGAGGAAGAGGCTAAGAGAAGCAAATTGTGACCCACTAAAATATTCAAGTGAAGTTTTTTTTTAAGGTAACTGTGCTCTGCTTAAGTTAGTTAAGGATACACATAAACTAATATATGCGTATGTAAGTATCATTGTCCTAAACTGAACACAGATGTTAAGTAAAAAATACTAGACCAATGGAACTAATTTAAAAAGGTTTTAGATGGTGTTATAGACTTAAATAAATTTAAATAAACAGATTTGTCAGTAATAAAACTTTTATTGCTCTACTAAATAATGTATTAAAAAATATGGTCATATAGTAAATTCCAATATCTGTAAGCTAACACACTGGACCAAATACACTCTATGCTAAAAGTAAAAGCCCTTTTAAAGTATTAAAAAGTGTAATATTGATTTGAAAGGTAGTTGTCAGCACTGATTTTACAAAGACATTATCCACTCAGCAGATCCTGATGAAGCAAACTAACCAGAATAATCAACGTGTTAGACAACATATTGATAAATGTGTAACTTAAGAGGGTGGCAGAGTGATTAAGCAAACGAATGTCATAAAATATATTTATAACATTTGTACAATATTCTAAGGATTCATTTTATAGGTGTCTGAGCTGAGCAGTCTCATTTCTTCTGCTGTATATTTTCTTTTTTTTTTTTCTAAAGGTATTTTTTTCAGCACTAGTGGCCTTTATTTATTTATGTTTTTTTGACAGTATGCAGACAGGAAAGAGGGGTAGATGTGCCCAGGACTCAAAACTTGCACAAAGCTTTAATCATCTTCAGTCATCATCTTGTCTGCAAAAGTGTCTCTCATCTCCTTCTCTGAAAACAGAGGAAAATCCGTGGAAACTTCAGACCTTAAGTGATACAAGATGACTAAATAAACCACCAATGGATTAATGTCAACAAACTAAATAACCTAATATTTACATTGTATTTTCCATGTCATTAGGTCTATGATTATGGTTAAACTGAGAAGAAATATAAGGTTTGGAGTAGTCTAACGGCAAATCAGAACTAAATTTGAATGAAAATCCCCCATGGCTGCATGGCAGTGCAGTTGGTAGCACTGTTGCCTTAAAGCAAGAGAAGGTCCTGGGTTCAAATTCTGGCCTGGGCTCTTTCTGCATGGAGTTGGTATGCTCTCACTGTGTATTTAAGGGTTCTTTTCAGGTACCCCAGGTTCCTCTGTCTGTCCAAAAACATTCAGTTTTTAGTTCAGTTCAGTTTTATTTATATAGCACCAATTCACAAAACGTTATCTCAAGGCACTTACAAAGTCAATTCAATCCAATTGTACAGGTTTCAAGTCTGGTACATACATACAATCAATTCTAACTATCAAACAGTGCAGTCAGATTATTATTCAAATTGGTTAAAAGGTTTTTCTATCTAAAGAAACCCAGCAGATTGCATCGAGTCAGTGACTTCCAGCATTCGCTCCTCCTAGATGAGCATGTGGAGACAGTGGCTTGCATTGACTTTGCAGCAATACCTCATACTGAGAATGCATTTAGTGACAATGGAGAGGAAACTTCCTTTTAACAGGAAGAAACCTCCAGCAGAACCAGGCTTAGTGTGAGCCCCATCTGGCACGACCGACTAGGGGTTTGAGAGAACAGAGCAGAGACACAAAGAGAACACAGAAGCATTGATCCAGGAGTACTTTCTATAGGAAAGAAAAGTGAAACATTAATGGTTATAGCTCCTTTAGAGGCTTCATCTAGGAGAAAAAGACAGCTAAGCAGATGGAACTCTGAGCCAGTTTTCATGTCTAGAGGATGAAAGAGAGCACATATAGTTAGTCACAGTAGAAGCTCAGCCAGTAGCTATGTCTAGGAGAGACAGGGTTAATCACTGAAAGACAGGGCAAGTGTATCGTCAGTAGAAGGTAGGCATTAAGTTGTTGGCTGCAGCAGCTTGGCTGATGTTCTCCTCCAGGAAGGTGCTGTCAAAATGAGGTGAGATTTTTCCATGTATCCATGCAGAAATTAATTAAACACTCATAATTAGATCAATGAAATATACAGTAGTAAATGTTCACATTTTAAAGCTATAAAGTCTGGGGGGCCCATTTGGTGTATATTTTAATTCTTCTTTCTTTTGCAGAAGTGTATCACTATGATTGAGTTTAACAACAATCACATATGATGAAACGAGAGCCTAATTTTTAGAGTATCAAATAAACAATGATCATATTACATGGATAAGATGTCATGAAACAGTAAACCGTAAAATGAGTATATCTTCACACTCTGGAACTGAGGACTGAAGAGGCCTGTACGGAGTCACACATTAACTGTGACTGTCTTATCTTTTTCAGAAGTCTTAACTGTCTTTATCTTTTTCAGAAGTAGAAAACTACAAGTATAATCAAAGAAAAATGTATGATGATTTTCTATTTTTCTACAATTATTAAATATAATGAAGAGGGTTAATGTTAATCAATTGTGATGTCTGGATAAAAATAATGAAGTGATGTTTTTTTTTGGCTGTGACTGGTGTGAGCTAGGAGCAGAGAAATACTGTGTTAGAAAGCTTGAGGCTGAGCAGATAAGAAGGGCACCATGGCCTGGGAGCCAGAGGCGGCAGAGTCATAAAATCAGGACGGGAGGGGCAGAGGAGAGCCAGCTTCACGGGAACTGGGCATGGATGGAAGGTCAACGAGCAAGCACAAGTCATAACAAGCATGGGAGCGAGAAACGAGATGCCAGGTGCACACTGTTTTTCATCAGTCTGAAGTTCGAAAAACAGGCAAAAGTCATGGCACCAGGACAGGAGCAGGAGTCGTGAAGGTCGAAAAACAGGCAAAGGTCATAACACAGGGAGCCAGCTGCGGGCTGTTTATGACTGTGTCTACGGAGGCTGGGAGACAGCACCGAAAAGTCAACGGCGCCCGCTTAACTCAATGATGGGAAAGCTTGCTTGGCAACAGGGGATGAGCAGTGACGCTATCTGCACTATAAAAACTGTGCCGAAGAAAGAAACGGGGCTGTTTCCTTGCAGAAGACCAGCAAACAGGATCGGACGGAGAGAGAAGCTACAGATGAATCAGAAGACCGGAGACACAGCCCCGCTGACAATTCTGCATTATAAAGAAGATCAACCTGTGTGCCCTGAGAAGAACTGTAACTCAAAATTGAGAATCTGAATTTCATCTGTTGCATTTTTACCAAGACAACTGAAGTGAACTTTGTCAGTGAACAACTGATTGCTCTAAGTTTCAGGCTTCTGGAAGTCCTGAACCAACCTCAATTACAGCTCAAAGGTTTCCTTCAACTATTCAGCCTCTGGAAGCTACTGACTTTTGAAACATATGCCAACAAATTTTCTGTTTTTTAAATAAAAATTATTATTATTATTTTTTTTTTCCAACTTGACTATTGAAACCCCGAGCATCAGCGCCTGTCCACTTAGAGGAAGAAAACTGAAGATTTGCCTTTCACCCAAGAAGACAATCACTCATTGCCTACTGAAGAAATCATTCCATTCGGATCCATGGTGAGCCTTCGTCTCCAAAGCCTCTTCAGCCTTACCAGTTTCAGCATTAGAGAAAGATAGGTTAAGTTGATTGATTGATTTCTATTATTCAAATTATTACGTTTTGCTGATTTTCAAGCTTTTACTGACCCCTGCAAAAGCATTACTAATTAAAGAAGGCATATAAAATTCTAGATTTATTGTGGACAGTCAATTATTTGAGTCACCTTATTTTTGGAGTTTTTGTTGGTGGTAAAAAGTCTTGTTGCCTGGTTCCAAATTATTTTAAGAGGTTTTAATAGGTTGCCTTAAGCCAAACTTGTTAAAACAATGCCCTTGGGGCTCGTGCCGAGCCACTAAAATCAACCTAACCCATATACCAATTGCAAGTTGTAAAATACGGAATGAGCAGCCGTTAACAGAAGTGACTGTCGACGAGTGCATAACTGCTGTGGGCTACTCAGTTGTCCAAGCCACCAGTTGAAGAAGGGCGAGACTTCTGGAAAAGATAGGCTGTTAGAGGTTAGGCGAGTCATTTCCCGATACCAACTTAAACAGATTTTCCAGTAAACCTGCTTAGTACGACCTTCCAGGTTTAGGCAAGTCCGGACCAGTTGGATGGAGAGCTGGATTGAGCAACCCCCTTAGAAATAGGGAAGTAGGAGGGAGGGGTTAGCTCATGGGACAACGAAAGTGCCACAGCTAAACACAGAGCCAGGCCAGATGTAGCTTCTAGAAAGAGAACAGAGACAGAACATAGAGTAACAAGCTGAAATAACAGCAAATAATGCAAAATTGGAGAGTAGTATGAGAATGTAGCAGAGTGAGTGAAAGTGGTCATTATGTCCTCCAGCAGTTTAAGTCTACAGCAGCATAACTACAGAGATAGCTCAGGATAACCTAAGCCACTCTAACTATAAGCTTTATCAAAAAGGAAAGTTTTAAGCCTAGCCTTAAAAGTAGACAGGGTGTCTGCCTCACGGACTAAAACTGGGAGCTGGTTCCACAGGAGAGGAGCCTGATAACTAAAGGATCTACCTCCCATTCTACTTCTAGAGACTCTAGGAACCACCAGTAAACCTACAGTATGAGAATGAAGTGTTCTGTTAGGAATATATGGAACAATCAGATTTCTGATGTATGATGGAGCTAGATCATTAAGGGCTTTATTTGTGAGAAGGAGAATTTTAAATTCTATTCTTGATTTAACAGGGAGTCAGTGAAGGGAAGCTAAAATAGGAGAAATATGATCTCTCTTTTTACTGCTGCATCTTGGATCAACTGAACGTTTTTAACTGCATTTTGTGGACATCCTGATTGTAAAGAATTAAAATAGTCCAGCCTTGAAGTAACAAATGCATGGACTTGGGTTTTAGGGTCATTCCTGGATAGGATATTTCTAATTTTAGCAATATTCCAGAGGTGAAAGAAGAAAATCCTATGGGATTTAAATGACATGTCCTGGTCAGAAAATAACTTCAAGGTTTTTATACTTTATTACCAGAGGTTAATTTAATGCCGTCCAGATCATTGGATTGACAATCAGTTTCTTTTTCAAATATTCCAGTCCAAAGACGACAACTTCTGTCTTGTCTGAATTTAGAAGCAGAATATTTTAAGTCATCCAAGTTTTAATGTCTTCCAGACATGCATGTAGTCAATCTAACTAGTTGGGCTCATCTTGCTTTATGGATAAAAAAAAAGCTGAGTATCATCAGCATAAATGAAAGTTTATGCTGATGAAGTGAAAATGAAGTGAAAATGTTTCACATGCTGCCTGATAATTTTACCTATTGGAAACATATATACACTCACCGGCCACTTTATTAGGTACACCTTGCTGGTACCAGGTTGGACCCCCTTTTGCCTTTAGAACTGCCATAATCCTTCGTGGCATAGATTCAACAAGGTACTGGAAACATTCCTCAGAGAGTTTGGTCCATATTGACATGATAGCATCACACAGATGCTGCAGATTTGTTGGCTGCTTTCGTTGTCCGCTGAGCCAACCCCTCCCTCCTACTTCCTTAATTCTAAAAAGGGATTGCTCAATCCAGCTCTCCATCCAACTGGTCCGGACTTCCCTAAACCTGTGAGGTCTTACTAAATAGGTTTACTGAAAGTTCTGTTTAAGCTGGTGTCGGGAAATGACTCGCCTAGCCTCTGACAGCCTACATCCAAAAGTCTCACCCTTCTTCAACTGGAGGTCCGGGTGACCGAGTAGCCTCTCGCAGTCATCCACACCTTCGACAGTCACTTTTGTTCACGGCTGCTCTTTCCCTAATTTACAACTGGCACTTGGTATATGGGCTAGGTTAATTTTAGTAGCTCGGAACAAGCTTGAAGGGCGTTGTTTTGTCAAACTTTGGCTAAGGCAACCAATAAAAACCTCCTAATACATCTCAGAACCAGGCAACAAGACTTTTTACCACCACTGAAAAACCAACAGTATAATGACTCAAATAATTGAATGTCCACGAATGAACTAGAATTTTATATGCTTGCTTTTATTAATAACGCTTTGGCAGGAGTCAGTAACAGCTTAAATTCAGCAATACAATTAATTATCACAAAAATAGTAATGAATCAATCAACTCAACCTGTCTTTCCCTGATGCTGAAACTAGTGGATTTAAAGAGGCTTTTGAAGACGGAGACTCATCCATGAACCTGATGGAGAAGAATTCTTCTGGTGACAACGAGTAGTTTCTTGAAGGGAATATGACTTAATCTTCAGTTTTCTTCCTTTAAGTGGCATGTATTGATGCTCCAAACCTTGATGGTTAAACTGGATCTTTGTTGTTCTTTGTCCCCAAAGGTAGTGGTTCCCAGGGGCTGAAGAGTTGAGGGAAAACCAGAGACGCAAATGAGTTTGAGTCAGGACTTCCAGATGCCTGAATCTTGGAGCAATCAGCTGTTCACCGATCAAGTTCACTTCTGTTGTCTGGATAAAAAAGCTTTCAGATGAAATTAGATTCCTAATTGTGAGGCACAGTCCTTCAAAGGCAACGGGTTGATCCTCTGTTAAATGTCTCTGGTCTGATTCCTCTGTGGCATCTCTCCGATCTTGTTTGCTGGTTTTCTGCGAGGAATACAACCCTGTTTCTTCTTTTTCCATTGCTTTTATAGTGCTTGGAGTCCTCCTCAGTCAAGCCCTTATTAGGAAACTTTAGTGTGCCTGCAGCCCTCCTCAGTTAAAATCTACTAACTTTATTCATTACATACAAAAATATAGAATCATCATACATCATTCCTTGGATATTATTGTTTATACGTTTGCATGAGAAAACATAAGACAGATAATTCATGGCTCCATACAGGCCTCTCCAGTTTCTCAGCTTGATTATAAAAACATTGCACACTCCACACACAAGGATATTTTTGTTATAACTTTCATGGGGTTAATTATCAGCATTTACTATGTGTAGCATGGATTACATGGCAAGATCTCACCTTATTTTGACACTGCACATCCATGGTGCAAATCTCCCGTTCCACCACATCCCAAAGGTGCTCTATTGGATTGAGATCTGGTGACTGTGGAGGCCATTTGAGTACAGTGAATTATCATGTTCAAGAAACCAGTCTGAGATGATTCGTGCTTTATGACATGGGGCATTATCCGGCTGGAAGTAACAATCAGAAGATGCGTACACTGTGGTCATAAAGGGATGGACATGGTCAGCAACAATACTCAGGTAGGCTTTGGCATTGACACGATGGTCAATTGGTACTAAGGGGCCCAAAGTGTGCCAAGAAAATATCCCCCACACCATTACACCACCACTACCAGCCTGAATAGTTGATAAAGGGCAGTATGGATCCATGCTTTCATGTTGTTGATGCCAAATTCTGACCCTACAATCCGAATGTTGCAGCAGAAATTGAGACTCGTCAGACCAGGCAACGTTTTTCTAATCTTCTATTGTCCAATTTTGTTGAGCCTGTGCGAATTGTAGCCTCAGTTTCCTGTTCTTAGCTGACAGGAGTGGCACCCGGTGTGGTCTTCTGCTGCTGTAGCCCATCTGCCTCAAGGTTCGACATGTTGTGCATTCAGAGGTGCTCTTCTGCATGCCTTGGTTGTAACAAGTGGTTATTTGAGTAACTGTTGTCTTTCTATCAGCTCAAACCAGTCTGGCCATTCACCTGGCACAATATTTTCTCTTTCTCTGACCATTCTCTGTAAACCCTAGAGATGGTAGTGCATGAAAATCCTACTAGATAAGCAGTTTCTGAAATACTCAGACCAGCCCGTCTGGCACATACAACCATCCCACGTTCAAAGTCACTTAAATGACCTTTCTTCCCCATTCTGATGCTCAGTTTGAACTGCAGCAGTTGGTCATGACCATGTCAACATTCCTAAATGCATTGAGTTGTAGTCACTTGATTGGCTGATTAGAAATTTGCATTAACAAGCAGTTGGACAGGTGTACCTAATAAAGTGGCCGGTGAGTGTATAGTAAAGAGAATTGGCCTAAGCACTGAACCCTGGGGTACTGGAAAAGATTTAAACCAGCCTAGTGCTGTTCCCCTGATCCCTACAGCATGTTACAGCCTTTCTAAGAGAATATGGTGATCAACTGCATCAAATGCAGCACTGAGATCGAACAGAACAAGTACAGAGTCAAGTCCATTATCAGAGACCATAAGAATATCATTAGTGACTTTCACCAGTGCTGTTTGATTGCTTTGATGAGCCCTGAAACCTAGCTGAAACTCCTTAAACAGTTGATTAGCAACAATTTCTTCAAGAATTTTAGATAAAAATGGAAGATTGGATTTAGGTCTGTAATTTAGTAAATCATCTTGATCAAACGGTTTCCTAAGTAAATGTCTAATTATAGCTACTTTAAAAGCCTGTGGTACATATCCATTTACGAAGGATAGATCAATCAAGAATCATCTAGAATGGGGCTCGTCATCAAATGGAACACTTCTTTAAATAATTTGGTATGGATTGGGTCTGACATAGAAGTTGAAGGTTTATATGAAGCTAATATTTTGATAACGGAGGAAGCTCCACAGGATCAAAGCAGACCAAACACAGATCAGTTTCTACAGTAACCTCCAATGCTGTCTTACTTACTGAGGATGAAGTAATCATGTAATGATTTTGTTTTGTCATGTTCAGGAGTATGCCAATGATTTTATTTTTAATCAAACAATTTTATTTAAAAAGAATCCCATAAAGCCACTGATGAGAGCTGGGGAATGGATGGTTCAATAGAGTTATGACTCTGTGTAAGATTTGCAACTGTAGTAAAATGATACCTAGGATTATTCTTATTATCTTCTATTAATGATGAGAGATAAGCTGTTCTAGCTTAGAGAATTTAAGTACACCCTTTCATCAAACATTTTGACAGGTGGACGGGACTTCCGGTGAGTGCGGGACTTCCGGTGGGGGCCATGTGGGCGCCATGTGGTTGCCATGTGGGCAGGAGGTCACGTGGTCAAGCAGGGGGGTGTGTCCAAGGGGGCGTAACAGTGGATGCTGATTGGTTGTCGTCATTAGGGGCAATACCTTAAATGAGTCAATTAAAACACAGGTGTGTGTTTAAGGGTGTTACGGGGAAGACAGCGACTCTCTGCGCTACAAAGCAGAGCAACGCTAGTGAGTGGATTAATGAACGGTACGTTTTAATTCATACATACATACTGAATTAATTTGAATTCCTTTGTTTTTTTTCCAGCTTTAATGTGATTATTTCAATATATATATATATATTTATTTATTTATTTATTTTTTGTTCATTCTCCTTACAGAGGTAACGTTGATGGTAGGACAGATTGGCTACAGAAACGGACAGCGCAGGAAGACAGTCTCTACAGCCTCACGGAATCTTCGTAACAAGGCCTCATCGTTAACGCTTCTGGCAGCATGTCAGATTCTGTTAAAGAAGCATTTTGGTGACATCAAGGTGATTTTAAACTGAACTGATCACTGTGTTTTGTTTTTGTTTTTTTTTGTTTTTTTCTGTAGGTTAGTTTTATTTTATTTTTTTTCTTATGTTCATAGAAATGGATAACCGAATCAGACTTGCCCTGGATGAAATAAGAAATTTAGTTAATGAACTTAACGAAATTCCCGTTAATGCAGAAGTAGCAGATAACATCGTTTTAAATGCATCTCCTGCTAACAGTGAAGATGTAATAAATGAACATCAGCACGGTGACGTTTTAAACGTAATCAATCAGGCTCTTTACGATTTAAATAGCGCATTTTGTCCACTCAGTATTGAGCAAAATGATCCACCTGACACTCATCAGAATCCTTCTACGTCACGTGCCGCAGATCATCACGGGGGTCATTTCAATACGGACGTAGCAGTTAGTTCTGATCAAATAGAGCGAGATCCTCCAGCGGTGGTTGAACGTGAACATTTAATAACCATGAAATAAGGAGACCTTTTACCATACCGCCGCCCTGTCCAAGTAACGTTCCAGATTTAGCAGCATTCTATACAGACATCATGCGTATTATCATTGAATTAGCCGACGCTGCAAGATCGTTAACCAGACGTAACGACGTTGTGCAGCTGGAATTAGTGGGTGAAAATCTCAATCGTCACATCACATTTACTGTTACAGATGATGGAAATATGATCCTGCCTGCTTTCGAAAACTTCCTCGACGATTTAGTACAATCGAATGCAAATATACCTGTAGATAATAACATGGAATTTGTTCTTCAGGTTGTTAATGACCCAGCAGGAGGTTCTAAGCGTAAAGCTGCAGGAACGTTAGACTGTGAACTGTTTAATAAGAAAATGCGTCATTTGTATATTATAAACAATACCGGTAATCAGTTATGTTTTGCAATCAGCCTCGCACACGTCTCTGATCCTGAGCTCACGGATCACCGTGCTGTAGAACTGGGGAGGAGATGGCAGCATCAGGCAGGCCTCGACGAGCAAACAGCAGTTACTTTTAGTGATATTGGTAAATTTGAAACCATTCTGAAGAGAAAAATTGTAGTGTTTCACAGAACCACAGGCTCTACTGCTCTGTGTAAATTTGAGACCAGTTTCCCTGATCGTTCAAACCCTCTGTTTTTGCTGTTATTTCAAGGTCATTACTATGGGAAAAAAATCTCAACGGTTTTATGGGGTGCAGATATATTTGTAATTACTGTTACACCAGCTATGATAATGCAAATACACACCATTGTGAAGGTTATTGTCCAGTGTGTCGAACATATAAATGTATGCAAGAGATTAGCAATCCTGTAAGCTGTGCAGGCTGTCAAAGAATCTGTCGTAATTCCTCATGTTTCAGTAGACACAGGGAACCGCGCATCAGAAATAGTGCTGAAAGGCCTATGAGTGACTGTGAGTTGGTAAAACTGTGTAAAGTATGCAAACGGATATACGTTATTCCAATCAGTAAACCGAATAAACCACACGTGTGTAATGTAAAATGCAGTATTTGCGGTGAAAATGTACCCCCCAGCCTAGACATTACATGCGATGATCATAAGTGTTACATTCTGCCTTGCAGTGCAATTAATCAGCTTGATGATAAACTGATTTTTTATGATTTCGAATGCCTCGTCAATGAGAGCGGCGTGCATACCCCCTTTCTGGTCTGTGCTAAAACGTTGAAAGGTGATGAATGGTACGCTTATGGACTGAATTGCACCCAAAAATTTCTCCTGCATTTCAGGAGGCCGAAGTACAGAGGCTTCACCTTAATAGCGCACAATGCGTGGGGGTATGATGGTTACCTGATTCTCACAGCAATGCTGCAGTTAGGGATTAAACCTCATCTCGTCATGGTAGGGAGTAAACTTCTCTGTTTAACCGACCCTGATTACAGGTTAAAATACATTGATAGCCTGTCCTTCATGTGCATGAAGCTTAGTGCCATGCCGAAAGCGTTAGGCTTTACCGATCAAAGCAAGGGTTTTTTTCCCCACCTATTTTCCTCTGAACAACATCTCCAGTATGTGGGGCCTTTTCCTCCTCCATCCTGCTACGCTGTAGAACGCATGAGTCTTCAAGAACAACAGGTGTTTAACAGCTGGTACAGAGAAGCGAGCAAAGAGGTCTTTGACTTTAAGAAAGAAGCTATTCGTTATTGTAAAAATGACGTTGAAATTCTTTTTCAAGGATGCTTAAAATTCAGAGACAAGTTCTTTAAGGAGACAAGTGTGGATCTGTTTAAAAGTATCACAATAGCATCAGCCTGCATGAAGGTTTTTGTAACCAATTTCCTTCCTCCTCAAACCTTAGCCATTCCATCACCTCTGGACTACAGACGTAGCAGTAAAACGTTCTCCAGCGCGTCCATTCAATGGCTCGGCTGGATTGCAGACAGCAGAGCCATATTTATCGAGCATGCATTAAATAGGTGTGAAAAGAAAATCGGGCCATATTCAGTGGATGGGTATGCAGAGATTAACGGTGTCAAAGTTGCGTTTGAATTTTACGGCTGTTTTTTCCACGGCTGTAAAAAGTGTTACATGCCTCATGACAAGTGTCCGTTGAGAGGGGTCGCATTTGAACAGTTTTACGCAGCCACTGTTGAGAGAAGCAAGGTGTTACAAACTGTGTACGGCCTTCGTCTCGAAGTCATATGGGAGCATGAGTGGATTGAAATGAAAAAATCAGACCCAGGGGTGATCAGCTTTCTTGAGAAAGTTAATGCACCCAAACCGCTATCTCCCCGGGATGCGCTGTATGGTGGACGCACCTGTCCTATGAAGTTGAGGTACACAGCGGAACCGGATGAAACTGTACACTATGTGGATTACACATCTCTGTACCCTTATGTAAATGCCAACTGCGTTTTTCCCCTCGGACACCCCACCATCATTTACAAAGATTTTGATGACCCCAGCAGCTACTTCGGTATAATCAAAGCTGTGGTCTACCCACCACGTAACCTGTTGTTCCCTGTTTTACCTTACAGAACATCCCAAGGTAAACTTGTGTTCACTCTCTGCCGCACATGCGCTGAATTAAATTACCAGTCAGGTCCCTGCATGCATAATGATCAGGACAGAGCTCTGACGGGAGTTTGGGCGAGTGTAGAACTCTGTAAAGCGTTGGAGTGTAGTTATCGTCTTGCTAAAATCACAGAGGTGTGGCATTTTGAAAAGAGAAGTGATACAATTTTTAAAGGTTACATTCATTGCTTTTTAAAGGGTAAGCAGGAGGCTTCAGGCTATCCGTCTGAAGCAGTGGATCAGGAGAGTAAGTCAAAGTATATAAGCGACTACAAACAGCATCAGGGCATCCAATTAGACCCTGAGAAAATCGAGATGAATCCTGCCAAAAGGCAGGTTGCAAAATTGTGTTTAAACAGTTTTTGGGGGAAATTTGCGCAAAGAAGTGATCTGTCTCAGACCACAGTCATCACTAACCCTGAAGACTTTTTCAGCTTCATGTTCTCGAGTAAATACAGGGTTAACTATTTTCATTTTTTCAACCCTGAAATGTGTGTAGTGCAGTGGAACTACAGCAAACGTGTCATATATCCACCAAGTAAGACAAATAATGTGTTTATAGCAGCATTCACCACCGCTTATGCACGTTTAAAACTTCTCAGCAGCATGGAGAAGTTACAGGACAGATTGATTTATATTGACACGGACAGTTTGATTTATGTGACAAAAAGTGGTGAAACTCCTCTGGAATTGGGGAATTATCTGGGTGATCTTACTGACGAGTTAGATGGTGACAGCATTTCGGAGTTTGCATCGACAGGACCCAAGAGTTATGCATACCAAACTAAAAACCGTAAAAAAGTAGTGATACGTGCTAAAGGCATCACTCAGACGCATGAATGCAGCGAGAGGGTCAATTTTGACAGCATCAAAGGGCTGGTCGAGGACTACTTACAGGGGTCAAGTGAGGGTGTCATTGAAATCCCTCAACACACGATCAGGAGGGATAAAAAGAGATTCCGTTTGACAAACGCGACATTTCTTAAAAAGTTTCGACTGGTGTATGATAAGAGACGTCTTTTTTCTGACGGGACAACTCTGCCTTTCGGTTATTAGAGTTGAAGAAGAAATAAAATAAAAAGTCACATGGATTTACAGGAGATTGATTTTGATCCTAGATTTAGAGCACCTTTCTCATGTATGATAGTTGGACCCAGCGGCTGCGGGAAAACTTTCTTTGTAAAAAGTATTTTACAAAACTGTAATCATGTCATGGATATTGTTCCAGAAAATATTGTATGGATTTACACATCTTTTCAACCCATGTATGCTGAATTGCAGAAGATGAATAAAAATATTACCTTTGTGGAAGGATTGCCTCATTCTTTTGAAGATGAAAACCTGTTTCCTCCTGATCAGAATCATCTGATTATTCTAGACGATGTTATTGCTCAAGCCTCAGATGATGAAAACGTGATGAAGGTCTTTACCCAGTTTCGTCACCATCGTAATATGAGTGTCATGATGTTGACTCAGAATGTTTTTCATCAGGGAAAGTTCAGTCGCACTATTAGTTTGAACTGTAATTATATGGTGTTGTTTAAGAACCCGAGAGATAAACTCCAGCTGAATATACTGGCCCGCCAAATGTTTCCATCTCAAAAGGGTCTCTTCTTGGAGAGTTTTGAAGACGCAACGAGAGAAGCTCATGGATATTTAATCATCGATTTTACGCCTACCTGCCCAGAACATTTCAGACTGAGAACGGGGATACTTCCTCAGCAGTGGCCTGCTGTGTACGTACCCAGAACAAAGTAAGTCATCATGTCTGCGCGTATAAAAAGGAATTTACCATTATTCAGAGCTTTGTACCAGGCCTGTCCACAGAAACGTAAAGATATTCTCGCACACTGCTCTCCCGACTTTATTCAGGCTCTGTGCGAGATTTCACTGAATATCCTAAAAGGTAACATTAAACTATCACCCTCTCAACACCGACAATTGAAGAAACAAAGAAATATCATCAGATTGTTGGGTGATAAAAGAACCGGGATAAAAACTAAACAGTTGGCTCTCAAAAAGCAACGAGGTGGTTTTATTCTCCCCATCTTAACGGCTCTTGCACCCTTGATCGGTGATCTAGTGGGTGGAATCATCAGGAGATAATGTCTCTTAGAACATCGCAGAAGATGTTTCTCATTTCACCTCATCAATTCAAGCGTCTGACCCAGTCAGACACGTCCATCAGACAGACGGCGGTGGAGAATTTGGATGCTTCTAACAGATGGATATAGTATAACTGTAACTCCCCCTAAATAACCTTTTACTCTAAGATGAAAAAGTAAATGTTTTAGAAAAGCTACAGGTAACTAAAATTATCATTCCTTTTTCCTAAAATGGAGTCTCTCATGATTCAAAAACAAACACATCATTGCTAGTCAATTTGTAACTTGGAAACAGTATACTGAAGTTCTTTTTTTTTTTCCTGTTAATCTCATATTCATCTTACCTCTTTCAGCTGCTTTTCCAGTTCAAAGGTAATATGGTTATCTAAGGAACAGACGTAACTGCCCCTTCCTGACATCGCCCCTAACAGATGGATATAGTATAACTGTAACTCCCCTGAATAACTTTTTACTCTAAGATGAAAAAGTAAATGTTTTAGAAAAGCTACAGGTAACTAAAATTATCATTCCTTTTTCCTAAAATGGAGTCTCTCATGATTCAATAACAAACACATCATTGCTAGAGTCAATTTGTAACTTGGAAACAGTATACTGAAGTTCTTTTTTTTTTTCTGTTAATCTCATATTCGTCTTACCTCTTTCAGCTACTTTTCCAGTATGTTGACGCAGAAGCTGAAGGTTTTTCTCGTTCCATCGATGTAGTGAAGCACAATCTTTTAATTTACTTTTTAGGTCTTTTCTATTTTGAACTGATTTAGACTGGCTCATATATTCAACAAATAGGTCCTGCTGTAAAGCAAAATTAACTTACAATTCTGTCAGGTTACACAGTTCATTTATTAGGATTTCATGTGATAGGTCAACATTAAGTTGATTATACCTTTAAAATATAAAAGGATGCATGTCTTTTTTTTTTGTTTTTTAGATGTATTAACGCCTGAAAAAACATATAGATTATTAATAACACCCTTAAACACACCCTTGTGTGTTTTAATTGGCTCATTTAAGGCCTTCCCCGTAACACCCTTAAACACACCCCTGTGTTTTAATTGACTCATTTAAGGTATTGCCCCTAATGACGACAACCAATCAGCATCCACTGTTACGCCCCCTTGGACACACCCCCCTGCTTGACCACGTGACCTCCTGCCCACATGGCAACCACATGGCGCCCACATGGCCCCCACCGGAAGTCCCGCACTCACCAGAAGTCCCGTCCACCTGTCAAAATGTTTGATGAAAGGGTGTACTTAAATTCTCTTAGCTTGGCAAAGTGTCTTTTTATACAACAGTAGACTATTTTTCCAGATTAAGTAGTCCTCTAGGTGTGTAGAGCACCATTTTCTCTCCAATTTTCTAACATTGTGGTTTAAAGTATGCAGCTCTGAATTAAATCATGGAGCCAGTCTCCTATGAATAATTACCTTCTTTATCAGGGGGGCTGCATTGTCTAATGCATCACACAGTGAGGAAGTAACACTATGAACAAGAGAATCAATTTGTGAAGGGGAAGAAACAGAATTATTGCCCTCGTCTGTGTTTTTCTGAGATAATGGGGAAATTAAAAATGGAACAAATTATTTAAAGGTTGTTACAGCATTGTCTGATAATGATCTACTATAATGAAATTTTCTTTCAGGTGTGGAGAACTCAGTTAAATTAAACTCAAAGGTCATTGATAAATATTCAACAGAGTTGTAGCTATTAATTGGTCTCGGACTAAACAATAAATCAGACTGAAAGATGGTTGCTACTCGTCCTCCTCGCCCAGTATTTTGAGGTATGTGAAAATTTAAATAATTAGTAGGAGTTGACTCATTTATGGTAACATAATCCTCTTGCTGCAGCCAGGTTTCTGTGAGACAAAATAATTCAATCTGATTGTCACAAATCAACTCATTAACTAACAACGACGTGCGGAGCCTGTGGAAAACCTGCAATTTGGAGCGGGATAACGCGTCAGCAGCTGCATTATGACCTGGAACATGGCGGGTGGAGATGATGAAATTATTTAAGACAGATTGCCATGTAATATGGCGAAGGAAGGGCATTATGGATTTTGAAGAAGAGCGGCCATTATTTATGGCTTCAACTGTCGCTGAGTTGTCGCACATGGCTGCAATGCGTTTCCGCTTCCAAATGTGACCCCAAATGCAACATGCTGCGGCTATAGGTATGACTTCATAAAACGCTGAGGATTCATGCTGAGGAAAGGAGGCAGGCCATGTGCCCGCAAACCATTCCCCTTGAAAAAAAAGGACGAAGCTGCGTCCGTGAAAATCTGAATAGAATCCGCTGACTGAATGACATCATCATAAAAGAAACAAATGCCGTTCCAGTCCTGGAGGACACAGGACCAGAAACTCAGGTCTGAACGGCAACCATCATCTAAAGTCACCGAATCAAGCAAGGAGGGGACGGAGTTAGCGAGGTCAAGCAGACAGGATATGAATGCGCATAGTGAAATTGGGGTGGCCTAAGAGAGACAGAAGTTACTGCTTGGAAACGACAACGGAGGAAACATGAGACTGGGAGACTTCCTGGACAGCTTATCCTCGAGCAAAGAGGCTACCATGGCTTCTGAATCCAGCAGAATGCCGAGGAACTCAAGCTTTTTTGCCGGGCCCAGTGTCTTCTCAGCCGACAGAGGAACGGCGACCTGCTGAAATAATTTAATGAGCCAAGGAAGAGAGGGTCCAGGAAAGGATGAGGGGGGGTCGATGACAAGGAAGTTGTCTAAGAGGTGCAGAATAGAGGGGATCCTAACTATATTCAGGAGGATCCAGCAGAGAGCCTCGGATAACTTGTGAAAGAGAGAGGGACTACTTCTGCAACCGTAGGTAAGCCTGACGGCAAAATAAAAGCGGCAATCCCATTTGACGCCTAACAAGTGCCATTGAGAGGAATGGACCCGGCATGATCTTAAAGGCGTCTGTGATGTCGGCTTTAGCGAACCAGGCTCCGCGCCCTGCAGCTTTAATGAGCACGATGGCATGATCGACTGTAGCATAACAGAGGGAAAAACAGGGTTTAGGGATAATAGAATTAATGGTAGACTGCGGGCCGGAATGAGGGGCTGAGAGATCAATGATGAGCTGCTTCTTTCAAGAATATTTACGGGTAGCGATTCCTGAGGGGCAAACTCGAAAGGATGAAAATGGAGGGGATTTGAATGGGCCCATCATGTAGCCTTTTGATGTTTCTTTAAGCAGCAATTGAGCCACGATTCCGGGTACAAGCTGAGCTGATTGGAGGTTATGGCAGACAAGGGTGGGAGTAAAAGAGGGGGAAACGCCTATGAAAAAACCTTGAGAGAGGCCAGAGATGAGGAAATCAGTGAATGAGCGATCTGGGTGGGATAGTGAGAGGAGGGCCAATTCTGGAACATTAACGGGAGTCGAGAGGTAACGGGAGATTATTTTTTTAAACCCCGACGGGTTCTGGGAAGAGATGAACGGCGAGGACAGATGAATTTGGGATGAGCGTCCCTGCAGAAATTGCAAACATGAAGAAAATTACATGGGGTGAATAAGCAAACGCCTTCATTAAAATTATTACATATTGGACAATTGTTAATAACCTTGATTTTCCTTCCTTGGCGATCCAGGGGCTGGGGGCCGGACGAAAGAAGCGGTTGAGGGCGGGAGGGGGCATTAGAGGAGAAGGGAAGAAAAGGGCAGAGAGAGCTTTGGTGACCGATCACGCCACAGGAGAAACAGGCTATGGCTTGAGTGAGCATGATAAAAATTTCGGTATCCAGGACGGACCAATCTAGGCAAATACCAGACTGAGCAAGAGTAGAAGCAGCTTTGGAAGCGAAGGTTTTGTGATACTGGTAGAAGAGGGTGCAGCCATAAGAGAGGTGAAGGTCTGTTATCAGGGAAAGATAACTGTCGAGCTCCACTCGGCGGTCAGGGTAAACGGAGCAGATAGTATCCCTGTAAATACTGAAGGCAGCTACGAACTCACCGAAGGAAAGATCCTTGGACAGGCGAGGATCGGCAGATTTAAAAATAGCCGTGAAGCCTTCTGCTGGAGCGATTTTATGATCAACCTCTGGGGAAGGGATAATCAGGGAAACCAGGTTAATATATTGCCCCTGCAGGATCATTTAAGCTGAGCCAGGGTGATACTTTGGCATGCTTAGGAACATAAGATCTGCCTGAATGTAAAAAAAAAAAAAAAGAGACAGAACTGTTGCCCAGACAGCTAGAACAGAAGGAGAAATAAAAGAAAAGGAAAAATACTTCTTACCTAGAGATGAGCCAGGCTGGGCTTCAGCTAGAGTGAAGACTGGAGGGAGGGGCTGAGGAACAGCCTGAGTACCCAGAAGACCGGCGGGGGCAGACAGCGCTGACGTGGCAGCAGTGGAGGAGAAACTTTGGAGATGGTGCGTGAGCGAGGAGATTGATCCCTGAAGAGCGTTAATGGAAGCGAAGAAGGCTGGGGGTATCAATTGAGAAGAAGGGGACGAAGCGGTTTGAGGCGTGAGGAAGGCGGAAGGACCCAGTACTGGGGAGGGCAGACCGGGAGTGGAAGCAGGAACTGACCAGGATGTTGAGCGACCTCGTCGACGTTTGGCTTGAGGATGAGTGGACTTCCTGAGATGTTTTTTAGAAGAGACAGGAAGCGGTGAGGGTGGAAGTGGAGTTGAACGAAAGCCAGGGCGTGGAAGGAGTTCGGCAAGCTGGGCGAGCTGAGTGGCATCCAAGTCGTAACCTGGGCAGATGCCGGTCTCTTGGAGCTGTGAAGTAGGAGAAGGAGGAACAGGGCAGGAGGCCAGACGGAGACTCCTGCAGGTTAGAGTGGAGGAACGGGGGGAGGACCCGCATCAAGGAGATGAGCGGGAACAGAAAAAACGTCGGACTCGTAGTCTGACATGATAACAGCCGATAAGCACAGCTGACAAGCAAGGAGAAACACAGCCAAAGGTCCTTTAAAAACAAGGCGTCGGAAGGTGATTTGATGGAGAATCAGATGAACAGGATGCTGATTGGAAGGCCGGGAGACGCACAGAAGAGTCATTGGAAGGTGGAGACGGTGAGGGTGAGTCTTTCATTCTGAATTTTTGTTTGAACTCCATATCAACAATAACAGTGGTGGATTGCAGAGTACTTACTTGTGGTGCTGACTCTTAATGCTAATTTTCTATCCCATTTTTAAGCAGGGAGTGTTTGTACGCATGCGCATTTTGTTGAGCTTCGAAGAACATACCACCTACTAGTGGCGTCGCAGGGAAATTACACTGTGTTTTGAACATTTCAACTAGTGTGGTGTGCATGGAGATTGCAATTAAAAGATTGCCATGTCGATGTGTTAACTGAAACAGAAAAGCTATCCTGTTTTCAATGGATCGTTGTCATGTGCACAGAGCATAAATCCAAAGGTTCTTCAATAAAGAACTAATTTAAGGTGGTTCACACTTATGCATCCAGCTTATTTGACCCTTTTTTGTTCCTTTATTTCCAATAGAGTTGCTTGTTTTTGTTTAGGTTTTATATGGAGTTAAATTTGTCTCAATATTATTCAATCAAACAAAAAACTAATCTCAATCAAAAAAAAACTAATCTCAATCAAAAAAATTATATTCAATCAAAAAAAACTAATCTCAATCAAAAAATATTAAGTTGTAATCAAAACTTTCAGAGTTGTAACAATTTTTTTTTTTTTAAATGGAATATTTTATTTTGGGGAGAAAAAAAATAGTTTGATAAAACTTTTTTTGGTTAAAATGACTCATTTTTTCTCACAAAGAGAAAAAAGTTATTTGCAAAACATAAATTTTTATTTGCGCATGTCAAAAATCTTTGGTTACGAGTCTCGCTTTTTTGGTTTTGATGCTCTGTTTTTGGTTGAACTCAACGAATTTTGAGTTCTGGAAACATGAACATCCTGGGCGGGGCCTAAAGACGAACGCTGTAAGACTTTTCCCTATTGGTTAGCGCTGACTAAAGCCGCAGACTCTGATCCCTCCCACCTCTGAACTTCTGCTCGAACTGCAGGTCTTGCAGCGTCGCTTCAGTGAGGAGACATCAACTGTACAGAAGAAAACTGCGGTCAAGTGAGCCGACAGTCAGAAATACGCGGTCACGCCTGCCGACTCTAGCTCTCTCTTAAAGATTAGCGTCGGGCATACAAGGCGCATTACAGTAATGGAGCAGAAAGGACGCCGATCCTGGCAACGGTTGAGAAAATAAGAGGAAAACAGAAAAGTAACCTACAGAACATTTATATTAATTAAATTTTTACAACTTTCACATTCATGTTTTATGTAAAAGAATAAATATTTTATATTTTACTGTACAGTTTTGGAGAAATATCTTGTCAAAATACCTCGAAATGCTCAACCATTATATGCATTTGTCCCACTTTCAGGAATTTATTTCTTCAAAACCATGAGAGGTGACAACACAATCTCTTCAAATTATATTAGAGGGTTGTCTATATTATAACCAGAATTAGTATTTCATAATTTCACTGTAGGTTTCTGGAGAAATACACAACTACCCCAACAAAGTACCACAAACGCTTCTTTTTGGTGAGGTCGATGAGATCCTGGGAAGTGGTCTGGACAGCTTAAAGTGCAAGAGCATCCAGATCTCTTCTGACCTCTCCTGGACCGGAAACGGCCCTCGCCTGTTGAAGAAGGTACAACAACAGCTCTTCTTCATCTCCTCAGCTGCTTACAGATATCTACAGGGCCACGGTGGAAAGCACTCTGTGTCTCAGCATGACAGTGTGGTGAGGGAACTGCACAGGAGAGGAAGTATCACGGGTTGTGAGGACAACACACAGGATTATGGGATGCCATCTGCCCGACATGGACTCTGTTTTATACTACACTTGGGGTAGTTGTGTATTTCTCCAAACCTTTACAGTAAAATTATGAAATACTAATTCTGGTTATAGCGCAGATGACCTTCTGATAAAATCTGAATGATTGTGTTGTCACCTCTCATGGTTTTGGAGAAATAAATTCCTGAAGGTGGGACAAATGCATATAATGGTTGAGCATTTTGAGGTATTTGACAAGATATTTCTCCAAAACTGTAGAGTAAAATATAAAATATTTATTCTTTTACATAAAACATAAATGTGAAAGTTGTAAAAATGTAATTAATATAAATGTTCTGTAGGTTACTTTTCTGTTTTCCTCTTATTTTCTCAACCGTTGCCAGGATCGGCGTCCTTTCTGCTCCATTACCGTAATGCGCCTTGTATGCCCGATGCTAATCTTTAAGATAGAGCTAGTGTCAGCTGGCGTGACCGCGTATTTCTAACTGTCGGCTCACTTAACCGCAGTTTTCTTCTGTACAGTTGATGTCTCCTCACTGAAGCGACACTGCAAGCCCTGCAGTTCGAGCAGAAGTTCAGAGATGCGGGGGATCAGAGTCTGCTGCTTTAGTCAGCGCTAACCAATAGGGAAAGGTCTTACATCGTTCGTCTTTAGGCCCCGCCCAGGATGTCCATGTTCCCAGGACTCAAAATTTGTTGAGTTCAACCAAAAACAGAGCGTCAAAACCAAAAAAGCGAGACTCGTAACCAAAGATTTTTGACATGCGCAAATAAAAGTTTATGTTTTGCAAATAAATTTTTTCTCTACGTGAGAAAAAATGAGTCATTTTAATCAAAAAAAGTTTTATCAAAAATGTTTTTTTCTCCCCAAAATAAAATATTCCATTTAAAAAAAATAAAATCGTTACAACTCTGAAAGTTTTAGGTTTTTTTTGATTGAGATTAGTTTTTTGTTTGATTGAATAATATTGAGACAAATTTAACTCCATAGTTTTACAAGTTAAATGACTTTAAAAATTATTTATCATGATCTAATTTTTTTGGCTTGTCCTCTTCAGATTGGAGGGGAGTTCCTGCCTCAAGTGGAGGAGTTTAAGTATCTCGGGGTTTTGTTCACGAGTGAGGGAAGAATGGAGCGGGAGAACGACAGACGGATCGGTGCGGCTGCCACAGTAATGGGGGCGCTGTGCCAGTCCGTTGTGGTGAAGAGAGAGCTGAGCCGAAAAGCGAAGCTCTTGATTTACCGGTCAGTCTACGTTCCTACACTCACCTATGGCCATGAACTTTGGGTCATGACCGAAAGAACGAGATCTCGGATACAAGCGGCTCAAATGAGCTTCCTCCGTAGGGTGGCCGGGCACTCCCTTAGAGATGGGGTGAGGAGCTTGGCCATCTGGGAGGGGCTCGGAGTAGAGCCGCTGCTCCTCCACATCAAGAGGAGCCAGTTGAGGTTGCTCGGGCATCTATACCGGATGCCTCCTGGACGCCTACCTCGGGAGGTGTTCCAGGCACGTCCCACCGGGAGGAGGCCCAGGGGACGACCCAGGACATGCTGGAGGGACTACGTCTCTCGGCTGGCCTGGGAACGCCTTGGGCTCCCCCCAGAGGAGCTGGAGGAGGTGTCTGGGGGAGAGGGACGTCTGGATGTCTCTGCCGAGTCCGCTGCCCCCGTGACCCGGTCCCGGATAAGCGGAAAATGACGAGTACAAGTAATTTTTTTACATCATGTAAACCTAGCATTTTAACAGGGTTGTGAAGACTTTTGAGAGCCCCTGTGAGGATATGTGGTCTAGAGGTTGAGACAGACAAATGATGATAGGCACATTTACCCCCTATTATACAGGCAGTTTTACTGTCTAAGTAAAAAACAGACAACAGGGTGCTAGCCAGAGGCAGCAAGCCAATTAGCAATAAAGGCTGAGGTCACTTAAGCAGTGAAAGCCAGAGAATTTCTACATCTTTGTAGCGATGGTAATTATGCTAGGTATGCCTGCCACAAATGACCTGTTTTTTGGATTAATCAATAATTCTAAAAACCCTTTAGTCTAATCTCATACAAATATTCCTGATGGGTTTTTGTAACATTTTCTTGGTTGGGACTCTCTTGTTACCCAAGGGTGACCTGGAACATACCTGTTTGGGTTGTTACCAAAAGACCACCAAACTCCAGCCTTCTGAGGTGTCTTGTAACTTTGAGGTCTGCCTTTGCTTGAACGCTCCTCAATCAAATAATTAGGTTATTAGCAGAACTCTGTGGAACTTGATTACATTTGATTTAGGTAAAAGCAATTAAAGATTTCAGGACACCTGTCCCTAAGGACTGGGCCCATGGGGTAGTACTGCATAGGGTTTATTTTTCAGTTCTTTCCAAGCTCTGTGGGGCCCACAAGTTAATGTTGGCTGAAACAAAACAAGAAGCATGTCTGACTTTATTGAATCAAAAGACTAGTTTTCTATATGGAAATGTCTGAGTCTAGACACAGTACATGTCAGATCATCTTAGAAGAGAGAAAATAAAAAATGCATAAGTGCATCTATGTCTGACTTATCTTTTTTTTAATCACTTTCTAAAACATCACAGATGCAGCATGGTTGACTAGGCTTTAAAATTAAAGAAAACAGTTTCTCTAGCTGAAAAAATGTGAGGTTACATAAAGTCAGATTAAAGTGGCCAATTTATCAGTTCTCTTTTTGTTCATTAAATGGTTGTTGTGACCCTGACATTCGGTAAAGAGCATTCAAAGCGTGCACTTTTGTTAAATTGTTCAACATGTTCTTAAAATACTCTTGTGTTTTAAGAACACAGGTTAAAGTCCCAAGGAGACTCTTTCAGCTTTTATCTCACTAGTATACTATCTGTCTCCACAGAGTTTCAAGACTCCTTCTCAAATAAAAGGACAAGAGAGAATTGGTGAAAGGTGTCCATGTGCCAAACTCCTTCTCCAGGAAGAAGTCAGTAGACTGTTAAAGCCCTCTGTTCCTTTTTTGTGCAGACAGGCAGCAAAAACAGATGAAGGAGGCTGAATAAATGATGTCATCCTCTCACATCCTTGTTCTTTTTGTTTGTTCCTCCAAGGTATTAAAACTCAAAGATGCAGAAATCTGATATGTGATCCATAATTCATCAGGCAGGCTGCTTTCAGATGAGGAGAGAAAGGTGAAACGAGTTTCCTCATTACAACAGTAAATTCATAAAATGTTCTACTGTGAAAAAAAAATCAGGTTAACATTTGCTTCATTTACTTCCTGATTGTTTCAGTTGATATTTGAAGTGTAATGTCATATCCTACATCTAATAGGCTCAATGTAGAAGCTATTGTCTCAAAATATAACATACTGTACAATATAAAAGTATTTGCACCCTTACAGATTGCTTTTTGTATTTGTTGCACTTGAATCTTTTAGATCATCAAATAAATTTTATTAGACAAAGATAACCTGAGGAAGTACAAACAAATGTAAAAACGTATTCACCACTTGAACCTATTAACTGGCAGCAGCAGCTTCCATCAGGAGTTTGTGATAACTGGCAATGAGTCTTTCACATCATTTTGGAGCAATTGTGATCCACTCTGCTTTGTAAAATTGTTTTAATTCAGCCACATTAAATGGTTTTCTTCATTTGGTCAGTCCACAAAATTATTTTCCTAAAAGTCTTGAAACACATCTAGATGTTATTTGGGATATGTGAACCAGGCCTTTGTGTATTTTGGGTCAGCAGAGGTTTTCAGATTAGAACTCACCCATGAATTCCATTTTTGTCTAATTTCTTTATTTGTTTTGGTTAAATCGTGAACACTGCAGCAAGTTTAGGCTTACAATACTTTCTATATTTTTTTGGGGTTCTTCCATGACCTTCTGGGTGAGTTGTTGATGCTTTCTTGGAGTAATTTTAAATTGGAGAGTGTCGTTTTGCTTTCTGCCTACTTTATTCAAGTAATTTCTTGATTCAACAACTCTGACAGTAATCAGGCCTTGATGTGACCAGTGAAATTGAACTAAATGGGTTAATCACTGTAAATTCATAACTCAACAAGGGGTGCAGTTACTTTTTCACACAGGGCTGGTTTAGTTAAGAAAGGTTTTCACTTTAATAATTAAAATTATAAAAATGTTTTTTGTATTGGCTCAGCTTATCTTTGCCTGATATTAGAATACACACACTGTCACACACTAATACAATTACGGTAAGAAGAAAGTGTCTTCTTTTTTTTTTACTAAGATTTTGGGCATCAGATCATAAGAAAACTGATCCGGTCTTTACAAGATTCTAAAATTATTTCAGTTTGACTGGATGTGTGCACAAAACACAACAGATACCACCATGCTGTCATCATTGTTTAAACAGGGATTAAAGGCTGTGCATGTTAAACTATAGGGGTTGGACAATGAAACTGAAACACCTGGTTTTAGACCACAATAATTTATTAGTATGGTGTAGGGCCTCCTTTTGCAGCCAATACAGCGTCAATTCATCTTGGGAATGACATATACAAGTCCCGCACAGTGGTCAGAGGGATTTTAAGCCATTCTTCTTGCAGGATAGTGGCCAGGTCACTACGTGATACTGATGGAGGAAAACGTTTCCTGACTCGCTCCTCCAAAACACCCCAAAGTGGCTCAATAATATTTAGATCTGGTGACTGCAGGCCATGGGAGATGTTCAACTTCACTTTCATGTTCATCAAACCAATCTTTCACCAGTCTTGCTGTGTGTATTGGTGCATTGTCATCCTGATACACGGCACTGCCTTCAGGATACAATGTTTGAACCATTGGATGCACATGGTCCTCAAGAATGGTTTGGTAGTCCTTGGCAGTGATGCGCCCATCTAGTACAAGTATTGGGCCAAGGGAATGCCATGATATGGCAGCCCAAACTATCACTGATCCACCCCCATGCTTCACTCTGGGTATGCAACAGTCTGGGTGGTACGCTTCTTTGAGGCTTCTCCACACCATAACTCTCCCGGATGTGGGGAAAACAGTAAAGGTGGACTCATCAGAGAACAATACATGTTTCACATTGTCCACAGCCCAAAATGTGCGCTCCTTGCACCATTGAAACCGACGTTTGCATTGGTATGAGTGACCAAAGGTTTGGCTATAGCAGCCCAATTGTGTAAATTGACCCTGTGGAGCTCCCAACGGGCAGTTCTGGTGGAAACAGGAGAGTTGAGGTGCACATTTAATTTTGCCGTGATTTGGGCAGCCGTGGTTTTATGTTTTTTGGATACAATCTGGGTTAGCACCCGAACATCCCTTTCAGAGAGCTTCCTCTTGCATCCACAGTTAATCCTGTTGGATGTGGTTCGTCCTTCTTGGTGGTATGCTGACATTACCCTGGATACCGTGGCTCTTGATACATCACAAAGACTTGGTGTCTTGGTCACAGATGCGCCAGCAAGACCTGCACCAACAATTTGTCCTCTTTTGAACTCTGTTATGTCACCCATAATGTTGTGTGCATTTCAATATTTTGAGCAAAACTGTGCTCTTACCCTGCTAATTGAACCTTCACACTCTGCTGTTACTGGTGCAATGTGCAATCAATGAAGACTGGCTACCAGGCTGGTCCAATTTAGCCATGAAACCTCCCACACTAAAATGACAGGTGTTTCAGTTTCATTGTCCAACCCCTGTAAGTACACCCAGCTGCTTCCATTGGATTTATTCATTTATATGTTTTTATTATATTTTTAGGTTTTTGTGGCACTAGTGACCTTTATATATTGGTAGCTGGACAGGAAGAAGGGCAGAGAGAAGGGAAAGACATATGGCCCAGGCTTCAGGACAACTGCGTTGAAGACTGTAGCCTCCGCATATGGTGAACCTGCTTTACCACTGAGGCATGGGGTGCCCATTGGATTTAAAAGGGAAAGCAGCAGCCAGGTGCTCCTAATTAAAAACACTTGATTAACTCATCATTATCAACGTGCGCACCTCTTTACAGCAGGAGGTTTGGCAACTTGCTGCTCTAGAACCAACAGGTGTGTTACTAAAGTGCCAAAGACGCAAGATATGAGCAATAATCTGGGAGAAGCAATTGTTTCTGTCCATCAATCCGGGAAGGGTTACAGGACCATCTCCAGACTATTTGAAGCCCAAGATTCTACATTGGGAAAAGATTCAGAAGTAGAAAACATTTCAGTTACTTGTCAATGTCACCAGGAGTGGAGGTCCCAGGTAATTCACTCTCAGGTCAGACTGAACAATCCTATGAGAAATAGTAAAAAAACAAAAGAGCTTCCTCTCAGACTCTACAATCCTCATTAATTACGTAAAATCTTAAACTTCATGACAGTTTAATTAGAAAACTTTGATCAAATACACTTGCTTGGAAGAGCTGCCATGAGAAAGCCTTGTCTCTCTAAAGGAATATGACAGCACAGCTGCTTAGGTTTGTAAAGTTGTATCTGAATGAATGTTGTCAAGCTATCTGTCTGACAACTGAAGCTTGGTCCAGACTTGGTAATTCAACAGGATAATGATCCCAAGTATTCAAGCAAATCTACGACAAAAGGTCTGAAAAAGAAATGTAACAGTCCAGTCAAAATCCAGACCTCAACCCCATTGAAATGTTGCATTGAAAATACAGTTAAGATGTGAAAACTAATGTCTACAAGCCTAAATGAATTGAAGCAACAAAGTATGACTATGTAAGGTCGTAGGGTCCCCACTGTAGAGTAAGGTATATTCACAACAAGAAGCCTCCGAGGACAGCCACTCTGAATAGAAGAGCATTGGAATCCAAGGTGTTACATCAGACTAGACCTATACAAAGATGCTTCTGAAACAGTCCACCAGACAGACACAGAGTACATGGAACACCATAACTAATGTGCTGCAATAGTGTACAGGAAATTCTTTGCTGACTGTGGAGGATTCACAGTCAAGGAGAGGCAGTTTGGAGAATGACTGAGGTAAGATCTCATAGGACCTCTAGATCCATAGCAAGCTCATTAGAACAGTAAAATTCCTCAAAACCTGAACTGAAACTGTGATGCAAAAACAGTGCAGAAATAAATATGGTACTAATTAACAGGAGGTATTAACAGGAGGTATTGCAGCACAGCGAGCTGCTGTCAAAACATCTTCCAAGCTAAGGATACATGGAAATAACTGCAGCCAAATCCTCAGGGAGGATGTGGAATAGATGCAGCGGGAATAAAGTTTATTACGATTATTAATGTTGTTGCTGTAGTGAAGGCAACAACCTGGCTATGTTTCGTCTCATTGTTACTGACGCTTATAGACTGCCACCTACTGGCATTCAAACAGACTGCAGGAGTATGAGGACAGGATGTTTTCATTAAGAGTTTTTTGTCTGATGACCCTACAGATCCTTTGGCATAAAGATGCTGGATATGGCATCTTTTAACATTTATAGGTACAATGGGAAAGTATTTGCCCCCTGCAGATTTCTTTTCATTTTGTTTTTTCATTAAACAAAGCTTATTTTCACATGAAGAAAACCTGAATAAATACAAAAAGTAAACAATGATTTTATTACGGTAAAGCTAACCAAACCAACCTGGCCCTATGTGGAAAAGTATGTTCCTGTTGTCCCACCCTTGCCCACCACCTGCTGTCATGTGTTTGTGATAACTGGCAATAAGTCTTTCATATCTGTTCAGGAATTTTGCCCTTCTCTGCTTTGCAACGCTGGAGGGTTTTCAAGCCAGAACTCCCTGTTTAAGGTCACACAATCCAATTTAAATCCAGACTTTGAAGAGGCCACTCCTAAACCTTTATTTTGTTTTTTGTTTTGATTCCTTAAGAGGTGAACTTGCAAGTGTGCCTCAGTTAATTTTCCTGCTCTAAGCCAAAGTTCGTTTTTTTAGATTTGCTGTGTAACACAGCAGACAAGTCAGGAAGGAGGTTGTGAAGAGGTTTAAAGCAGGGTTAGACTCTAAAACATTATCCCAAGCTTAGGACATCTCACACAGCTCTGTTCAATCCATCACCTGAACATTGAGAGAGGATGGATCAACTTCAGACCTACCAAGACCTGGACGTCCATCTAAACTGATAGGTTGAGCGATGAGAGGAGCAGCCAAGATGCTCATGATAACTACACAGCTCAGGCGGAGGAATCTGTTGGCATTTCAACTATTAGTCATGCACTTCAAAATCTGTTTTTCGAGCAAGAGTGGCAAGAAACAATCCACAACTTCTCTCCAAAATACATGAATTTATTAACAAAATACTTAAACTTCCAGTTAAAAAAACTTTGCTCAACAAACTCTTTAAGTAGACTAGTAACAATCAACGAAATAACTAAGTAAAAATGAAAAGAACAGGGAGAACTAAAAAACCAGGGAAAACTAGTAAAATCAAACAAATAAGAATTAAACTGAAACCACTAATCAATGAAAAGATGCAGTGATATCACAGTTCAGTATGAATATGTTTTGGCGTTTTAGCCATGTAGGCATATAGAAACTGGTTGCCTACATGTGCTAGGGCAGATTTGCTCTACAAAAAGGATACCTCAAGACAAAATCCAAATTGTATAGTTAACTTTATCAATCAAGACTGGATCCAGCATCAAACAAAGCAGGCCACATTGATGTAATAGTAACCTGTGTTTGTATGACCTGTTTGGGTTTATGTGTAGAAATAAGCGTGTTTGTTTTAAGTAGATGTAAGTGAGGGAGATTGTAACATAATGGTACACAGTTGTGAGAGTGGTGAGATTATTGTCAATTCATATTTGTACAGTACATACAGAGGAATGGAAATGTAGTTTCACTCTCTCACCATGGTGACATGGAACATGCAGAAAGTCTATCCATATAAAAAAAGATATTGACTAAATGCAAAATACCATACGGATCACCTATGTAAAGACTAGGTTTTAAAGACAGGTTACATTATGTAAAAAGAAACAGCTTGTCCGGTGATGCAATAAAGTGTTGATATGCATTTGGTTGAGAGGTTAAAGAGATGTGGGTAGGGCAGGGATACCAGGGGGGTTTGATGTTGAGGTTACTGAGAGAGAAGGAAGGGGGCAGGTTCAGAGGAGTGTTTGGCACCATGACAGCCTGGTGAATAAAGCTGTCCCTCAGTCTGCTGGTCCTGGCCCGAAGACTCCGAAGTCTACTCCCTTATGACAGCAGGCTGAAGAGGGTGTGTGATGGTTGGGTAGGGTCACCTGCAAGGCAGAGTGCCCTGCGGGTGAAACTGGTGTTTTAAAGATCCTGGATGTGGGGAACAGGGACACCAATTATCTTCTCAACTGCTTTTATGATGTGCTGGAAGAACCTGCAGCAGGGTGTGGTTGTGGTGGGATTGCTGCAAAGTCAATGCAAGTGAATAAACGGAATCTGACTGCACTGTTCGATAGTTAGGACTAACTGGAATGTATGTACCTGACTTGAAATCTTTTGGATTCGATTAAATTGATTTTGTAAAGTGCCTTGAGACGACATGTGTTGTGAATTGGAGCTATATAAATAAAACTGAACTGAACTAAATTGAATTGAATTTTTTCTAAGGTTTCAGAAGCCAGTTGCATAAAGTGTAATTACTCTGTCCCCGCTCTGTCCATCTCAGTTGTGTCCTTGCCAAGACACTTCACCCAATTTGCCCACTGATGATGGTCTACAATGTAGCTCACCACTGTCAGTGTGTGAATATGTGTATGAATTGGTGAATGACTGATTGTAGTGTAATGTGCTTTGGGGTTTCTGGGGACTTGATAAAGCGCTATACAAGTTCAGGTCACTTACCAATTAACCTCAAGAATAATAAAGTAGTGTCTGTACCATTTTGTCTTTCCCTCCAGACCCGCCATTATTGCAGCTTAGTTTGCCTGAGCAGGGCTGCCATGTGTGTTTGTGTGTAAATTGAACACTGCCTCTGATTGCCTTTTCAATAAAAGCTTACTCTTCCTTAGCCAATCATCATTATGCGATTGTCGCGCATGTCGCTCCTGCCTTCACCAAAGGAAAAAAGCTTAGCTCCTGTGGCTGTGAGCCACGACAGATGACAAGAGCTTCAATGAGTATCTTTAGTTTATAATGCGGCCCATTTATTTGTCAGGAACGGTAATGCCGTTGTAACGCTGGAAAAAGTAATTTGTTTGATTACTCGTTGCTGAAAAAAGTAACACTGTTATTCCCATCCCTGCCGCCTTACCATTATCAGAGCTTTAGCATTAGCAGCTGGGATAATGGAGATAATTTATCAAGTTAATACGTTCTATGCAAACATATTTGTAGGTGGATTAGTGAGAGGAGATGAAGGGAAAACACAGATAAAACAGAATGAGCTCACATTGCAGGAGTAAAATGACTCTTTACCCATCATCAGAGAATTTAAGTACACCCTTTCATCAAACTTTTTGACAGGTAGGCGGGACTTCCGGTGAGGGCGGGATTTCCGGTGGGGGTCATGTGGGCGCCATGTGGTTGCCATGTGGGCAGGAGGTCACGTGGTCAAGCAGGGGGGTGTATCCAAGGGGGCGTAACAGTGGATGCTGATTGGTTGTCGTCATTAGGGGCAATACCTTAAATGAGTCAATTAAAACACAGGGGTGTGTTTGTTATAAATAGAACAAGACAAATATGGTATTATCGGAAACTGTTTGGCATCAGCACCAATTAAAAATAGAGGGGGTGTGTTTGTAAGCATCGTTAAACCTTGAATGGGTCCAACTATCATACATGAGAAAGGTGCTCTAAATCTAGGATCAAAATCAATCTCCTGTAAATCCATGTGACTTTTTATTTTATTTCTTCTTTAACTCTAATAACCGAAAGGCAGAGTTGTCCCGTCAGAAAAAAGACGTCTCTTATCATACACCAGTCGAAACTTTTTAAGAAATGTCGCGTTTGTCAAACGGAATCTCTTTTTATCCCTCCTGATCGTGTGTTGAGGGATTTCAATGACACCCTCACTTGACCCCTGTAAGTAGCCCTCGACCAGCCCTTTGATGCTGTCAAAATTGACCCTCTCGCTGCATTCATGCGTCTGAGTGATTCTGGTGGTGGTGCCGGTAACTTATCCGGTGTGTCTTCAGGGGAAATGATGATAATTGACGGAGGAGTATTATAATTCGCCTTCTCAATTTTGACTGGCGATTCCAGCCACTGAACCCTCCAACTTGATCATTCGGGTTTACCTCTCTCATCAAATTGAAACATTGTCAAGGGTTAACTATAATATATATATATATATATATATATATATATATATATATATATTTTTTTTTTATTGCATTTAACATTTACTTACCATAATCTGATTGTGTCAAGATGAAATCATCAAGGTCATCAGCGGTGGGTTCTATGACAAAGATTCAAATATATATATATATATATATATATATATATATATATAGACAATATATATAAACAAAATTAGAGAACATTCACATGCATTTAATGATTTCTTAAAAATGAATACTTACTTACTTACTTATGTTTAAAGATGTCATTGTGCTTTTGTGAATTATCAGAAGTAGAAGCCACAATTTCCGGGTTTCCTGAAATATTTACCGACATTTTTTCTTGTCAGTACTGGTATTTTCAATGTAACAAGTGTTATGGTTCAAAGACATTCAGCATTTGAAGACCCTGACACTGAGGTTAGCCAATGAAACAGCCCCCGAACAACATTTTACACACAGTATTTATACCAGAACATGACAGTGTTATCTCAACTGCAAAGACTATGTTTTTAAGACCAAAACCTTTCTTGAGTTCAAAGGTGATATGGTTATCTAAGGAACAGACGTAACTGCCCCTTCCTGACATCGCCCCTAACAGATGGATATAGTATAACTGTAACTCCCCCTGAATAACCTTTTACTCTAAGATGAAAAAGTAAATGTTTTAGAAAAGCTACAGGTAACTAAAATTATCATTCCTTTTTCCTAAAATGGAGTCTCTCATGATTCAAAAACAAACACATCATTGCTAGTCAATTTGTAACTTGGAAACAGTATACTGAAGTTCTTTTTTTTTTTCTGTTAATCTCATATTCATCTTACCTCTTTCAGCTGCTTTTCCAGTTCAAAGGTAATATGGTTATCTAAGGAACAGACGTAACTGCCCCTTCCTGACATCGCCCCTAACAGATGGATATAGTATAACTGTAACTCCCCTGAATAACCTTTTACTCTAAGATGAAAAAGTAAATGTTTTAGAAAAGCTACAGGTAACTAAAATTATCATTCCTTTTTCCTAAAATGGAGTCTCTCATGATTCAATAACAAACACAGCATTGCTAGAGTCAATTTGTAACTTGGAAACAGTATACTGAAGTTCTTTTTTTTTTCTGTTAATCTCATAATCGTCTTACCTCTTTCAGCTGCTTTTCCAGTATGTTGACGCAGAAGCTGAAGGTTTTTCTCGTTCCATCGATGTAGTGAAGCACAATCTTTTAATTTACTTTTTAGGTCTTTTCTATTTTGAACTGATTTAGACTGGCTCATATATTCAACAAATAGGTCCTGCTGTAAAGCAAAATTAACTTACAATTCTGTCAAGTTACACAGTTCATTTATTAGGATTTCATGTGATAGGTCAACATTAAGTTGATTATACCTTTAAAATATAAAAGGATGCATGTCTTTTTTTTTGTTTTTTAGATGGATTAACGCCTGAAAAAACATACAGATTATTAATAACACCCTTAAACACACCCCTGTGTGTTTTAATTGGCTCATTTAAGGCCTTCCCCGTAACACCCTTAAACACACCCCTGTGTTTTAATTGACTCATTTAAGGTATTGCCCCTAATGACGACAACCAATCAGCATCCACTGTTACGCCCCCTTGGACACACCCCCCTGCTTGACCACGTGACCTCCTGCCCACATGGCAACCACATGGCCCCCACCGGAAGTCCCGCCCTCACCGGAAGTCCCGCCCACCTGTCAAAATGTTTGATGAAAGGGTGTACTTAAATTCTCTATCATCAATTTAAAAAAGAAATTAGTAGCGTTAGGCTCAGTGGCCTGTTAGCACTCAAGCAATTATTCACCAAAAACAAAACACAATGAAATAAACAATATTTATATAGTTTTATCCTGAATTATTTTTTTCTGCCCAGAAACAACCTCTTACTGTGAAATGACTCTCTGTAGCAATCTCAGAATACAGAGTCCAGGAGGTCCAAGGGTTGGATTGCGCTGTGTGACAGACAACAATTGCACTCAGTCAGCAGCAGGTTGGCTCATGGAGCCGTGGTTTCGTTACTGGTCTTCTCATCGGCAAGGGAGGGAAACTACTTCATCAAAGTAATTAGAGACACCGTCTACTCCTGAGCAATCTACAATTCTTTGTCTGTGTGTTTGTTAGAAATCCATGAGATTTTAAATTCTCAACAGGTGCAGTCTAGCTTTTATCATCTGAGGCTTATTAGTAAAGTCTTGGCTCAGCGACACAGCAGGTTCAGCCACAGCTACTAAGCTCTGGAACAGTCTCCCTCTTTCTGTGTGATCGGCTGGAACTTTGGATGATTTTATATCTCTTTTAAAAGCTCATATTTCTTTTTTATAAATTTTTAATTCCAGAACGTACAGCCTTTAGGCCAGTCATTGTTTCTTCTGTGCCTTTTATTGCTGATTTTATTGCTCATACTATATTGTAAAACTTGTATTTTGTTGCTTATTTTTATCTTCTATTTTTCGTTTACCTAGGGCACTTTGGTTGCCTTTTGGTTTTTAAAGTGATTTAAAAATAAATAATAATAATAATATAATGGAGAAGACTTTTTGGCATGGAACAAAATTTGGTTTCGGACCTGAAATAGATTCACCCAAACAGCAAGTGGCCATGGCGGTTTACTGTCTTTGGGCTTAGCAAACAGAGTGCGGTGAACGTGGTTTAACACTGGCTTAGTATCAAATCAAATCACGTCCTGTAAAAGCTGGTCCACGAATTCAGCCAGTGAGAATGCTCACCAGGCAATTGTTATCTTTTAGAAAGAAGATCAATAGAGGTGGTTTGCTGGCTAACATGATCCCAGATATCAGCTAGCAAACTGCTCTAGCCCTGAAAATAGCTCCCCAAATGAAGCCAGCATGCTTTCAAAATGCTCCAAAGCCACCATGATCTCCAGCTTGACTGCTGTTGAGATTGAAATTTACTGAGGATGTCAGAGCGCATTTCATCAATTATCTCGCTAACTTTCAGTAGAAGGGTAGCATTACCATTAGCTTCTAGATGATCAGGGATTTGCAGTTTAGATGAACGGTACAGCTTGCTGAAGCCTCCCTGGGCACCATCGGATTTCCCTTTGGAGGTCATCAGTGCCCAAAAATGAATAGTAAAACAAAATGACATCACAGGTCCTTTGCTGAACTCCCTGCAATTTGCTTACTGTGCAACAGGTCGGTGATGCAGTCAACTTGGAACTACACTTCTTCCTGCACCACCTCGACCGCCTAGGGACATACGCCAGGATCCTGTTTGTAGATTTTAGCTCGGCCTTCAACACCAACCTGAACATCTTCACCTAGAAGCTTACCCAGCTCACAGTGCGAGCCTCCATCTGTCGATGGATCCCAAGCTTCCTGACTCACCAACAGCAGCAGGTGAGGTTGGGGAGCATTTTCTCCTACGTAAGACCTATCAGCACCGACGCCAATTACAGGTATGTTCTCTCTCCACTCCTCTTCCCTCTGCACACAAATGACAGCACCTCAACGAACCTATCTGGGAAACTGTTATTGACCTGATCCAGTGACGAATCTGTATGCAGACAGCAGGTATATTGGCTGGCCCACTGGTGTGGTCAGAACCACCTGGAGCTCAACCTGCGCAAGACAGTGGAAATGACGGTGGACTTCCAGAGAACACTCCCACACTGGCTCCCCTCACCATTCTTAACAACACTGGATCACATCTGGTTCCTAGGAATGACTCTTTCTCGATACCTGAGCTGGTCCTCACACATAGACAGTGTTCAGAAGAAGGCCCAGCAGAGACTGTACTTCCTGCGACAACTCAAGAAGTACAACCTGCCACAGGAGCTTCTGGTCATCTTTTACACTGCCATAATTCAGTTTGTCCCGTGTTCATCCATCACTGTGTGGTTAGGCTCAACCACAAAACAGGACCAGTCCAAACGGCTACAAACAAAAGGGTCTGGAGACAACACCGGTACACAGTACTGGGAAGAGCGAAGAACGGCTGTCTGCTATGAAGCCTCCAGAACCAGTTACGGCTGCAAAAATTCACAAGTACACAAAGAAGATCAGATCCGCTACCAATAGGCAGTCTAAAACAGAGCGGTTGCCAAAGAGATTGGTGCGTTCGATTTACTGGACTGGGAGATTTTACACAGGTGGTGCACAGACATAAAAAACCACCGCTTGCGTTAGGACAGGACGAACAATAAATCACTTACCATCTACAGACTTTTAAATAAAAACCGCAAAAATAACTGAACTGTCAAATTTTTAATTTAGATCAAAACTTGACCACAATGCAGAGAACAATAACTTTGTTCAAAAGAAAAGACGGAAACTGAAGATGAAAAGTTATGCATCAGAAAGTGGTTTATCATTGTTTCATACATGGCAGTTCTTTAACAATTGAAATATACACTGCCCAAAACATCCTTCAGCATGACCGGTTTGGCAGTGGGTCAGTAATGGTATGGGGTGGCCTTTCTTTGGAGGGCCGCATGGTCCTCCATATACTCGCCAGAGGTAGCCTGACTGCCATTAGATACCAAGATGAGATCCTCAGACCCCTTGTGAGACCATATGCTGGTGCGGTTGGCCCTGGGTTCCTCCTAATGCAGGACAATGCTAGACCTCATGTGGCTGGAGTGTGTCAGCAGTTTCTGCAAGATGAAGACATTGAAGCTATGGACTGGCCCGCCCGTTCCCCAGACCTGAATCCGATCGAGCACATCTGAGACATCATGTCTCGCTCCATCCACCAACGTCACGTTGCACCACATACTGTCCAGGAGTTGGCAGATGCTTCAGTCCAGATCTGGGAGGAGATCCCTCAGGAGACCATCTGCCATCTCATCAGCAGCATGCCCAGGCAGGGAGGTCATACAGGCACATGGAGGCCACACACAATACTGAGCCTCATTTTGACTCGTTTTAAGGACATTACTTTAAAGTTGGATCAGCCTGTAGTGTGTTTTTCCACTTTGATTTTGTGTGTGACTCTAAATCCAGGCCTCCATTGGTTAATAAATTAGATTTCCATTGATGATTTTTGTCTGATTTTGTTGTCAGCACATTCAACTTTGTACAGAACAAAGTATTCAATGAGAATATTTCATTCATTCAGATCTAGGATGTGTTATTTAAGTGTTCCCTTTATTTTTTTGAGCAGTGTATATATTCTACATTGTCAAGTGATTGTAATTTCTTATACAGACAGCCTACAGTAAAGTAAAATATTGATAAATTTTAAATAGTTTGAGTGGGGCCACAGATGAGAGTAACAATTGACACACACATTATATATATATATATATATATATATATATATATATATATATATATATATATTTATTCAGTTTCAATTCAATTCAGTTTTATTTATATAGCGCCAATTCACAACACATGTTGTCTCAAGGCACTTCACAACAGTCAGTTACATACATTCCACTTAATCCTAACAATTGAACAGTGCAGTCGGAGTTAGCTTTTTATTCAAATTGGATAAAAAGTTTTTCTATCTAAGAAAACCCAGCAGATTGCATCCAGTCAGTGACTTGCAGTGTTGACTTTGCAGCAATCCCTCATACTGAGCATGCATGTATATATATATAATCAAGACGGCGCCATCTTGATTGATGGCACCGCCATCTGGTCGCCTCGTTGTGTTGGTGCGCATTGTTTTGTTTTGTTTTTTGCTTTCAAACGTCTTCTGTGATGGTACCCGGAGCTCTCTCACCAGAGAAGAACTCATGAACATCAGGGCTACTACACCAGAGGAGTTATTTTCCACTTTTCTGCCTACTGCTCTGGAATTTTTGGACATTCTGGTCAAAGGTGCGCTCACCTTTGCTCACGCGGTGAAACGACGGAAGAGAGGGAAACGGGCTGGGGTGCTGGTACGTCTTCGCCAGCGTGGACTACGAACACCATTACCTGGAATATTTCTCTCTAACGTGCGCTCACTTCCCAACAAAATTGAGGAACTACAACTGCTGTTGGTGAAAAACAGGGACTTTTATTCATCGGCAGTTTTGTGCTTCATGGAGACGTGGCTGTGCAAATTAATACCGGACTCTGCGCTGCAGCTGGCAGGATTCCAGCTCTACAGAGCGGACAGAGACACGGAACTCTCCGGCAAAGCAAAAGGAGGAGGAATCTGTTTCTACCTCAAAAGTGGTTGGTGCAACGATGTGGCAGTGATTCAGCAGCACTGTTTTCCAGACCTGGAAGCCTTCATCATAAACTGTAAGCCTTTCTATTCCCCCCGTGAGTTTGCTTCGTTCATCCTGGTCGGTGTTTACATCCCATCGCAAGCTAACGTGCAGGTCGCACAGCGCATGCTCGCCGACCAGATACTGAGTGTGGAGTGGACCAACCCGGACTCCTTAGTTATAGTCTGTACTCTGAGAAGCTCCAAAACCAGTTCTCAGCCAATGACTCTGCATCTGTCTGGAAAGGGCTCAGGCAGATCACCAACAACAAGCCAAAAGCCCCCCACTCCATCAACGACCGACGCCTCGCCAAAGACCTGAACAAGTTCTACTGCCGCTTTGAAAGACAAAGGGGCAGTCCTGCAACCATCCCCCACGACACCCCCCAACAGCTGCAGCCACAATTCACCACCCCCACCTCCCTATCCTCAAGAGGGGCCTTGGCACCTCCAACCCCCACCCTGAAGTTCCCCCCACCAACCCCCTACCCACGCCGGGGACGGCTCTTTCCATCCAGGAGAGGGACGTTAACAAACTCTTCAGGAGACAGAACCCCCGGAAAGCTGCTGGACCAGACTCTGTCTCACCAGCCAGCCTGAAGCACTGCGCTGATCAGCTGTCTCCAGTCTTCACAGACATTTTTAACACCTCACTGGAGACATGTCATGTGCCAGCCTGCTTCAAGTGCTCCTCCATCGTCCCTGTTCCCAAGAAGCCAAGGACCACAGGGCTTAATGACTTCAGACCCGTCACCCTGACCTCTGTGGTGTGCTCTCACACCTAAAAGACATTACTGACCCCCTCCTGGACCCCCTGCAGTTTGCCAACAGGTCTGTAGATGATGCAGTCAACCTAGCCCTTCACTTCATCCTCCGGCACCTGGACTCCACAGGAACCTACGCCAGGATCCTGTTTGTGGATTTCAGCTCTGCCTTCAACACCATCGTCCCAGCTCTGCTCCAGGTGAAGCTCTCCCAGCTGAGTGTGCCCGACTCCACCTGCAGGTGGATCACTGACTTCCTGTCTGACAGGAAGCAGTGCGTGAGGCTGGGGAAGCACGTCTCTGACTCTCTGACCATCAGCACCGGTTCCCCCCAAGGCTGTGTTCTCTCTCCTCTGCTCTTCTCCCTGTACACCAACAGCTGCACCTCCAGTCACCAGTCTGTCAAGCTTCTGAAGTTTGCGGACAACACCACTCTGATCGGACTCATCTCTGATGGTGACGAGTCCGCGTACAGATGGGAGGTGGACCATCTATTGCACGGGTGCAGCCAGAACAACCTTGAGCTCAACGCTTTAAAGACAGTGGAGATGGTTATGGACTTCAGGCAGAACCCAGCCCCACCTGCCCCCATCATCCTCTGTGACTCCACAATTGACACTGTGGAATCTTTCCGCTTCCTGGGAACCATCATCTCCCGGGACCTCAAGTGGCAGCCAAACATCAGCTCCCTCATCAAGAAAGCCCAGCAGAGGATGTTCTTCCTGTGGCAGGTGAAGAAATTCAACTTGTCAAAGACTATGATGGTGCACTTCTACACAGCCATCATTGAGTCCATCCTCACCTCCTCCATCACCATCTGGTACGCCGCTGCTACAGCCAAGGATAAGGGCAGGCTGCAGCGTGTCATTCGGTCTGCTGAGAAGTGGATTGGCTGCAGTCTACTGTCGCTCCAGGGACTGTACACCTCCAGGACCCTGAAACGGGCAGGGAAGATTCTGGCTGATCCCTCCCACCCCGGTCACAGACTCTTTGAGACTCTCCCCTCTGACAGGAGGCTGCGGTCCGTCCGGACCAAAACCTCACGCCACAAGAACAGTTTTTTCCCATCTGCCACCAGCCTTGTTAACAAAGCCTGGAAACCACCCTGACACTCTCCTTTTCCCCACACCCCCCCTTTTTTTTGCTGACACTTGTAACTTGCAACTCTATGCATTACATTAACGCTTAACTTGGACTCCTGCTTTACTTGCACTGCCATACTTGCACACTGATCACCTGCACTGTTGTACTGCCCTCGCATCCTATACTGCTCTACATTTACTCTCACTCGCTTAAAACTGTGCACATATATTTATATTATATTGTAGATATGTTTACACTGTTTAATTTGTATTGTATTGCACCGGCTACGCCAAAACTAATTCCTTGTATGTCCAAAAACGTACTTGGCAATAAAGCTTTTCTGATTCTGATATATATATATACAGTACAGACCAAAAGTTTGGACACACCTTCTCATTCAAAGAGTTGTCTTCATTTTCATGACTATGAATATTGTAGCTTCACACTGAAGGCATCAAAACTATGAATTAACACATGTAGAATTATATACTGAGCAAAAAAGTGTGAAACAACTGAAAATATGTCTTATATTCTAGGTTCTTCAAAGTAGCCACCTTTTGCTTTGATTACTGCTACGCACACTGTTGGCATTCTGTTGATAAGCTTCAAGAGGTAGTCACCTGAAATGGTTTTCACTTCACAGGTGTGCCCTGTCAGGTTTAATAAGTGAGATTTCAAGCCTTATAAATGGGGTTGGGACCATCAGTTGTGTTGTGCAGGAGGTGGATACAGTACACAGCTGATAGTCCTACTGAATAGACTGTTGGAATTTGTATTATGGCAAGAAAAAAGCAGCTAAGTAAAGAAAAACGAGTGGCCTTCATTACTTTAAGAAATGAAGGTCAGTCAGTCCGAACAATTGGGAAAACTTTGAAAGTGTCCCCAAGTGCAGTCGCAAAAACCATCAAGCGCTACAAAGAAACTGACTCACATGAGGACTGCCCCAGGAAAGGAAGACCAAGACTCACCTCTGCTGCGGATGATAAGTTCATCCGAGTCACCAGCCTCAGAAATCGCAGGTTAACAGCAGCTCAGATTAGAGAACAGGTCAATGCCACAGAGAGTTTGTAGCAGCAGACACATCTCTAGAACAACTGTTAAGAGGAGACTGTGAATCAGGCCTTCATGGTAAAATAGCTGCTAGGAATCCACTGCTGAGGACAGGCAATAAGCAGAAGAGACTTGTTTGGGCTAAAGAACACAAGGAATGGACACTAGACCAGTGGACATCTGTGCTTTGGTCTGATGAGTCCAAGTTTGAGATCTTTGGTTCCAACCACCATGTCTTTGTGCGACGAAGAAAAGATGAACGGATGGACTCTACATGCCTGGTTCCCACCGTGAAGCATGGAGGAGGAGGTGTGATGGTGTGGGGGTGCTTTGCTGGTGACACTGTTGGGGATTTATTCAAAATTGAAGGCATACTGAACCAGCATGGCTACCACAGCATCTTGCAGAAGCATGCTATTCCATCCGGTTTGCATTTAGTTGGACCATCATTTATTTTTCAACAGGACAATGACCCCAAACACACCTCCAGACTGTGTAAGGGCTATTTGACCAAGAAGGAGAGTGATGGGGTACTGCCCCAGATGACCTGGCCTCCACAGTCACCGGACCTGAACCCAATCGAGATGGTTTGGGGTGAGCTGGACCGCAGAGTGAAGGCAAAAGGGCCAACAAGTGCTAAGCATCTCTGGGAACTCCTTCAAGACTGTTGGAAAACCATTTAAGGTGACTACCTCTTGAAACTCATCAACAGAATGCCAAGAGTGTGCGGAGCAGTAATCAAAGCAAAATATGGCTACTTTGAAGAACCTACAATATAAGACATATCTTCTGTTGTTTCACACTTTTTTGTTCTGTATATAATTCCACATGTGTTAATTCATAGTTTTGATGCCTTCAGTGTGAAGCTATACTATTCATTGTCATAAAAATACTTTTGGTCTGTAATGTGTATATACAGGGGTTGGACAATGAAACTGAAACACCTGGTTTTAGACCACAATAATTTATTAGTATGGTGTAGGGCCTCCTTTTGCGGCCAATACAGCGTCAATTCGTCTTGGGAATGACATATACAAGTCCTGCACAGTGGTCAGAGGGATTTTAAGCCATTCTTCTTGCAGGATAGTGGCCAGGTCACTACGTGATACTGGTGGAGGAAAACGTTTCCTGACTCGCTCCTCCAAAACACCCCAAAGTGGCTCAATAATATTTAGATCTGGTGACTGTGCAGGTCATGGGAGATGTTCAACTTCACTTTCATGTTCATCAAACCAATCTTTCACCAGTCTTGCTGTGTGTATTGGTGCATTGTCATCCTGATACATGGCACCGCCTTCAGGATACAATGTTTGAACTATTGGATGCACATGGTCCTCAAGAATGGTTCGGTAGTCCTTGGCAGTGACGCCCCCATCTAGCACAAGTATTGGGCCAAGGGAATGCCATGATATGGCAGCCCAAACCATCACTGATCCACCCACATGCTTCACTCTGGGCATGCAACAGTCTAAGTGGTACACTTCTTTGGGGCTTCTCCACACCGTAACTCTCCCGGATGTGGGGAAAACAGTAAAGGTGGACTCATCAGAGAGCAATACATGTTTCACATTGTCCACAGCCCAAGATTTACGCTTCTTGCACCATTGAAACCGACGTTTGGCATTGGCATGAGTGACCAAAGGTTTGGCAATAGCAGCCCGGCCGTGTATATTGACCCTGTGGAGCTCCCGACGGACAGTTCTGGTGGAAACAGGAGAGTTGAGGTGCACATTTAATTCTGCCGTGATTTGGGTAGCCGTGATTTTATGTTTTTTGGATACAATCTGGGTTAGCACCCGAACATCCCTTTCAGACAGCTTCCTCTTGCGTCCACAGTTAATCCTATTGGATGTGGTTCGTCCTTCTTGGCGGTATGCTGACATTACCCTGGATACTGTGGCTCTTGATACATCACAAAGACTTGCTGTCTTGGTCACAGATGCGCCAGCAAAACGTGCACCAACAATTTGTCTTCTTTTGAACTCTGGTATGTCACCCATAATGTTGTGTGCATTTTAATATTTTGAGCAAAACTGTGCTCTTACCTTGCTAATTGAACCTTCACACTCTGCTCTTACTGGTGCAATGTGCAATCAATGAAGACTGGCTACCAGGCTGGTCCAATTTAGCCATGAAACCTCCCACACTAAAATGACAGGTGTTTCAGTTTCATTGTCCAACTCCTGTATATGCTCCCAGTGCCTCTCTGTCTCTCTCTCTAGCTCCACCCCAAAGTACCGGCAAGAATTTAAAACTACTTTCACCCCTGGTAATAGGTTAGCTAACATCTCTGCAGACCTTCAGGTCTCAGGCTCTCTCTGAGGAACGTTTAATAATGTGACCACGCACATTTGAACTAATTCAACCTTATCTTTTGTAAAAACGCAGTAAATACATATTTACAAGAAAGTGAAAAACTTTATTTTTTATATATTTGTTTTTAAATGTCTGCATTCAAAGCAACGTGAAACCAAAGTTAAATTAAACATTTAATTTCCCTTTGGGATTAATAAAGTATTTTTGAATTGAATTTTATTTAATTGAAATTCCTTGGTGTGCACAAACTTGGTGAATAAAGCTGATTCTGAAACCACAATAACCCAAAAATCCACACATGCAGAAATAACATGAACACTCCACAATGCAGCCAACCCACACCAGAACCACCATTGAGAAGTTGTTTTGATAAACAAGAAGACTATAATTTCAAAAAAATGTAAAGTAGATAAATTACTACATCACAGAGAAGGCTTATATAGAGAATTTATCTTTGTTTATTGATAAACTGCAACAACGGTTTTCATATGAACTCTTTTTCACAGGCAACACATTAAGGCAGACAGAAAAAGACTTTAAATGGTACCAATAAGGGATGTATTTGGGCTTTCTAAAATATATGCAATTTAATCATTTAAACAGGAACCTACTGATAGATCAAACCTTTTCAGTTTAACAGTAAAGCATCAGAAAAGTGGCATATTTCTCACATACTTCTCCACGCTACCAACAACAGCTCCAGAGAGGCTTTGCACATGTTCAGAATGCCTAAAGCAATCCCTCACACAGGAGACACTGAAAGGACTAAACTAGGCCATTGTTTTGAAATAATAATCTGTTCAAAATAAAGTTTCTGTGAAACAAACTGCAGAAAACATAGGTAATTTTATTATAGTGGGCTCTGGAGAGATGGTTTAAAGAAAAGTGTTGAGTCCAATGCTGCTCTAAGAGTTATTTCTATGGTGAAGCACAGTGGTGGAAGTGTTGTGATTTGGGGGTCACCTCTGTGTCAAGGCAGCTTTCAATCTTAACTATGAGGTACTTTTATGAGGCATAATTTCACATCATCTCTAAAATTCAAATTCAATTAAAAAATGTGACGGTAAAAGGTGAAGTATAAAACAATTACTTCATATTAAAAAGGAATGATGTCCAAGAAGGCAATTTTTGGACCTAAAACTAGACAAAAATGATGAGACAGCCAAGCAGCAGCCATTAACTTATTTATTATATTGAAATTACGAAAAGTAAAAGTAAACAACAGTATTGTACATGTTTAGTCTGTTACTGTTTGGTTGGTGTGGGTGATAGTTTTTGAAAAGTACTTCACTGTACACAAGGCTGATGACATTTTACAACCGTTCTTTCATTCTTTTTAAATTTCACCTATTTTAAAAACACCCAAAAGCAGATGACATGGACGCTCCGGCACAGATGCACCGAAGTAAGGCGGGCATGATGGTGGAGGACCCCTTCACTGCCATGTAGGGTAAGGGAAATGATGGGGACAGTGGTTTTACTGGGATATAAAGCAGGGGGAGGAGAATACAAGCCAATCTTTGGACATGTTGGACTCTCTGCAGCTTCATTGTCAAACTAGTCTTCAAATTCAAAAACTGAAAATGTTCCTAAAGTCACATAAGGTAGATGGAAGGTTAAACCCAACATTTACACGAAGAATCAAGTGTTGTCCTTAACCTTATAACTTCATCCTAACTCAGTCCTGGGATTGATTTCAGAAGAATAAATGCATGCACAAGTTCCCAAAGCACTGATATCCAGTTTAAGATCTTTCCCAACTATCTGACTGAATGTGATGACCTTATGTTGGAATAAACATGTTTATCTACCCATAAAATCTGTTCCTTTGCCTCTCTATAACAGAGTTAGCAGAAAACAGTCAGAACAGCCCTAAATTTGACAATCGGTGTGAAAATAATACCTTTTTAACAAAAACAACAAATAATAAATAAATCAAGGCATTTCCCACAAGTTTTTAATCCATCAGCTTGGATAAGAAGCCGTGATCCTCTTGATAAACATGTCATGTCCACACAGAAACATGTCATAATGACAAAAACAGGAGACGACTATGGCCATTTGGATGACAAATTAACTTTGCAGTTCTGATCTGATACAGTGGTGATCTTTACCTTACTACAACTACATAATATATAATGACAGAGCATCGCTGCAGTACTTCAGATTTTTGCTGTGTAAAAGCTTATTGTCAGAGAGAAAAAGCCTAAGAAACAGACAAATAAAAAAAAAATCTAATCTTCAGTCTGGAATGGAAATTTTTAACATTAAAGAATATTTACGTTTTTTGACATTTGATTATATTCTACACCTTACAGGGCTGCTGAGGCAAGAGAGCAACACCAATACTTTAATGTAAACTCAGAGCAACAAGAGTACACAGTGGTACTCTGAGGTACCCTGACGGCCCTCTGGATGTTACTGTTTGGGATGTGTGGATGGTGCTGCCACCATCACCTGACAGGAGGAACAACCCTTGGGTCAATATGGGCCTCCAGCACACAGAAAACGTTGTTTCTGGAGGCCCACGGTGGTTCTGATCTGGGCAGGGTTCATAAAGGATGACGCACAGATTGCTGCAGGTGTCAGGGATGTTCAGCAGCAGGATGTTTTTTTTTTTTTTTGGGGGGGGGGGGTGTCAGTTCTGATGGGAGTGGGTTGGTGTATGCATGGTGCCGATCGAAGCCTAGAAGGTCTTCCTGTGGATGGCACGCGCTCTGTCTTCTTCATATTCCCGCTTGGACACCCACATCTTTTTAAATGTATCCAACGATGCCAAGATGGAACCACTGCCAGAGGAGAGAGGGTACAGTCAACAGTGTTGTGGAGAGCAAGGTTCTGACCCAAAACACAAACTAAAATTCTAATATGAAAATACACCCTTTTTAAGGGTCAGGACATAATAAAAATGAGCTAGGTTATGTCATTATTTGATTCTGACATAAAATTTAAAAAAACATTAAAAAAACACAAAAGATTCCAGGCAGTCATTATTTCTAACACAGAAATTAAGCCAAATGGTAAAACGGTGTGTAAAAAACCTATGTAAGTTCACCCTTGCGGCTTTTAACTAAAGAAAGCAGCAGCCAGATGCTGCTCATCAAAAGCACTTAATTATCATGTAATGATGACTTGATGATCGTCATCAGTGAGCACCTTTACAAAAACTGGAGTTCGGGCTTTAGTCTGGTCCAGATTTTCACAGATGTTGTGTTAGAACTGCACTATACAGCCAAAAGTATTTGTGTCTACTTTTACATGAACTTTGATGACATCTTATTCTTAATCTATATGGTCCAATGTGTTGATGGAGCCACCATTGTGAGCAACAGCAACTATGCTGCAAACATCTTCCACAAGGTTTAGGTTTATGATGATCCACTGGGATAAATATCTGGACCACAGCCCAGCCAGAACTAAAATAAGGCTCAGGGGTTCTGATGTCTGGATGGTGAAGCTCCAAAGTTTGCCTGAATAAGTTCCATTTTTAGGCTTTATAAAGAAGTTTTTGTCTTATTCATGGCAATAACGAGGACGACTTGAAAGTGCAAAGCCATAGACTTATGACCTTTGAAGTTAGTTATAGGTTGGATATTGGATATTCGCGCAGTGCAGATTCAGCGGACTCATCCTCCCGTTTGGTCCGATTCAGGCAGCCTGATTACGGGCAGCTGCTCTCTGTCTGCTCCCTCCTCCTGCAGACGCTGGTTCTCTTAAGGACCATCAATAAATGTCGGAACCAAACACGCTGCTTCATGGTGGTTTTGTTTTGTGTGTTTTGGTAGAAATGTTGTGCGTCTGAACTTTATGTGTGATCAGCTGATTTAGGATGTTATTAAATACATCGCTCTGCCTGCGTGTAATTCAGAAAGCTGATTTGTCCTTTTTCTTTTCTGTCAGCCTTCAGGCATGGTTAATGATCTATAAATGGTGAAATTACATGTATGACCTGCTCCAGCCACTGTTGTCCTTAATATTATTGTAGTTGTTTTCTTAACTTTTTCCTGCACTGTCTCAACAAAAACCTTCTCATTTCTCCTCCTCCCACGGCCAATCAGTGAACAACAGTCTGTTCGCGTCACATGTGGTCCCGACTCAGCCCCAGTTGGACCTGCTCAGGACCAGAAAACAGTAATGGAAACGCTCGCAAAGCGAGTTGAGTAGTCAAATCGAGCCTGTGAAAAAGGGGCATTATAGTTGTTAAATGTGATTCTAAAAGCTATTGATTATTATTAATTTTTTCACACAGTTTTCCATTTTGGTTTTATCTATTAAAAATAATGACAGCATGGAATTTAATGTGTGTTTTTGCACACTTGAGGTTGGAATTTGTTTTTTTGTGAATCCTGGTATTTGTAGCCTAAGAACTGAAACAGAACATTTTATTTGGGGTCCATAATCTGTGTGATTGTGTTCACCATGCCAAACCCAAAGTATTTCTATTTCAATGTCACCAAAGGCACCATTTTTGTTTCAACCATCCCCGACCACACTACATTGACCAGTTTAATTAAAAATGCTTATAAAATGTTTTAGAAATTTAAGCCTAACAATTTTTAAAAACGTTGCTCCGAATTAGCTTTACAACAGGTCTGTCACAAAAACAACTACATTCCCAAAACTGTAACATGGACTCATGTAGAGTATTTGTGGAACAGAACTTTATAGCTGGTTTGGATGCACTGTAAAGAGAGAAGATACCACCACTGGATGGAAAACAGTCCTCAACAAATCCATCCACCAGAGGTCATATGGCAGCCTCTCAGCCAAACAAGTCGTGAACAGATGAATAAGTTGATTATTATCATCATTCTGACACTTCTACTTGCTTACTGTGCAGAATGTTACCTTGTCTTCTTTCAAATGGCTCATGGTTCTAATAAACTCAACAAATACATAAACATATGTTAGCAGACCAGTATCTGCTAATGGCAGGGAAGTTCATGGATGAAGTTAGATGAGATTGGGAGATCAACACACACTGCAGTGGGACCTTAGATGGTTAGAATTATAGATGAAGATAAAACTGGAAATATTCATCTTTTCCATCTCCATCATTCCTCCAAGTTGCAGTACCATCCCGGAAACACACTCTTTTATTACCAAACAGTTATACAGATTCAAACTGATGCTTTGGGTTTATATCCTCTTATAAAATGTGATAAACTCAGATGTCTTACCCAATCCATGTGGAGTACAGCCTTTCCTGGGGAGCGGAGATCTACACAGGCAGAAAAAAAGGCAATCAGATGTTAGCATACAGGTCCTTCTCAAAATATTAGCATATTGTGATAAAGTTCATTATTTTCCATAATGTCATGATGAAAATTTAACATTCATATATTTTAGATTCATTGCACACTAACTGAAATATTTCAGGTCTTTTATTGTCTTAATACGGATGATTTTGGCATACAGCTCATGAAAACCCAAAATTCCTATCTCACAAAATTAGCATATCATTAAAAGGGTCTCTAAACGAGCTATGAACCTAATCATCTGAATCAACGAGTTAACTCTAAACACCTGCAAAAGATTCCTGGGGCCTTTAAAACTCCCAGCCTGGTTCATCACTCAAAACCCCAATCATGGGTAAGACTGCCGACCTGACTGCTGTCCAGAAGGCCACTATTGACACCCTCAAGCAAGAGGGTAAGACACAGAAAGAAATTTCTGAACGAATAGGCTGTTCCCAGAGTGCTGTATCAAGGCACCTCAGTGGGAAGTCTGTGGGAAGGAAAAAGTGTGGCAGAAAACGCTGCACAACGAGAAGAGGTGACCGGACCCTGAGGAAGATTGTGGAGAAGGGCCGATTCCAGACCTTGGGGGACCTGCGGAAGCAGTGGACTGAGTCTGGAGTAGAAACATCCAGAGCCACCGTGCACAGGCGTGTGCAGGAAATGGGCTAGAGGTGCCGCATTCCCCAGACCTGGGCTACAGAGAAGCAGCACTGGACTGTTGCTCAGTGGTCCAAAGTACTTTTTTCGGATGAAAGCAAATTCTGCATGTCATTCAGAAATCAAGGTGCCAGAGTCTGGAGGAAGACTGGGGAGAAGGAAATGCCAAAATGCCAGAAGTCCAGTGTCAAGTACCCACAGTCAGTGATGGTCCGGGGTGCCGTGTCAGCTGCTGGTGTTGGTCCACTGTGTTTTATCAAGGGCAGGGTCAATGCAGCTAGCTATCAGGAGATTTTGGAGCACTTCATGCTTCTATCTGCTGAAAAGCTTTATGGAGATGAAGATTTCATTTTTCAGCATGACCTGGCACCTGCTCACAGTGCCAAAACCACTGGTAAATGGTTTACTGACCATGGTATCACTGTGCTCAATTGGCCTGGCAACTCTCCTGACCTGAACCCCATAGAGAATCTGTGGGATATTGTGAAGAGAACGTTGAGAGACTCAAGACCCAACACTCTGGATGAGCTAAAGGCCGCTATCGAAGCATCCTGGGCCTCCATAAGACCTCAGCAGTGCCACAGGCTGATTGCCTCCATGCCACGCCGCATTGAAGCAGTCATTTCTGCCAAAGGATTCCCGACCAAGTATTGAGTGCATAACTGTACATTATTATTTGAAGGTTGACGTTTTTTTGTATTAAAAACACTTTTCTTTTATTGGTCGGGTGAAATATGCTAATTTTGTGAGATAGGAATTTTGGGTTTTCATGAGCTGTATGCCAAAATCATCCGTATTAAGACAATAAAAGACCTGAAATATTTCAGTTAGTGTGTAATGAATCTAAAATATATGAATGTTAAATTTTCATCATGACATTATGGAAAATAATGAACTTTATCGCAATATGCTAATATTTTGAGAAGGACCTGTATTGTTGATTCTAATCAAACTTCACATTTCGACTGGACCTAGCCCTATCAGCTATACCTGCCTCCAGTTAATTTAGTGGCCTGGCATGGATAATAAAGAACAAACAACTCCCTGTTGGTACCAACAGATCCTTCTTTGTTTCAAAAGGACATACTGCTCATTTTAGGGTTTGCTTCTGTCTCTGATATCAGATTTTCTATTCCTGTTCAAATTGAAGGGGCCTTTTCTCTCCCAGGGGGGAAACAGATTCTAAACAAGCTGACAGAGCATGTATGTAGTGCTGGCTGTCATTCTAGTTACTTCATGATGTTAGTTACATACATACATAATAATAGCCTTAAGGGGCCCTTTCAAATCTCAATCAGACAGCACTGCTGGAATACTTTTGCATAACTAACCCATTTAGGGCCAGATTGGTGATTCTGGGGGAACCCTAAAGAAAGCCCAACTAAAATGAAGAGGATGTCCATAAGTACTCATATAGTATCAGTATGAAGTGGACCTACCTTGATCTTAACGTCTTTTGGTGCAAGCTTCTTCACCTCCGTTAGCAGTCTTTCTCCAAAGCCTGAGAGGAACCACACAGTCAGTGAACAACGCCATCAGTAACAGCAGATGGCACCAGTTCAGTAGTACATATACATACAGACACTACAGTCCAGACGTTTGGAAGAAACTCAAGTTTGGGTTCACAAATGCCTTCTTGAAAAAGTATGAGTGCTATTGATTTTTTTCCCATGATCTGGAGATAATAATCCATGTATTTATCCCAATGTGTCTATATTATTGTAATTCACTTTATGCTGGGATCAGCCAGGCCTCTGTTTCACCCCTTCAGCTTGTTCAGAATCCTGCTGCTCGTCTTTTAAAAGAAACACGCAAACATAAACATATCTCCCCCACTCTTCACTCCACTGGTTGTCTATACGCCAAACAATTGATTTTAAAATTGTACTCTTAACTTTCAAGTGTCTAAATGGCCTTGCTCCTCCATACGTCTCCGATTTACTTCAGCCTTATGTTTCACCACGGGCTCTTAGATAATCTGAACAGCTTCTACTGGTTGTACCAAAAACTAGGCAGAAATTTAGAGATCGGGCCTTTTCAGCTGTGGCACCAAAATTATGTAACAAGTTGCCATTAAGTATCAGACAGGCCTCTTCTCTTATTGTTTTTAAGTCTCTCTTAAAAACACACCTATTTTCAGTGGCTTTTGACACTGGTTGGTTTGTTGTTGTTTTTCTTTTTATTGGCAACATTTTTTGTGTAATTTTATTCTGCTTTTATTTCTATTTTTTGGTTATATTCCATTATTCTTATTATTTGTGTGTTGATTTGACCTGTTTTAGTACAGTGCAGCAATTAAAAATCTGTTTTTTAAATGTGCTTTATAAATAAAATGTATTTGGATTTTGAGATTTTCATACATCTTGATGAGATTTTGATTTCCTCAATTTACCTTAAGGTGTACATTTGTGTTACCAGGCCATTGATAAATACACGTTAACAAAAGAAAAGACGAGGCTTCATTTTAGGGTTGAGATTTGCAAGAATCACAAGAAAATATTTATAAAGTCTAAGCAAGAAACATACACTGCCTTGCCAAAAAAGTGGGGCAGTGCTATGATCTGAGGTTGCTGCAGGTGGTCAGGTCTGGGTTCAGCAACAGTATGTGTTCAAAGAATGAGGTCAGCTGACTACCTGAATATACTGAATGACCAGGTTATTCCATCAATGGATTTTTTCTTCCCTGATGGCAAAGGCATATTCCAAGATGACAATGCCAGGATTCATCAGGCTGAATTGTGAAAGAGTGATTCAGGGAGCATGAGACATCATTCTCACACATGGATTGGCTACCACAGAGTCCAGACCTTAACCCCATTGAGAGTCTTTGGGATGTGCTGGAGAAGGCTTTGCACAGTGGTCAGACTCTACCATCATCAATGGAAGATCTTGGTGAAAAGTTAATGCAACACTGGGTGGAAATACATCTCGTGACATTGCAGAAGCTTATTGAAACAATGCCACAGTGAATGTAATCAGAGCTGAAGGCGGTCCAACGAAATATTAGTGTGTGACTTTTTTTTTTGGTCAGGCTGTGTATAATACTAATTATTCAAGTAATTAGAGCAAAAATGTATTCAGATGAATTTTTCTTTATCTATCGAGTATGATATGATAATGGTCTCATGGCCTCATCACAGGTGAGGACGACTCAGAGTACAGAGAGTGGACACAGGACTTTGTAGACTAGTGCCAGTGAAACCACCTCCTGAAAAACAGAGAAAACCAAGGTGCTTAAAATAGATTTGTGCAAGCACAGACCCACCACACTGTCAGCTGTGAACATCTAAAGAACTGATGTTAAGTGGACTCTTAGACAGAGACACACAGGACAAATACCAATTCACACACACTCACACCTAAGTGCAATTTAGAGAGACCAGTTAACCCACCAGTCATGTTTTTGGAGTGTGAGAGAAAGCTGGAGTACCCAGAGAGAACCCATGCATGCTTGGGGGAAAACATGCAAACTCCATGCAGAAAGACCCCAGAATGGGCTTTAAACCCAGGACCTTATTCCTGCAAGGCAACACAGCTACCAACTGCAATACTGTGAAGCCCTGTGTTTTTATGGTCTCAGAGTATTCAATCTCACGCTCCCATAAATGCTCCGATGTGTGTGTACACCGTCATAATAAAATGCATCACTAACCTTTGATCAGTGTTGACCCCCCGCATAGTACAATGGTGGAAAACAGTGTGCGTCGCAGGTCCATGTCAGACTTCTGAATGGCGTAGGCCAGAACCTCGTGGATTCCTGAGCTCTCGTCTCCAATGAGGTCGGGTCTGAACAGCAGCTCTGGGGCTCGGAATCTCGCTGGTCCAATCTGAAAATGGTAAATTTTCATTTTAGGATATCAGAATAAATCTTTAACATGTTGAATAACCATCTTAGTGTCTAATGGACTTACATTTAAAGTGCTTCCGTCAGGGAGGACATACTGGGCCTTCTCTGTTTCTAAAGTCTCATCCTTCTGAGGGTTCAGAGATAGATAGCAGGCTCTCTGCATGGCAAGTAAAACACATAATTAGAGAGCTTTCAACACAAAGCAGTATTTTTATGTTAAATAATATCTGAGTCGGTACCCTCACCTCTTTGATGGTGCGCACCACCTCAAACTCAGCTGATGTGTTGAAATTATAGCCCTCCTTGCGTAGCAGCAGACGGAGGTACCGTGAGACATCTCTGCCAGCGATGTCTACGCGCATGATGGAGTGGGGGATGGCGAAGCCCTCGTAGATGGGCACAACGTGTGTTACACCATCACCAGAATCCAACACGACCCCAGTGGTGCGGCCAGTGGCATATCTGCATGATTAAATATGCTTATGTCTTACATCCGTATTTATTAGTTCCCCAACAGACAGAAGCAGAAGCGGATTATGCTGCCAATCACAGGCAGAAAGAAGGAAGTAAAGTTTTGAAGCATATTACACAGTTGCTGCAGACGTTTCACATATCCACCAGATGATTTTTGAGATGTATAAAAGGAAAACAAAGCTAATTTAATTAGAAAAAAAGATCTCTCTAAAGAAGTCAGGCGACCTAACACATCTTCCCATCAGGGAAAGAGGCCTAACGTTTCATAAGGCTCCAACAGTCTTTGAACTGAGAATGGCAGGTAAATATCACATTAATTTAAAGGAAGCTGGCCAGGCAACCTTGGATCTCACAATACAATCTGAGGAAATAAACCCACGAACAGGAAAGAGTTTATTGTTTAGTGATTTTCAGGCATGGAAGTCATGTTAAAATGAATTCATTTAGTTTAAAGGTTTTCAGGAGCCTGGATTCACTCAAAATATGGATCTGTCAGCAAAAACAAAGCTAAAGAAAACCGGATTAAAACATTCCAGTTGCAATCAGACAGGTTTGTATTTATAGTGTTGCCTCAGCTGACCCATTATATCTGGCTATAATGATATAATAGCATCCACCGTGCAGCAATGACTAACCAGTTCAACTGTATAGGTGGAAGGCTTTAAAAGTTAAGTCACTGTTTTGCTCACAGAGTATCTATAACATCTTAGCCCCCCCATGATTCTTCACAAATACGACATTAAAATACACTCAGTTGCTGTTTTCTATTCCTAACCTCACAGTAAACCCAACTTCACAAAGGTTTAAAAAGACACAGACTCTCCCTTATTTTAAAGCTGGTCAAACATTTGTCAAGACATCAAACAAAAAGGAAAGATGAAGCAGCAGTTCTTACAAGCTCAACACTGCCTGCATGGAGATAAATAGAGCAGGAACATTGAAGGTCTCAAAGAAGATCTCTGCAGCCTTCTCTCTGTTCTTGCTGGGGTTGAGAGGAGCCTCAGTCAGCAGCACAGGATGCTAAAAAAACAATCCAAACAGAGAGGTCAAACAGAACTGCTGCTCAGGTATCTCTCGTCTGTGAAAACAAAAACCCTGGAATGAAGCTCACCTCCTCCGAGAAGGTCTGCAGCTGCTCCTTGGAGTAAACATACTGCCAGATCCTCTCCATGTCATTCCAGTCGTTCACTATCCCATGCTCCATCGGGTAGCGCACCGACAACAAGCCCCTGTGCTCCTGATCCGTCAAGAAATGGAGAAACAAGCATAGCAGATAGGATGAATCAAACTAATCTGCTCTGCACAATAACATGTTTTAGTCACATGATTCATAAAACACAGATCAGAGAAAAGAACTGCTCCTAAAAAAACGGACATGCTGAGGAGGGAAAACATCACGAGACCTCTCAGCTCACCGCCATTCTGGAAATGTTTTTTCAATACTTATCCACACCTTGAAGTTATTTGATGCTAATTCTGTACTTGACTGGATAGAAAACATGTGAAGCAAACACTGAGGGAACAAACTTACTCAGCTTCACTTATTGTTTATCAGGCTCAATAAACCAACTAAATGGGCATCTTCTAAAAGGGATATATGCATGTTTTGTCTGTGATTCTTGCTACTAATCAAAAGGTTCCTGGCAAAAACTAGTCACGGGTTTTCACTTACGGGACCAAAAACAATTGACAGTCAATAAAATAACAATGTGGGTTCCCACTTCCCAGGGTTCCTACCCTTGTTATCTAAAGATGCCAGACTTTTCCAAACTCAGTTGTCGAGAGCTTATTTTTCCCATTTTGTATAAATACAAAACGTTATGAATTTCTGGGAGATATTTCTACAGTGGTTTAAAGATGGAATCTAGAAAAGACAGACTGTAAAAAAGAAAATAATGAAAAAGGCAAGAAATTAAAGGAGAATGATGAAAACAGGGCAAGAAGAAAGGAAAGATGGATACAAGAAAGGGAGGAACAAAACTGTAGGAGTAATGGAACAAACAAGGGACAGAAAAATGGAAAAAGCAAACGACTAAAGAAAGAAAGAAAGAACAAATGAGAGAAAGAGAGAAGTAATGACAGAAAGAAGAACAAACTAAGAAAGGAACACAAAAAAAGAACAAGCAGATAGGTAGGCGGACAGAAGGACACAATGTTTAGACAACGTGACAGGGAATAACGTCGGAATATACAACACTCTAGTTATTCCAGATTTTCCACACTATCCTCCTAAAGTTGAAGTGCTGTGTGTCGTACCTCTGCCTTGGGTCCAATGAAGAGATCTCCCTCCAAGGCTCCAGCCATCACACGCACATGCTTGGGACGTCCCACGCTGAACAGAAATAGTAACTGTATTAAAAATACTGTCCATGTCGACCAGACAGCACACTACAGACAAAATAAGTTTGTGATTTTTACATCCACATGCTGAAATCTGTCTCCTGAAAACCACAATGCTATGTCCAGCCTAAACTCTGGAAACTAGAGCTCAGAGGACATCCACAAGTGGACACTTACTAGTTAGGAAAGCAGTATTTGGGGATTTGGTCACCAGCGAAACCAGCCTTTATGACCCCCGAACCCTATAGAGAAGGAAGTGATATTTGAACTCAGTATCAGTGTTGAAGATAGTCCTGCAGTGTTCTACGGTTCAGAAGGAGGGAGATCATGAGACTCAGCCACCAACAGTCACACACAGCCTGAAGTACCACTCAGTTCTACACCCCTTTTATCCAGGAAACACTTTGTTCAATCTTTCGATACCTGAACTACAAGAAAGTGTGTAAAACTGAGCGTGACTATTAAATAAGTTCCACAAAAAAACAGCTCTTACGGTTGAACAACTGCTTTATAAGAGACCATATCAATTTGAAAATGATCTGCTATTATTGATCAGGAACTGGGTTTATGATTAAAAACATCTCAACAATCTCAGATCTTTGTGTGGCAGCAGTGTTTTTCTGGCTCCATCTCTGCACATGTGTCATGACAAGTAACTTTGTTTGCATTCAGAAGTTCCGTCTTGGGTCGAATCAAACAACTGCAATAAGATCTGCATCTGACAGGCTAGTAGTGGGGAACTAACCCAAATTTGACTTAACAGGATGTCCCTGTTCCTAAAGGGGGAACCCATTCTAGCTTGGACCATGCACTGGTGCAGAAGATAGTCCTATAGTACTAATAGAATGTCTCACTGCAATCTTCTCAGATGTAGAAGGTGGGATATAGCTGTGATGTCAAAGTGTGCACTTCAAATCTGCAGGTTTTGTTTTTGCTCAAATGAATATTTTCAACAACACTGTTGCATACAAATGCCCAAGGTTAGCTGAAATGCCCAATTTTCCTTTTCCACCAAGTGCAACCAGACTGCAGTTGGTCTCACCTGTATAAGCAGGGTATGTGTCCTAAAATGAAGTGTTCGCCTTTAGTTGCAACCGTAAAAGAAACATCTGGACAGCTGAGTCCCCATGAAGTCCTTTAGAAGTGTCTGCTTGCTGCAGAGCTAAAGCCGTACAATGAATCTAACATAATTGCTAACCAGTTAGCAGCTTTAGCTATCGTCGCTGCTACATCAGACTTCGGGGTCGTTAACTGGAAGTTATACTGGTAGCATCCCCAGTGGAGCACTGGGAAGTTGTGCATGGAACTAGTGCTCAGCAAAAAAACGTTCGCCCGGGATCTTCTCTGTACGTTTTTAGCTGCAACACAATGCTAAAGCAAGCTAACGGCTATTACCAAGCGGCCTTGGTTTGGGTGTGGATGAATGACATCATCATACTTACATTGTCAATAACCACCGGCTGGTTAGCTAAAATGTCATAGGACTCCATGGCGGACAGGATTTTTCAAACACGTTCCTATCGATCCGCAAGTGTCACCGTTTTCGTTTAGTGCTTTAACCATGTAAAAAATAACGCTCTGTCACTGTGCAGTCCGCCGTCCTCCTGCCTGCTGCCGCTCACAGTGGCTCACCTCCCTCCCCAAAACAATAAACGCAACGCCACATAGTCCACGCGACGGAGCGTGAAGGCATCCAATCAAGTTGGTGAAAGGTTTTGATTGACAGCAAATTTAACAAATGCGACGGCCTTACGTCATTCAGTAGGAGAAGCGGCTTTAATGATCCCCTGGAAACTACAATTGTGAAAAAAGTGCTACTGAAGCCAGTCAGTAGGCAACAAGAGAAATACTTGTTTTTGGGGTTTTTTTTATCATCAAACTACGTTATAAAATGTGATTTTGCAAAGATTCGTTCATTCATTCATTTATTCAAAAATGTTTCGAACGCAACAGCAGATAATAACAGCGTCATTTACTAATATACAATATTCACGAGCTCAGTGGAGTGGGAGTAAAAAAACTATATTAACCCACCCCTTCTCCTGCGACGTTATTCACACCACTTCTTATTCATCAAGAATACATACTTAATTTTACACAAAGCTTATAATCCAAACAACTATTAAAATAGTGGAAAAATAAGTGTATTCCACAAAGTAGACCCCCGATACTATCATCTGAAAGACAATAATAAGTACTGTAATATAAAAGGTAGCAAATGATAAAAATGATAGTAACAATAATAATGACTATTCAAGTCTTATATTAATCTATAATTGTCTTTTTATATTTGGTTTTAAACTGTTTCATGTTTAGATATTGATAGATAGGCGGAATGACACCACTGTCTTCACCATTTATTTTCTGCTATTTATTTAATAAACAAAGTGAATAATTGAAAAAAACTATACATTTATTAAAACAAATACATAGTGAGGCAGTCTATTTGGATATCCATTAAAAAGGGAAACAAAAATGTATTTTCTGCAAATATGTAAACAGTGTTAGTGTCATAACTCATCATCAAACAAAATTTAATTATTAGCCCCCTTGCTGTAGCTTCAGAAACCACTCAACTGCTTTCAATATGGTTTACTGGGGTCACATTGCTCTTGAGACAAATGCCTGGAAAGAGATTTTTGAAAATTTTGACTCCAGAATCAATTTTCTGATAATAGTGTTTGTACGATAAGCAATAATAACCTGCAGCTAGGGTTAAAATAAATATTGGCGGTAAAATAAGACGATGAAGGTGAAAAGGAGGACCCATGCGTGTGTTTTGCCGTGAAACCGACTAAATTCACTCCTTAAAACAGACATTTCCTACGTTTCATTACTAACATGAACACAACTGACGTCACAGACCAATGACCAATCAAGCAGTAGCTTAAAGGTGAAAGCACAGGATTATGTTTGTCTATAGGAAAAAACACAAATCATCACGTCGGCTGTAACTCTAAAGGTTTTCTGTATGACAGGTAGGCAGTGGTTTAACACAAATGTCACAAATTGTTCGCCGAATGATATTTATATATATTTGTTTACTAGATTTTCTCCTTGTGACGTTCACAACCTGTTAAAAATAGTTGGGTAAAGTTGAATTAGCTCCCGTAGCTAACCTTGTTTAGCAGTAGAACGACAGCGCTTCTGCCATTTCATTAAAGGGCCAGTTCACTGCTTTTAAGGAATCTGGAGTAACTTTGATCAGCCCGAGTTCAAAATCTAAAACAGTATCTAAAAAAATCTAAAATGGTCAAACCTGCGCAAAACGATTATACATTGCTTACAGATTTGTTTAAAGCACAGCATGATTTGTGAAATTATCATATTATAGAAAACAAAACATGCCAATCCTCTCTTGACATTTAGACCACCTTAGATTCGGTCTTGCTTTAAATTCAGAATAAATCGATTTTTGGCGCCACTGTATAATTCTTTAAAGTTTGACCGTCCTGATTACTTAGCTTTTTAACCGGAAATAAACAATATTAAGAATATTATATATAATAATAATAATAAAAGAATTTCAATGTGCAGTGTCCATCACAACATTAATTAGTGTGTGTGTTAGCAACTTTACGGAAATAGTTACAGACCTCTGGTACAAAACTCTATATATAGATATATATCTATATATGGATATATCTATATATGGATAATATATATATATATATATATATATATATATATATATATATATATATATATATATATATATATATATAGTGAACAGACTGACGTGAACAGACAGCTGTTGGCCATGGGACCAGAAGAAATTAGAAGGTTTTCACTGAGGCAGTGCAGTGAAAAAGTTAATAAAGCTCAAGAATGACTACAGTAATATTAAGGATCACAGTGGCCGGAGTGGGTCAAACAGAAATATAATTTTACTATTTACAAATCATAAACCATGCCTGAAGGATGAAAAAAAAAAAAGGACACCATGTCAGTTTTCTGAATTACACTGAAGTAGGGGCGCTGTATTTAATAACATCCTAAATCAGCACATTACACATAAAATCAGCTGTTCAGATCCATTTCCCCCGAAACACACAAAACAATACCACCATGAAACAGCGTGTTAGGTTTGGAGATTTATTGACGTCCATAAGAGAACCAGCATCTGCAGGAGGAGGGAGCAGGCAGAGAGCTGCTGCCCATAATCAGACTGCCTGCATCGGGTCGAACCTGTTGTGTTTTCATTGACTTATGGCTCGAAGGCCCGCTTGTGCCCTTTTTGTTTTGGTATAGAGATGCTGGAGAGGCAGAGTTAGATGAGACAATTTTGCAGCATGAGTTATTCTGTTTAGTGACCTTTACCGTTTGTTCTGTGCATAAAATGATAAACCTGCCTTCTAGTGGTTCTACTTTGAGCAGCAGGTGAAGAGTGTATTGACTCAGTCACACCGACATGACTTGCTACAATATTTTAGTTATTGCTGTAGATTTTTTCACCTATATATATAAAATTGCGGTATGCAGATTTTAGATCCAAAAAGATGACCTACTCTGTTCTAACTTGTTACAGTAGCTTTAAGATCAGATTTATTGACAGCATTAATTCTGTATATGTATATTTTAGTTTCACAGGTTCTTCGTTGAGTTGGATGGGTCGGTTATCTGTGTGAGCAGATCCTGTCCGGTAACATCATGGCCCGCGCTGAGGAGCAGTCTGAGAAGTAACTTCCCTTCATTGCTCATTTAAACATTTAGCATAATATGGAAAAAATAATATAATATAATGCCATGCATTATATCAACAGATTTTTGTATGTGTAACATGTATTTAAATCATTTCTGACATTTTAAAGAACAATGTAACGCAAACAATGTATCAAACTATTTTCAGAAAGTTTGTTTATATCTTGGATATCCTTTGATTTTTTTGTTAGATATGTTAAAAATGTTTTGCTCTTTAATTGATTACTTCCAAACTGATCTGTTATTTTCTGTCTTAACATATTTTAGATTATTTTAAATGTTTTTTAAGTAAATATCCTAAGATTGATGATTTTTAAAAATAATGTCTTTAATCATTTTAAAGACTCCTGACACTTTAACAAGCGTAACCAGGGGTTGTCCTTTACATGTTAAATTATTGTACTAATATCTATAATATTAAATAAAAATGTTGTCAGTTCAATAAAATGTTTTTTTAAGATATGTTAAAATGTTAAAGAATTTCTAGGGCATATTTCAAAAGTATTTAGTAGATATTGATCTTCTTTTGTCTATTAAACTTTCCTTTTATTTACATATTGCAGATTTTTTTTTCATTTTCATTCAATCATCTCATGTTCAGGTTGCACTCAGTTTAATGTGTTCATATTTCTGTCATTTTTATAAATGTAGTTATTTTGGTGTTTGTAACCTCTAAACCCAAGACTGACCTCTACATTCTGCTGTGTGTGTGTGTGTGTGTGTGTGTGTGTGTGTGTGTGTGTGTGTGTGTGTGTGTGTGTGTGTGTTTCCAGACACTGCTGGGTGTGCTTTGCCACCGATCGAGATGACTGCAGCGCAGAGTGGGTCAGCCCCTGCAGGTGTAAAGGCTGCACCAAATGGATCCACCAGTCGTGTCTGCAGCGCTGGCTGGACGAGAAGCAGAAAGGAAACAGTGGCGGCGCGGTAAACTGTCCACAGTGTGGCACCGAATACTGCATCATCTTCCCTAAAATGGGTGAGGAGAGACCTATGATTCAACCGTATCATGTATCAATTTCTTCTCTTGTAGCATTTATCTGACTGCAGTTAGGAACAAAACCAAAAATCTGCAGCCCTTACAGAGCTGAATGGCAACCCTGCTGTTTCCACTGGCCCTCTGCAGGCAGAGGGATGCAACTACAGGAGCAACTTGCACTTTAATTAGAAAATGCTTTTTTTATTATTATTACATAAAAATTATGTTTATAGTTTAGAGGTCTTATCCATGCTGCATGTTTTTCGTTTTTTAAGACATTGCCTTGAATTTAAGAGAAGAAAACACTTTATCACTTGTGTTATGCATGATGATCCGACTGATCCGCTGTGTTATGGTTCCTCAGGCCCACTGGTGTTTTTCCTGCAGCAGGTAGACAGAGCTCTGTCCCGTGCGAGTCCCTTCGCTGCTGTCGGAGTGATAGCTGGGACTGTATACTGGTCAGCAGTCACCTATGGAGCGGTGACAGTCATGCAGGTACGTTGAACCAACTCTGTCTTAGGAAACTGAACTGACCGACTGAGCTGTTACTGTTACGGCTTCTTCACCCCACTTTGCTTCCCCTGCAGGTGGTGGGACATAAGAAAGGTCTGTTTGTGATGGAGCGGGCAGACCCTCTGTTCCTGCTCATGGGTCTGCCAACCATCCCTGTGCTGCTGGTCCTGGGGAAAATGATCCGCTGGGAGGATTATTTACTGAGGCTGTGGCAGAGGTACACCTGTGATCGCAGTCCTGCACCAGGTATGCAACATGCAGACCAACATGTTTTTCTACCACATTCGACCCCTGTGACATGCTGATTCTGGATTTTTCTTTTTCATTCATGATAAAGAATTCCTACAAAAAAAAAAAAGCATCCTCAGATTCTGTAACAGCTTCATAAATGGCATTGTGTCTCCTCAGGGGGCAGCAGTTACCAGCCCCGCTTGCGTCCCGAGGGGCCCGGTGCTGGAGATCACCTGTCTGTGTCCAGGACTTTGTGCGGGGCTCTCATCTTTCCCTCCATAGCCAGTCTGGTTGGACAGCTGCTGTTTCGAAGGGTTTCTTCTAACCTGCAGCGCACCATACTGGTGAATACACTTGAAACAATGTGATATTTGCAGCCCAGTGACTTCTGAAACCTTGGTGGTGATCATTCAACCCTAACACAGAATAATCATAACCAGCTCTGTTCTAAAGCTGAAAAGGAAATAAAAACATACACCTTTCTCCACGTTACAGTCCCTTGTAAATATATTCATGGCCCTTAATATAAAACCACAAACTTTATTATATATAACTGGTATTATATGTGATGGATCAACACAAACTATTGTTTAATTTAGGTCAAAAGTAAAGGATGACAGGAAGGACATAACAAAGGACAATAAAAATATAGCATTTAATGACAAACATGGGTTTGTAGAGAATTCAGTGTTCTGGCCTTTAAGTCTGGTCAAAACTAGAAGGATCTGCCTGGAAGGAAGTATTGCCAGGGAACCAGACATGTGCTCTTAGCATGTGGTCATGGGACTGAATAGAACCAATCAGGATGGACCAATAGTGGAAGAAGAAATGAGAATAAACCAATTAGGACTGTGGTAACACCCAGACAGCTTAATCTATATAAAATATGCAGGATTTCCAGGAAAGTAGGAGGGTGAAGAAGGTCTTTGTCAGCGACTTTCCTTGGTCAAGTAGCTTCATTCCAGCAAAGTTTTTAGTAAATTGAGTTTTTTGTTGAGCTCTTTGACTCAACATATTATTTTCCAAAAAAGAACATTACAACATATACTAAATTGTTAAAATAAAAATTTTGCAAATAAGAATTTAAAAGTGTGGAACAGATTTGTATTCAATTCAATTCAGTTGTATTTATATAGCGCCAATTCACAACACATGTTGTCTCAAGGCACTTCACAACAGTCAGGTACATACATTCCGATTAATCCTAACCATTGAACAGTGCAGTCAGATTCAGTTATTTATTCAAATTGGATAAAAAGTTTTTCTATCTAAGGAAACCCAGCAGATTGCATCCAGTCAGTGACTTGCAGCATTCCCTCCTCCTGGATGAGCATGTAGAGACAGTGGACAGTCACTGGCGTTGACTTTGCAGCAATCCCTCATACTGAGCATGCATGTAGCGACAGTGGAGAGGAAAAACTCCCTTTTAACAGGAAGAAACCTCCAGCAGAACCAGGCTCAGTGTGAGCGGCCATCTGCCACGACCGACTGGGGGTTTGAGAGAACAGAGCAGTGACACAAAGAGAACAAATAAGCACTGATCCAGGAGAACTTTCTATGGGAAGGAAAAGGAAATGTTAATGGATGTAGCTCCTTTAGTCGTTTCACCTAGAAAGAAAGAACAGATAAACTCTGAGCCAGTTTTCAAGGTTAGAGTCTGAAAGAGAGCACATAGAGTTTGTTACAATTAAGCTCAGTCAATCGCCATGTCTAGGAGAGAGAAAGGGTTAAACACTAACTAAAAGACAGGGCTATGTGGATCATTGGTAGAGGGTGAGCATTAAGTAACAACTTAGAGGGGAATCGTCCGAGCTTCTGCTGGCAACAGCCAGCAGAAGCTCGGACGATTCCCCTCTCCAGAAAGGTGTCACAGGTAGACACAGAGCCAGGCCAGGTGTAGCATCTAGGAAGAGAATAGAGAGAACAAGGTTAAAAGCTGAAATAACAGCAAATAATGCAAAATTGGAGAGTAGTGTGAGAATGTAACGAAGAGTGTGAAAGTGGTTATGTCCTCCAGCAGCCTAAGCCTATAGCAGCATAACTACACGGATAGTTTCAGTTCAGATTATTTAGTTAAACGGCGCTTATTTACAACAATGTCATCTCAAGGAACCCCACAAAGGGTCCCACTGATGGTCATTGTTATACTAAAAACCACAAGGAATGGGATACCTCCCTCTGTCAGACTGATTATAACCATTGGAAAAGAGAAGGGGTCATACAGGTATTGAGCCCCGCTAAGTCAATGCTGTGTTTAACCACCTTTGGCTGCAGTTCCAGCTGCAGGTCTTTTGGGGGTAGGTCTCTACCAGCTTTGAACATCTAGACACTGAACTTTTTGCCCATCCATCTTTGCAAAATAGCGCTAGCTCAGTCAGGTTGGACGGAGAGCATTTGTGAACATTTACCCACACAGTGTGTGATTACTTTTGCAAGGCGCTGCAGATGAGGGCTAAAAGTTTCCCTTTCTCTGCTCACCTTATCTCTACTTTGTTTTCAAACATGTCTGCTGTCCACTAGTGGCGTACAAATTTTTTAAAATACTTTTGCTTTTGTTTGTGGTTTTCTACATTTCCTACCCTCTGTCTCCACAGGGGGGCATTGCATTTGTGCTGATCAAGGGTGTGTTCAAAGTGTATTTCAAACAGCAGCAGTACATCATGCAGGCCAACAGACACATTCTGAACTATCCAGAGAGACACAGGAAAGGACAGACCGAGGAGGGAGAGGACGACGCAGAGGACAGCGGGAATGTGTGACTTTTTACCTGGAGAACAAGGACAATGAGACAGTTGGTGTTGAACAGCAGTGTAGCATGAAGATTAATGTTTTAGTAGCTAAGCAGAGTTTGGGTCCTGAATGGCCTTTCTTGCCTTACATTTTCCCAAATGCACTTGAAAATGGATGAAGTGTCTCAACTTTAAGCAGTGCCTGATCTGCTGTGACCTGAAGTGTTGTCATGACAATTAAAAACTGCAGATGACAGGAAGACATTTTATATTTGCCTTATGTGTTGTTCACACACATAAGGTTAAGTTAGTTGTATGCAATTACCTTTACCTTGTTTCCATCGGTGCTCATTGAAAATTGTCAATAAATGACTTCCTTCCCTTCTTGGTTCTGATTGGTCTGTCTGTGCCATCCTAACTCCTTGTCTTTCCTTCCTTACTTTATGTGCTATCTTGTTTTCACCCTTCCTCCCTTACCTTTCAGTTTCTGTTTTTTTGCGGTTCTTTATTTTAAACCTGCCTACAATAGAACTATATTCCATTGAGTCATAGTAACTTTATTTTTTTTTTAAATGCCTACGCTATCCTGAAGCTACGAACGGGTAATCATTTGGTTTTTCAGGCTTCCTGACTGACTACAATGTTAACATGATCACTGGATTTTACTTTAAAATACTTGTTTTGCACACTGTTCTCTGGGCTTTTATTGTGGCTCTTCTTTCTTTATCAAAGTTTATGTGGAGTTGTCTCAGTCTAATCTACAGAAGACAGAGGCAGTGATATGTTTTGGGAATTGTGTTCATTGCTGGATTCACACTGCTGTAAATAAGAAAAACAAACAGTGTCTTCTACATTCACACCTCATCGTTTATAGCTCAGATGCTTTAAATACAATTTCATTTTTGCCAAATAAAGATGCTGAAGACTTTAAATGTAGTCAGTGTGTGTTTTTTTCTGTTCAAAAGAGGCTCTGAATGATTTTGGTTAAAGCTGTAAATCAGTGTTATTAGTTCATTAGTACTTGCTGCTGCGTTCAGTAGGAGCCATAAACCGATAAAACTGTTGAAGCCAAAGGCTGTCATATGATTAAAACAAAACTGTTTGGTATCTATTTTTTGGGGGATTTTGTATGATGGACCAACACAATTATTATTATCTATTAGCATTATCTCAGAAGGAAAATGATAAAATAATTTTCAAATATTTACAAACAGAAATCTGAAGTACGTTGTGTATTTGTAATATCAGAGTTCAACTGCATGTAATTCAATCTCAGTATAAATCCAGTTGTTCTGGTTCTGTTCTTCGTTTGCTTATTGGATATTGTCTTATTTTAAGACGCTGATTGGCTGATGCATCCCTGGGTGTTAGTTTGTACTGCACCCTTTCCTCCCCATCCCCACCCCCCGCAGGGAGTCCGCTGACTCAGAAGACGAAGCAAATGTTGATGCTAAGCTGACCAGCTTTAAAGATGACCTGAGACCGTGAGCCTTAGAGCACTAATTGCCAGAGAGCCTAATGGTTTATTGCCCATATTAAGAAAGAAAGGGCACATATTGCCTGTGGATTGCACTGTTAGGTGGCACAAGAAAGACAAAATTAACCCCAATGGTGACTGGATGACGTTCCCATTAATCAAAAATAAAAATTACTTAAGGTATGTTTTGTTAGGAAAATTAAATGGATATCCAAGTCAAAACATTGTTGAAATGTTTTTAAAGGTAAATTGTCTAAAATTTTAGACAAATGTCATGAATGCGATAATTACAACCTGACTACAGGTGGAGGACGATAAGGAGGACCAGGACGTGGCGACTAGATCAAAAAGGAGCTGTGCTAAAAAAGGAACGCCGGAAGGTTTTGAAAGAAGCGTTATTTTTGTCATTCTCTAGTAATTTATACATTTGTACTCTAGCGACAGAAATAGGGCCTCAAATCTTAGACATCAATGTTTGTGAACTTTTGCTGCCAAACTAACATCTTCGGTAATCATATTCTTTATTAAGATTTTTTTTTTGACAATACAAATTGTTATTTTTACATTTTGTACAGGTGTCAAGCTGCCCAACTGGTGTACCCTGTAGCACCAAAGAAGCTCCAATCCATTCACAACACTAACATGCACTGCCCGGCCAAAAAAAAAGTCACACACTAATATTTTGTTGAATTGCCTTTAGCTTTGACTAGGCACGCATTCACTGTGGCATTTTTTCGATAAGCTTCTGCAATGTCCCAAGATTTATTTCCACCCAGTATTGCATTAATTTTTCACCAAGATCTTCCATCGATGATGGTAGAGTCTGACCACTGTGCAAAGCCTTCTCCAACACATCCCAAAAACTCTCAATGGGGTTAAGGTCTGAACTCTGTGGTGGCCAATCCATGTATGAGAATGATGTCTCATGCTCCCTGAACCACTCTTTCACAATTCAAGCCTGATAAATCCTGGCATTGTCATCTTGGAATATGCCTTTGCCATCAGGGAAGAAAAAATCCATTGATGGAATAACCTGGTCATTCAGTATATTCAGGTAGTCAGCTGACCTCATTTGTTGAACACATACTGTTGCTGAACCCAGACCTGACCACCTGCAGCAACCTCAGATCATAGCACTGCCCCCACAGGCTGGTACAGTAGGCACAAGGCATGATGGGTACATCACTTCACCTTCCTCTGTTCTTACCCTGATGCGCCCATCATTCTGGAACAGGGTAAATCTGGACTCATCAGACCATATAACCTTCTTCTATTGTTCCAGAGTCCAATCTTTATGCTCCCTGCAAACTGAAGCCTTTTTTCTGGTTAGCCTCACTGATTAGTGGTTTTCTTAAGGCTACACAGCTGTTCAGTCCCAATTCCTGGAGTTCCGTTCACATTGTGCGTGTGGAAATGCTCTTACTTTCACTATTAAACATAACCTGGAGTTCTACTGTTGTTTTTCTTTGATTTGATTTCACCAAACATTTAATTGATCGCCGATCACGATCATTCAGGATTATCTTCCTTGAAGATGATGGGTCCCCACTATCCTTCCAGTTTTTAATAATGCCTTGGACAGTTCTTATCCCGATTTTGGTAGTTTTTGCAATCTCCTTAGATGTTTTCTCTGCTTGATGCACGCCAGTGATTTGACCCTTCTGAAAAAGACTGACATCTTTTCCATGACCACAGGATGTGTCTTTCAACATGGTTGTTTAAGAAATGAGAAGCTGTGGTTAAATAATTTGTTGCCAGCTGAAATATAATCGCCCATGCAGCAATTGTCCAATGGAAGTCTCGTACCAATTTGCTTTGTTAAATCCAGTTAGCGACTTTTTTTTTGGCAAAGCAGTATATAAAAAAATGCTTGTGAGTACCTATGAGACTTGGTGGTATGTTTTGTGTACACAACATGATAGTTATGTTAAAATAAAATAAACGTGTCCTTGTTTTAGCCTCTGAAGATGAAACCATGTCTGTTCGAGTGGAGGTTGCTGACAGTTCTCGGGCCAGAGAGACGTCCATATTTCATGAGTATTTACATCTTTCTTTGCACCACCCATCCCACTTCACAAAGTTACTCCATCCAGGCAAGCAGCATAGGGGTGGGCCCATGCATGACAGCCAGTATGCTTGCCACATCAAATAATTTAGACAGAATAATGGAAATTATTAATTTTGTACCATTAGTAAAATATTTACAGGCTGTTTCATGTGTTTTAGTCTCTATAAATCAAACCTTGGTTAACCTTATGGAAGCCTCCTCCAGCTCTGCAGTATCTCTGCACAGGGAAGTGTCCATTGAGTATTTACATTATCCATTGCAGCAACAATTTCAAGTCTGTTCAGGACAAAGTGTTGCTCATTGCTTGACAGTCAAGTCTGGTAATTATTACATTTCTGGGCTTTTCAGGATCTTGACATGCAGTATGAGGTTGTGTCAGGGATGAAATTTTTATAGCTATTGCTACAGGTGAAAAAAGCAGGATTAGGCACTGTGTCAGCCCTTATTGTTGGCCAACCAGTGGTAGTTAGCCTGTTGTTGTGTTATGGCATGGTCTTGTATAATGTCAGTTATAAAATGTCCAAGTGATTAAAATAAATTTAAATGGTACTAGGCCCAGCAGTGTATCCAACATTATGATGACGCCTCCAGGTCCAGGCGTCGTGATGATGCCTTCAGATCAGACAATGGAAGGTGGGAATTCCCATTGCCTCAGGATGGTAAGTATTAATTATTTGGCATTGAGACTTTTGAGAAATTTTTTTTGTCAGCTGTATTAATGAAAATACAAAAGCTTACAAAACAATTAACCATCTAGATAGCCTTGCTATTCTAGGTAGAGAGAGCCATCTTAATCAACAAATGTGTTTATTTCAGTGTTCCAGAAAAAGGTGTTACGCCTACTGATTGACCTCCTCAATCACCTTAAATACGCGCAACCCACCTCTTCAGCCGTAAACATTGTGAGGATGGAGACCATGGAGGATTTAGAGAGAGAGGAGGAACGCCTCTGTGATCCAAAAGCCTTTGATGCCATGGTAGATTTTAGAAGTCTGGAAGAAAGGGATAGCCTAGCATAACACAGTACAGTGCACTCACACACTGTGAGGTTCTCTCGGGAGTGTCAGTCACCTGTATCATGCACCTATTCCAACAGGTGCTGCACACTGCCAAAATTGGAGGAAAGACACCAAGGACTGTGTCCACAAAGCTCTTGAAAGGTATATATCCACACACACACAGCCCTCACAATTTCCCCCAACCGACTAACCATTAGCAAGCCCCTCCCCTCCACCACAGCATTCTGTGCACTTTAGTCCCATTTCTCCCATCAAAGTAGTAAAGCGGTTTTCTGACATGTATAATGTTATCCTTCATATATTCATATTGATTTATAATTGCAATGTATTGTTCTTCAGGCTCTTCACAATGCATTGCTGGCCAAATTCAATATGAAGGGAAAACCAGGCAAGAGAAAACTTATAGAACAATAAAAGGTAAGCTTATGTGTAAGCTGATTTTTGTATATATTTTGTGTTTTACCACCAGTGTTGATATGCTACCTGTTCAATTGTGAATCCAATAAAAAACGTTATAAAACAGTTTTTTTTTCTGTCTGAAATTAGTTTAAATTTGAAGTTGAAAAGATGTCTACAGCAACCACATTTGCATTACATTTGCACTACAAGTAGCGGTCCTGTGGACGTCAAAACTAGACGTTCGGTAAACTTCGGAAAAAGATATCATCTGGCGTCAGTCTGCACCTTTTGGAGGACCAAAATTAGACATGCAAAAATGACTTGGAATGTATGCAATTTGGACATCTCTTTGCACAGTGGATAGATTCTTTCTCTCTATAACTAACATTTTCCAATTTTAATTTTTTGTTTTCAAGATTTCTGAAAGTCAAGATAATATACTAATGCATTTAATTCATTATTTTAAATCCAATTTGCAGTTGAAGAGCTGTGACTGTGACCTTTGTCAATATTACATATTTATTCAAATTCCCATTCATATTTTAGAAAGTGGTGTTTTTATATGAATGCATTTCATAAATTTATGATCAACTGAACAAGGATTGTATTGTTGGATTATACATATATATATATTATTTTTTTTTTGTTTACTGCGGGTGTCGCCTCTTCCTGCACTGGTTTTATTGTTTTCTTGAGATTATTGATCTGGTGTTTTGACAAGTTCTCGTTCCATTCAACAGTGTTTTCCAACCCTGGTCCACAAGGCACACTGCCCTGCATGTTTTAGATGCCTTTGTGCTTTAACACACCTGATTCAGGTGACTGCGAGTCAGCAATCAGCCATCAACTGAAATCAGGTGTGCTCAAGCAGGGACACATCTAAAAGGGTTGAAAAACAGTCATAGAAAACATAGTTTTAGGGTATAGGGCAGGGGTCTTCAACTCCAGTCCTCAGGGGGAAGTGTTCCGCAACTATTACATGTATCCCTGGTCCAACACACCTGAAACAAATGGCTGAGGGACCTCATCATGCAGTCAAGTTCTACAGAATCCTGCTAATGACCTGGGCTTGTGCGGACATCGCACAGCATTCAAGCCAGCCTCCGTTTCGAAAAAAAAACGTAGGTCATGCAAACACAATGTAGTGATGCTCTCTTGGACCTTTCAAAATAAAAGCAATATGTTTTTAGTTTCTTGACTGGAGTTAGTTGATGTCATTCTTGCTCATCTCTTCTAAAAATATTTTTATGTCCTATTGATATAGAAAAATAAGAATTATAATAATTTTTATTTTTGTCACTGTTTTATGTGGATGTTACTTATTTGAGAATGTCCATTTATTACCTTAGTTTCCATAATTATTAAAATATTTCTTTTTTAAATTAAAGCCCTCCAAAATCTCTCATTTATAGTTACGCTTATTTTATCTAAGTTACAGTCAATGTTGCAACAAAACTGTGTCCAGTAAATACTTTAACTTCAGGATGACCGTAGAACACCTCCAGATGCTGCCCAGTGAAGTTCAACATCTGATTTTGAATTTCAAAAGCACTTCTAAATCTCCATTTTTATTCACTTTTGACTAAGTTGCTGTCAATGTTGCAACAAAACTGTCTGTGCCCAGTGAATAATTTCACTTCAGGATGATGGCAGAACACCTGTAGATGTTACTCACCAAAAATCATGTCATGTGGAATTTCAAAACTAACGCCCTCCAAAATCTATATTGTTTATAGTTACTTTTCACTAAGTTGCTGTCAATGTTTCAACTGTCTAAGTTAGTTTTTATTAAGTAGGCTACCAAATCTACTATGGCATCAAATGAAATTGCTTATAGAGTCTAAATGTCAAGGCAAGCCTGTGGGAGTTGCAGCCATGCAGATACCCGAGCAGGGCATGGCTGGGACCAAAAAATGGCCCTGATGTTTTTGGTCATGGCGGCCCACCATGATTAGTTATATGATATGCAGAGACACTTGACATACCATAGGATATATGTGCGTGACCCATGTATGGAGGCACATCACCTCAGTTTTAAAGTCCTTAAACTGGCACCATCTCAACTAATAGACATTATAATTCTCCTCTTTATAAATTAATGAATGGCAGATTTGCTGTCAATGTATCAACCTCCCAGACTACTCGGGTCTTCTGGTTCAGGTCTTCTCTGCTTCCCCAGAACCAAAAATGGAGAAGAATGCACAAGTGGATTGAATGTACTTGACCTGTTCTGATACTATTAAATGTACTTCATAAAGTGCCTTGAGACAACATGTTGTGATTTGGTGTCATATAAATAAACTGAACAAAAATTCCCAGAAGACTAAATGTTCTGAAACTGTGTTCTTTTTTAAATCAAGGTTAAAAACCCATTTGTTTAAAGTTGCCTTTAACTGTTCTGTTTAGACTGTTCACCGAAACATCATCAGTTTTAGACAGTAGACCAACTGTTTTTCCCCTGCCTTTAATATGACACTGCAATGCACTCTATTATATCTTTTTGTTTCTCTTCTTATTCATGTATAGCACTTGGAACTGCTTTTCATTGAAATTTGCCAGACAAATAAACTTGCCTTGATGTAGAGAAAGGCAGACAAAGAAAAGAAAGAGATCACTTAACATATAGTTACAGTAAACTTTAGGAGAACATACAGATGATAGATAATTTTGTACTTACACATGCTGACACAAAAGGCTGCATGGAACTTGGTGCTCTGAAGGAGACAGGGTTGAGGTCAGACGCATGTCATGTTCTGCCTGTGCTAGAGCTTTGAGTTTGTTTGGTTATTTCCCCTGCTCTGCCAGTGTTTCGTCTACTTTTCCAGGTGTTTTCTGTTCATTCACGTTCATTAGAGTCCTGTTTAGTTTTGTTTCTCCCCGATTTTTGTGTTTTATATACTTAGTTTATATTTCCTAGAGATCTTGTGTTCTCTTTGTTTTGTTATAAAGTGTAGTTTCCTTGTTTACTTTCTGGTCAGTTCCTTAAGTCTCTGTTGTTTCCCTCTGTAATCAGTAGTCATGTGTCCAGTGTGCCGATGCTTCGGAGCGTGTATCAAGTAATCCAGGTAGACTTTTTGTGACGCGTGTATCGAGGCTTGTGTCGACGATGTATGTGATGACGTTCGAGGCCTCGAGAGCCGGCCGTACCACGTGACTGTCTGAGGAACTGGTTCACTGGTTTGTGCGATTTGAAGTATGAGGGTAAGCACAACGCTGCTTATTCCCAGTCACATTTAGTGATCTTGCATGTGTGTTAGCAATCTGTTTGTGTCTTTTTTTCCTTCGGAATCAGCGAGAAAGATGAGAATATTGGAACAAATAGTAATGTATATCACAACTTGTATAAAATAGCGATTGGTTAAATTGCTCACAAGGATCATTTGCAGTTGTTGGTAGTCTAATGGTTAAGAGTTGGCTCTTGCACCTATGTTATCTGGGTTCAATTCCCAATTATAAATCTATCTTGGAAAAAAGTTTTAATCTCAAGGATGCTTCACCTGGTTAAGAAAAGACCATTGTTATAACCATTATAAGTATAAGTAACATAGGCAAATTCACATCACAACCGTTTCCCATATTTATTTCCACTTTTCCTTTTGATCCAGCCTTTGTATCATAAAGACAGATTTGGATCATATTGACACCATACTCAGAATCCTTTCCAGTCCACAAAGGACTGGAAAGGACAGGTTTGATCTGTGACACACAAAAAGTGGGATGGACCCGATAGTGAGAGGGCAGTTTAAGATGGACAGTAGAGGGAATGATGACAAAGTAAATCTTAAAAGGACTTAGGATCCTGGGTGCCAACCTCTTGGAGTAAGCTCTAAGGGAAAAGTTCTGTGATGATAACCAGATTTCTTGTGCAAACTTCCTGTTTTGGGCAGATGTGTGTTCCAGGACAGACTTGGTTTGATTCCAGATCCTTTGACAGTGGTGAAGATAGGTTCTGACAGATGTCAGGAGGGAATCGGGAAAAGAGGCAGGTAGAAGTGTAGGTAGGAGAGAATTTAAGTACACCCTTTCATCAAACTTTTTGACAGGTGGGTGGGACTTCCGGTGAGGGCGGGATTTCCGGTGGGGGCCATGTGGGCGCCATGTGGTTGCCATGTGGGCAGGAGGTCACGTGGTCAAGCAGGTGGTGTGTCCAAGGGGGCGTAACCGTGGTTGCTGATTGGTTGTCGTCATTAGGGGCAATACCTTAAATGAGTCAATTAAAACACAGGGGTGTGTTTGTTATAAATAGAACAAGACAAATATGGTATTATCGGAAACTGTTTGGCATCAGCACCAATTAAAAATAGAGGGGGTGTGTTTGTAAGCATCGTTAAACCTTGAATAACCCAATGAAAACAATAGGGCGTGCCTTAGTGTTTACTTTAAATACAGAGATAAAACTCTGCACTTTACATGCAGCATTCGTTGGAAAAAAAGAACACCCGTTCAACAATGGCTAGAGTTAAGAGAGTTTATCGTCAAGCGGAGGAGAAACGCAACGCGTGCCAAGATGATGATGATGAACAAGCAACTGCATCATATACTTCCTCAACGGAGATACCTATCGGAATTCCCGTCGTGACATACTCTACCGATGATGAGGATCCAACATCAACTTCAACAACCATGGTTGAAAATCAGACCTCGGTTCGGCCAAGAGGTATGTCAGTTCTGTGCGAAACCCCAGTGACCGTCTACCAGTATTCATCCCGTGAATTGAATGCTCCTAAGAAATCAACATACTACATCTGCAGGGTACAAAGACCCCCGTTCGACACTCTGCAGGAAGAATGGTCTTTGGAGCCATATGGCCTGGTTGGCAGCTGGGGTTATATTTTCATGTATGAAATAGGAGAGCTTTGCCTGTATCAATTGGATCAAGATGAGGTATTTAATGGATCACTGGCTCTGTGTACACTCACCCACAGCGACTGGGCTGTGTTAAAGCTTGCAATCCCGCACCTTAATGATAGCCCTGAAACAGTCTCAAGGCAGGAGAGGGAGGAAGAAGAAGAAGAAGAAGAAAATGAACTGTCTCCTCGACCTGTAAAACGGGCGAGAATGTTTCATATACCATCCGATGTTGAAATAGCTGAGAGAGAACCTCTCTTTAGCGCAGTGTGGGGGTCAAAAACCACAGCAAATGGCCGCTGGTCTTTTCGGGCAAGCAGACGCAGGAACAACCGGACGAGTCCCTCAGATCTGTTTGTGTTGGAGGCTTTCAATCAAGACTGCGGCGTATTCAAGACAATGCTGGCTCTGCCGTTTGAAGCTTGGGCAGAGAAGATGAGTGAAATTGGACATCGTCTTTCTGACCTTTTCCAAAAGTCACGAAGTTGGATCGATGTCATGTCAGTGAAAAAAACGCTGACGTTTCCTGTTTTACGTTTAGAACGAACCCTCTTCTGAGGACACGCCCCTTCCTATGATATATATACGGGGGGGATAACTGCAAGCTCACAGACACTGAGAATCGTATCATGAGAATGAGTGGACCGACACCATACAGGGATCTCTACAACCACCGAGCAGAGATCCACTTCTCTCCTGAGCACGATGAAAGCTTCAACATTGGACCATATCATCCGCCTTCCCCTGACCTCTTCTCACCATCCACCTCAACATCCTCATTCTCAGAGAACCACTTCAGTCCTGCATCACCTACAGGATACAACATGAAATATCTACCGCTTTCTCCAGACCTCTGCTCACCATCACCGCTATTCATGGCTGAGTCTGTAGACGCGAATGTCCTGCCTGAAGACATGAAGGTGGTCGTGGAGGAGGAGGTAGCCACCGGCTACTCACCCTCTACCGAAGCCCCTACACAAACCCTGGAACCGATGGAGGACCCTCAGCCTTCAGCAGAGGATGAGAGTAACCAGGAGGACGAAATTGACGGTTGGTTCTCAACCACCCTCATCAATACGGTGAAAACAGCGATACTTCATTTATTCAACATAACCTCTTTGAACTATCTCAGAGAAACCTGCTATGGATGTATAACGAACCACCCAAGCCAGCGTCAACACCATTGCCTGGAGGTACTGGGGGAGGATTATTACCAAGTCAACTTTCAACGCATCGTACTACGACTCGTAACCCCCAAACTCATTCCTGCTATTCAGAATCTTCTGGTACTTCGAAGCATACAAGCGGATGACTTCAGAGTGAAGACGATTGCCAAGACGGTTTTATATGAACTGAAATCGGTACAAGGCATCCACAGTGCAATAGCGCACGTTTATGATCGCATGGTCGATGAGAAACATCTCAAACAACTTAACTCTGTTTCAGAGTGCTATGGACTGACAAACTGATCTCACATGTTTGATGACTTGTTGTTGTATCATTTTTTTTTAGTATTCCAGTACTTTAGTTAATCTGCATTATATGATTTTTCTTCTTTTTTCTTTTTTACTATTAAATACAATTAAAGTAGGAACATAGTAACCTTTCCCAAAAAGTGTTGTTTAAAAAAGCTAGTAGTGTTTGAATTCATCTGCATTTTATCTGATTTTGTTTTCTGGTTGTTTTTTGTTTATATTAAATAAAAAAAAAAAAAAAAAAAAAAAATAAGGATAAATCTACCCTCCTGTGTGTTTTTTCTCATTATTTAACAAGTAATCGGCAGAGATGGCAGGAAGACGGCTGATGAAGAAAGTATATTATAGCCCTTCAAATCCGGGAAGTTTTGGGGGTGTAGATAGGCTGAGGAGGGTTATGCAAGATGAAACGGGAAAGAAGGTTGCGGTTGAAAAAGTTAAAGATTTTTTATCAGGAGAAGATACCTATACTCTACATAAACCTGCAAGAATAAAGTTCCCGAGAAACAGAGTTTTTGTCACCAGACCATTGAGGCAGTTCCAGGCTGATCTCTGTGACATGCAAGCTCTGGCCATGGAAAATGATGGTTATAATTATTTATTAACAGTCATTGACATCTTTTCAAAAAGGGCGTATGTACGAGTTTTGAAGAGGAAAACAGTCGCTGAGGTGGTAAAGGCATTTGAATCAGTTTTTACAGAAAGTCAGATCCCCAAAAAACTTCAGACTGATGCCGGTAAAGAATTTTTTAACAAGAAATTTAAAGTTTTAATGGAGAAACACGGTATTGAACATTTTGCCACAGCGAGTGAAGCAAAAGCTTCAGTGGTCGAGAGATTTAACCGCACATTAAAAACAAGGATGTGGAGATATTTTACAGCTAACAATACCCGGCGGTACGTTGATGTACTGCAAAACCTAGCTAGAAGCTACAACCATTCCTACCACTCCAGCATTAAAATGAGCCCTATGGAAGTGACCCCAGAAAATGCCTTTCAAGTGTTTCAGAATCTGTATGATGTCAAGTCCAACAGATATTGCAAGGACTCAGTGACAACGTTTAAACAAGGGGGTCTTGTCAGAATATCCAAGGTCCGTGGAGTGTTTGACAAATAATACGAACAGAGTTTTACGGATGAAGTGTTTACAGTCTATGACCGGATACCCCGTTCTCCTCCTGTATACAAACTCAAAGATTTGGATGGAGAACCTATCGAGGGTTCCTTTTACGCTGAGGAACTTCAAAAAGTAAAAATATTTAACGACAAGATGTATCAAGTGGAAAAAATATTAAAACGACGTACGGTCAAGGGAGTCAAACAGGTTTTTGTAAGCTGGAAAAACTGGCCTGAGAAATTCAACAGTTGGATCAAGTTTGATGAACTTCGAAACGTATAAAAAAGGTTTGCACTAAACCTCACAGTTGACACAGCATCATGAACCGTCAGGTAGAGGATGATGGCTTTTACGTTACTCTTCCATCTAATGCTAGCATGGAAGTGTTTAAAAATAATACCAGTTCAAGTTTCCGTGTAAATTTAGCTCAACATATTGATTTAGAAGGCCAATGGATGGTTGCATTAGCCGAGATTTCATACCCTCATACATGGCATAATTTACCGGATTATGATGCCTACTTTGAATGGAGGAAGGTTGGTGATGTGGAGATCAATACGCAAAGGATCAGAAGTGGCTACTATAACAGCGTTGTTCAACTCGAGACAGAGATGGAAATGTTTTTCAAAAAATTGAAATCGGGTTTACGCATTAAATTCAGCAAAGTTCAAAAGAGATTTGCATTTCAAGCAAATAGTCCGTATGAAATACGCTTCTTCAGCACTCTAGCTTATATGATTGGCGTGAAACCAGGGGAATGGATTCATGTTTCTGAACCAAAACTGGCTCCTTTTCCGGCGGATATAAAGGCTGGTTTCTATCACCTATACTGTTACAGCGACGTGGTCAGCCCTCAAATAGTAGGCGACACTTTTGCACCTTTACTGCGGACCGTCAAAGTACAAGGCACATTCAGTGATATGATTACTCAGACGTTTAACCCCGCCCACTACCTTCCAGTCTCCAGAAGACATATTGAAAATATCAATATAGAAATTAAATCGGACCAAAACGTTCCTGTAAATTTCGTCTATGGAAAGACCGTCATAAGACTACACTTCAGACCGGTGATATCACAATGTAGCCTGAGATAAATTTTATTTGTATAAACTATTCCAGAGATATGTATATAACCTCTAAGATTGATTGGTTATCATTCATATTACGCTGGTCATTCAACACTGCATCAAGCAGGCAAGAGAGAACATGGCACATCTAAGTCTGAGACGTGATCCAAATCGCTTTGTAAATTACTATGTAAGTCAATCAGGCGGTAATCTGCCAGGGTTTTATGGGGCCCCGGTCATGTACGGACGCGGAATTGGATCATTATTTTCAAAATTATTCCGCTTCGTATCCCCTCTGGTTAAAAAAGGATTTGCAATTGCAAAACCCCATCTTAAAACGGCTGCATCAAATATCGCTTCGGATGTCATCGGTAGAGCCGTGAGTAAAATGAGTGGTTCTGCACACATCGACGGTCAAGAAGGTTCAGGAATTATGGTTTTATCCAAAAGACCCAGAACAAGACCCCCTGGTGATCGTTTAAGGACGGTTAAAAAACAACGACAAACGCGAAAAAGGAGATCAGTCGCAGCTGACAAACGAAGAGGAAGGAAGTCATCCGCAAGTTTTGATATATTTAAATAATGGCTCTTTTACATAACAAATCATCAGAGTGCACGCTGGCAGAGTTGGACTTATTTTCTGCCCCGATGACGCAGCTATCGATCGAAGATAAAATTTACACCGAGATCCAGCCTTTATCAGCAATCACTGATGGAGGGCCGATCGAGTTTTTCATTCCGGGAGACGGAGAAAAGTATCTGGATCTCAACGATACGCTGTTGCATCTCAGAGTGAAAATTACTAACGAGAATGGAACAAACCTGCCAGATGATGCACCTGTAGGGCTCATCAACTACCCGTTAAACACCATCTTCAGTCAGTGTGACGTCACTCTCGGAGATCGAATGATTTCACAATCCAGCGCTACACATCCATATAGAGCCATGATTGAGACATTGTTAAACTTTTCTGAGGATTCTTTAAAAACCCAGTTTAGCTCCGGTCTTTTTTATAAAGACACTGCAGGTGCTCTGAACTCTATTGTTACAACTAACGGCCCTAACCAAGGTCTTAACAGCAGAGCAGGCTTTACGGCAAATTCCAGGGAGGTACATCTCCTAGGCCCCCTGCATGCCGACATATTTTTCTGCGAGAGACTTCTTTTAAACTCTGTTGACCTTAAAATTAAACTTACAAGAGCCAACGATGCCTTTTGTCTCATGGCCGCAAGAGACTCCACTTACAAACTCAGGATATTAGGAGCATCTCTTTTTATCAAAAAAGTTACTGTCTCTCCAGCTGTACGACTGGGGCACGCTTCAGCTTTAATGAAAGCAAATGCTCTGTATCCACTTTCACGTGTGAATGTAAAAACATATTCCATCCCTGAAAATTCAAGGGTATGCAACCAAGAGAATCTTTTCTTAGGCATCTTTCCCAAGTATGTGGTGATTGCGTTACTGGATCATGACGCTTTTACAGGAACACGCAATCTCAATCCGTTTGACTTTAATCATTTTGATATGGAATATTTAGCTTTGTGTAAGGATGGCAGACAAATTCCTGCTAAAGCCTTCCAGCCAAATTTTAACCAAGGTCATTCAGTGAGAGAGTATTACAACTTGTTTACGGCTACAGGACGACATCTAAAAGATCTTCCACTGAGTATATCACGTCAGGAATTTAATCAAGGATACTCTCTATTCACATTTAATCTTAACCCGGGTGAGGACACAGATGCTCTATCTCCAGTTTCCAGTGGGAATTTAAGATTGGAAATGCGCTTCAGAAACCCGTTGCCATATACCACCACGCTGATCATCTACGCTTGTTATGATTCTATTTTAGAGATTGATTCAAAGAGGCGTGTGCTGGTGGATTATTATTAATCTAATCAGGCATGAATAATCATGAAATTGAGAGCCTGATGCGTCATCTGCTGGGAGATTTGTTTTGCGGTGTGTGGCCGTGCGACCAGCTGCCGCTGCTAGCTGACAAATTCCCAGGGCCGGCCTACTTTATCGTGAATACACATCCTTCACACATGCCGGGGGAACACTGGCTAGCTCTGACATTGGATGAGAATGGTCAATCCAGCTTTTTTGACTCTTATGGATTCTCTCCGGATTTCGAGTTCTACCCGTCAAGCATCGTAACATTTTTAGAAGACAGATCCTCAAAAATATTGTATCATAATAATCAGCTTCAAAACACTCTGTCCACTGTGTGCGGTCACCGTTGCATTTTTTATCTATGTCATAGAGCGTGCGGATTATCAATGCAGCAAGTGTTGTCGAAATACACCGGAGATGTGATTAAGAATGATTTAATGGTATCTAACTTTGTGAAAAAATATCAGAAATGTGTCATTAATCAAAGTTGTACATTTTATACTCACGGAACATGCTCTTTGGAGATGTTTCTGGATTGTTATGGAATTTAAAATGTCTTTTTTTTTTTTCGTTGTTTGTTTTTTTTTTCTTCTTATGATTTAATATTTGTGTAATTATATCATATGTTAGTGTGTGAAGTAGAGAACGAAGTTAGACTTGAAAAATATAATCAATAAATATTTTATTGAATGAAAGAAATAGGCTACATGTTTCATTTTCTTATAACGGTTTATGGTGAAAATGTAATCCATCGGGGTGGTAGTGTCGTCTTACGAAGAGACTTTTTTGATCTCCCATCAGCATTTTTTGGATCTTCCAGCTCAGATCTCGACCAGTGGGGAGAATGAGTTATCTGCCTTCTTCTTCTTTTTCTTCTCTGCTTAACGCTGGGTGGTGTACCCCCATTTTCAATCGATGTACCCTCTGTTTTGAAACGTCTATATTCTTCACGAGCATAAGGGTTAATGACTGAAGATATAGGTATGTTTACCTCTGACAAGGTGTGTAGAAAGTCAGACCATCCTCGGGTTTGTGATGCTCCAGATTTTTTAAACGGAAGCATGAGATTTTTCAACAAATCAATCATGTGGGACCCCTTTATAATATTTCCGTTAAATACAAATTCACCTCGCGAAGTCCAACTCTCACTTCTTTCGGATAATTTCTTCAAAATGTACTCGGCATTTTTACGATTGTGTTTAGGAAGGCTTTTCAGTACTTCCGTAAGAACCTGATCCTTAGGGGCCTCGTCCTGCCCTGGGCCTTGTTTTTCTTGGGACCGCTCATGTTCAGGAACCTCTGTGTCACGCTGCAGCGTTAAACTGACCCGCTGTTTTTCTTCTTTGACACCTTGCTTAAGTAAAGTCAGATACCTCTGGAGAAGAGCATCGTATCTCTTGATTTTTTCATAAGAAGTCAAACCCGGCTCGTTTAATATCGCTCTCATTTCAGCATCCAAATTCTCCTCCGCCGTCTGTCTGATGGACGTGTCTGACTGGGTCAGACGCTTGAATTGATGAGGTGAAATGAGAAACATCTTCTGCGATGTTCTGAGAGACATTATCTCCTGATGATTCCACCCACTAGATCACCGATCAAGGGTGCAAGAGCCGTTAAGATGGGCAGAATAAAACCACCTCGTTGCTTTTTGAGAGCCAACTGTTTAGTTTTTATCCCGGTTCTTTTATCACCCAACAATCTGATGATATTTCTTTGTTTCTTCAATTGTCGGTGTTGAGAGGGTGATAGTTTAATGTTACCTTTTAGGATATTCAGTGCAATCTCGCACAGAGCCTGAATAAAGTCGGGAGAGCAGTGTGCGAGAATATCTTTACGTTTCTGTGGACAGGCCTGGTACAAAGCTCTGAATAATGGTAAATTCCTTTTTATACGCGCTGACATGATGACTTACTTTGTTCTGGGTACGTACACAGCAGGCCACTGCTGAGGAAGTATCCCCGTTCTCAGTCTGAAATGTTCTGGGCAGGTAGGCGTAAAATCGATGATTAAATATCCATGAGCTTCTCTCGTTGCGTCTTCAAAACTCTCCAAGAAGAGACCCTTTTGAGATGGAAACATTTGGCGGGCCAATATGTTCAGCTGCAGCTTATCTCTCGGGTTCTTAAACAACACCATATAATTACAGTTCAAACTAATAGTGCGACTGAACTTTCCCTGATGAAATACATTCTGAGTCAACATCATAACACTCATATTACGATGGTGACGAAACTGGGTAAAGACTTTCATCACGTTTTCATCATCTGAGGCTTGAGCAATAACATCGTCTAGAATGATCAAATGATTCTGATCAGGAGGAAACAGGTTTTCATCTTCAAAAGAATGAGGCAATCCTTCCACAAAGGTAATATTTTTATTCATCTTCTGCAATTCAGCATACATGGGTTGAAAAGATGTGTAAATCCATACAATATTTTCTGGAACAATATCCATGACATGATTACAGTTTTGTAAAATACTTTTTACAAAGAAAGTTTTCCCGCAGCCGCTGGGTCCAACTATCATACATGAGAAAGGGACTCTAAATCTAGGATCAAAATCAATCTCCTGTAAATCCATGTGACTTTTTATTTTATTTCTTCTTCAACTCTAATAACCGAAAGGCAGAGTTGTCCCGTCAGAAAAAAGACGTCTCTTATCATACACCAGTCGAAACTTTTTAAGAAATGTCGCGTTTGTCAAACGGAATCTCTTTTTATCCCTCCTAATCGTGTGCTGAGGGATTTCAATGACACCCTCACTTGACCCCTGTAAGTAGCCCTCGACCAGCCCTTTGATGCTGTCAAAATTGACCCTCTCGCTGCATTCATGCGTCTGAGTGATGCCTTTAGCACGTATCATTACATTTTTACGGTTTTTGGTCTGGTATGCATAACTCTTGGGTCCTGTCGATGCAAACTCCGAAATGCTGTCACCATCTAACTCGTCAGTAAGATCACCCAGATAATTCCCCAATTCCAGAGGAGTTTCACCACTTTTTGTCACATAAATCAAACTGTCCGTGTCAATATAAATCAATCTGTCCTTCTCCATGCTGCTGAGAAGTTTTAAACGTGCATAAGCGGTGGTGAATGCTGCTATAAACACATTATTTGTCTTACTTGGTGGATATATGACATGTTTATTGAAATTCCACTGCACTACACACATTTCAGGGTTGAAAAAATGAAAATAGTTAACCCTGTATTTACTCGAGAACATGAAGCTGAAAAAGTCTTCAGGATTAGTGATGACTGTGGTCTGAGACAGATCACTTCTTTGCGCAAATTTCCCCCAAAAACTGTTTAAACACAATTTTGCAACCTGCCTTTTGGCAGGATTCATCTCGATTTTCTCAGGGTCTAATTGGATGCCCTGATGCAGTTTGTAGTCGCTTATATACTTTGACTTACTCTCCTGATCCACTGCTTCAGACGGATAGCCTGAAGCCTCCTGCTTACCCTTTAAAAAGCAATGAATGTAACCTTTAAAGATTGTATCACTTCTCTTTTCAAAATGCCACACCTCTGTGATTTTAGCAAGACGATAACTACACTCCAAAGCTTTACATAGTTCTGCAGTCACCCAAACTCCCGTCAGAGCTCTTTCTTGATCATTATGCATGCAGGGACCTGACTGGTAATTTAATTCAGCGCATGAGCGGCAGAGAGTGAACACAAGTTTACCTTGGGATGTTCTGTAAGGTAAAACAGGGAACAACAGGTTACGTGGTGGGTAGACCACAGCTTTGATTATACCGAAGTAGCTGCTGGGGTCATCAAAATCTTTGTAAATGATGGTGGGGTGTCCGAGGGGAAAAACGCAGTTGGCGTACACTATGTGGATTACACATCTCTGTACCCATAAGGGTACAGAGATGTGTAATCCACATAGTGTTCAGTTTCATCCGGTTCCGCTGTGTACCTCAACTTCATAGGACAGGTGCGTCCACCATACAGCGCATCCCGGGGGGATAGCGGTTCGGGTGCATTAACTTTCTCAAGAAAGCTGATCACCCCTGGGTCTGATTTTTTCATTTCAATCCACTCATGCTCCCATATGACTTCGAGACGAAGGCCGTACACAGTTTGTAACACCTTGCTTCTCTCAACAGTGGCTGCGTAAAACTGTTCAAATGCGACCCCTCTCAACGGACACTTGTCATGAGGCATGTAACACTTTTTACAGCCGTGGAAAAAACAGCCATAAAATTCAAACGCAACTTTGACACCGTTAATCTCTGCATACCCATCCACTGAATATGGCCCGATTTTCTTTTCACCCCTATTTAATGCATGCTCGATAAATATGGCTCTGCTGTCTGCAATCCAGCCGAGCCATTGAATGGACGCGCTGGAGAACGCTGCTACGTCTGTAGTCCAGAGGTGATGGAATGGCTAAGGTTTGAGGAGGAAGGAAATTGGTTACAAAAACCTTCATGCAGGCTGATGCTATTGTGATACTTTTAAACGGATCCACACTTGTCTCCTTAAAGAACTCGTCTCTGAATTTTAAGCATCCTTGAAAAAGAATTTCAACGTCATTTTTACAATAACGAATTGCTTCTTTCTTAAAGTCAAAGACCTCTTTGCTCGCTTCTCTGTACCAGCTGCTAAACACCTGTTGTTCTTGAAGACTCATGCGTTCTACAGCGTAGCAGGATGGAGGAGGAAAAGCCCCAACATACTGGAGATGTTGTTCAGAGGAAAATAGGTGGGGAAAAAAACCCTTGCTTTGATCGGTAAAGCCTAACGCTTTCGGCATGGCACTAAGCTTCATGCACATGAAGGACAGGCTATCAATGTATTTTAACCTGTAATCAGGGTCGGTTAAACAGAGAACTTTACTCCCTACCATGACGATATGTGGTTTAATGCCTAACTGCAGCATTGCTGTGAGAATCAGGTAACCATCGTACCCCCGCGCATTGTGCGCTATTAAGGTGTAACCTTTGTACATTGGCCTCCTGAAATGCAGGAGAAATTTTTGGGTGCAATTCAGTCCATAAGCGTACCATTCATCACCTTTCAATGTTTTAGCACAGACCAGAAAGGGGGTATGCACGCCGCTCTCATTGACGAGGCATTCGAAATCATAAAAAATCAGTTTATCATCAAGCTGATTAATTGCACTGCAAGGCAGAATGTAACACTTATGATCATCGCATGTAATGTCTAGGCTGGGGGGTACATTTTCACCGCAAATACTGCATTTTACATTACACACGTGTGGTTTATTCGGTTTACTGATTGGAATAACGTATATCCGTTTGCATACTTTACAGAGTTTTACCAACTCACAGTCACTCATAGGCCTTTCAGCACTATTTCTGATGCGCGGTTCCCTGTGTCTGCTGAAACATGAAGAATTACGACAGATTCTTTGACAGCCTGCACAGCTTACAGGATTGCTAATCTCTTGCATACATTTATATGTTCGACACTCTGGACAATAACCTTCACAATGGTGTGTATTGGCATTCTGATAGCTGGCGTAACAGTAATTACAAATATATCTGCACCCCATAAAACCTTTGAGATTTTTTATCCCATAGTAATGACCTTGAAATAACAGCAAAAACAGAGGGTTTGAACGATCGGGGAAACTGGTCTCAAATTTACACAGAGCAGTAGAGCCTGTGGTTCTGTGAAACACTACAATTTTTCTCTTCAGAATGGTTTCAAATTTACCAATATCACTAAAAGTAACTGCTGTTTGCTCGTCAAGGCCTGCCTGATGCTGCCATCTCCTCCCCAGTTCTACAGCACGGTGATCCGTGAGCTCAGGATCAGAGACGTGTGCGAGGCTGATTGCAAAACATAACTGATTACCGGTATTGTTTATAATATACAAATGACGCATTTTCTTATTAAACAGTTCACAGTCTAACGTTCCTGCAGCTTTACGCTTAGAACCTCCTGCTGGGTCATTAACAACCTGAAGAACAAATTCCATGTTATTATCTACAGGTATATTTGCATTCGATTGTACTAAATCGTCGAGGAAGTTTTCGAAAGCAGGCAGGATCATATTTCCATCATCTGTAACAGTAAATGTGATGTGACGATTGAGATTTTCACCCACTAATTCCAGCTGCACAACGTCGTTACGTCTGGTTAACGATCTCGCAGCGTCGGCTAATTCAATTATAATACGCATGATGTCTGTATAGAATGCTGCTAAATCTGGAACGTTACTTGGACAGGGCGGCGGTATGGTAAAAGGTCTCCTTATTTCATGGTTATTAAAATGTTCACGTTCAACCACAGCTGGAGGATCTCGCTCTATTTGATCAGAACTAACCGCTACTCCCGTATTGAAATTACCCCCGTGATGTCATAGAGGGATTATGATAATTTTGCTCAATGCTGTGTGGAGACGGTGTGCTATTTTCTTCTGCATTAACGGGAATTTCGTTAAGTTCATTAACTAAATTTCTTATTTCATCCAGGGCAAGTCTGATTCGGTTATCCATTTTCTATGAACATAAGAAACGAAAAAAAAAAAAAAACTAAGCTACAGAAAAAAAAAAAAAAAAAAAAAAAAAAAAAACACAGTGATCAGTTCAGTTTAAAATCACCTTGATGTCACCAAAATGCTTCTTTAACAGAATCTGACATGCTGCCAGAAGCGTTAACGATGAGGTCTTATTACGAAGATTCCGTGAGGCTGTAGAGACTGTCTTCCTGCGCTGTCCGTTTCTGTGACCAATCTGTCCTACCATCAACGTAACCTCTGTAAGGAGAATGAACAAAAAATAAATAAATAGATAATAAATATATATATATATATATATATATATATATATATTGAAATAATCACATTAAAGCTGAAAAAAAAAAAAAAAAAAAAAAAAAAAAAAAAGGGGAATTAAAATTAATTCAGTATGTATGAATTAAAACGTACCGTTCATTAATCCACTCACTAGCGTTGCTCGGGTTTGTAGCGCAAAGAGTCGCTGTCTTTTGGCCGGGGTTAAATATTCTGTAAAAACAGAAGACAATAAAAAGTTATCTTACAGCAGCACAGCGTTCATAAATAAAACGAAAATAGTTTTTAAAATACACAAGTTTTTTTTTTAATCTTACTCCGATTCTTTGCGGTAAAACCTCCAGATTTCACTTCTTGTTGGATTGAAAACGTGCCGTTCTGCTGAAAGCTGTCTTGATCTTTGAAAAGCGACCTTCTGGTGGGCGGATTTAATGTGGCATCTTTGGATGTATCTGTAAACAGGTTTATATGACATTTTTATTGAACTATGCTTAAAATACATATATATATATATATATTGTTTTTATTTAATTTTTATTTCCTTACCTTGCTCCTGCTCGACAACTATGTCTTCCACAGAGCTCTCAGTCGAATCTGTAAAAAGTTTTATCTGAGGTTTAAAACAAAAGTCTCTAATAACACATAAATAAAATACATTCACTCTCAAAGAAAAACAGTTAGTTCTTAGGACTTACTTTCTGGAGGTGCCGGTAACTTATACGGTGTGTCTTCAGGGGAAATGATGATAATTGGCGGAGGAGTATTCAAAGAATCTGTCGTAATTTCTGTGTTAGAAGAAAGTTCAGATGTAGTTGGGAGTTTTTCTTGTTTGGAAATAATTCGCCTTCTTAATTTGGAGTGTGGATTCCAGCGGCTGAACCCTCCAACTTGATCATTCGGGTTTACCTCTCTCATCAAATCTATAAATTGAAACATTGTCAAGGGTTAACTATAATATATATATATATATATATATATATTTTTTTTTGCATTTAACATTTACTTACCATAATCTGATTGTGTCAAGATGAAATCATCAAGGTCATCAGCGGTGGGTTCTATGACAAAGAAACAAATATATATATATATATATATATATATATAAACAATATATATAAACAAAATTTGAGAACATTCACATGCATTTAATGATACTTACTTACTTACTTACGTTTTAAGATGTCATTGTGCTTTTGTGAATTATCAGAAGAAGAAGCCACAATTTCCGGGTTTCCTGAAATATTTACCGACATTTTTTCTTGTCAGTACTGGTATTTTTCAATGTAACAAGTGTTATGGTTCAAAGACATTCAGCATTTGAAGACCCTGACACTGAGGTTAACCAATGAAACAGAGCCCCAACATTTACACACAGTATTTATACCAGAACACGACAGTGTTATCTCAACTGCAAAGACTATGTTTTTAAGACCAAAACCCTTCTTGAGTTCAAAGGTGATATGTTATCTAAGAAACAGACGTAACTGCCCCTTCCTGACATCGCCCCCTAACAGTTGTAACCCTGTAACTCTAAGATGAAAAAGTAAAATGTTTTAGAAAAGCTACAGGTAAATAAAATTATCATTCCTTTTTCCTAAAATGGAGTCTCTCATGATTCAAAAAACAAACACATCATTGCTAGTCAATTTGTAACTTGGAAACAGTATACTGATGTTCTTTTTTTTTCTGTTAATCTGATATTCGTCTTACCTATTTCAGCTGCCTATGTTTTTAAGACCAAAACCCTTCTTGAGTTCAAAGGTGATATGTTATCTAAGAAACAGACGTAACTGCCCCTTTCCTGACATCGCGCCTAACAGTTGTAACCCTGTAACTCTAAGATGAAAAAGTAAAAATGTTTTTTAGAAAAGCTACAGGTAACTTAGATTATCATTCCTTTTTTTTTTTTTCCTAAAATGGAGTCTCTCATGATTCAAAAACAAACACATCATTGCTAGTCAATTTGTAACTTGGAAACAGTATACTGATGTTCTTTTTTTTTCTGTTAATCTGATATTCGTCTTACCTATTTTCAGCTGCTTTTCCAGTATGTTGACGCAGAAGCTGAAGGTTTTTCTCGTTCCATCGATGTAGTGAAGCACAATTTTTTTTTATTTACTTTTTTAGGTCTTTTCTATTTTGAACGGATTTAGACTGGCTCATATATTTAACAAATAGGTCCTGCTGTAAAGCAAAATTAACTTACAATTCTGTCAGGTTACACAGTTCCTTTATTAGGATTTCATGTGATAGGTCAACATTAAGTTGATTATACCTTTAAAAATATAAAAGGATGCATGTCTTTTTTTTTGTTTGTTTTGTTTTTTAGATGTATTAACGCCTGAAAAAACATACAGATTATTAATAACACCCTTAAACACACCCCTGTGTGTTTTAATTGGCTCATTTAAGGCCTTCCCCGTAACACCCTTAAACACACCCCTGTGTTTTAATTGACTCATTTAAGGTATCGCCCCTAATGACGACAACCAATCAACATCCACTGTTACGCCCCTTGGACACACCCCCCTGCCCACATGGCAACCACATGGCGCCCACATGGCCCCCACCGGAAGTCCCGCCCTCACCGGAAGTCCCACCCACCTGTCAAAATGTTTGATGGAAGGGTGCACTTAAATTCTCTGGTAGGAATCCTATGGAGGCCTCGAATGGTGATAAACCCGTGGCTGCAGAAATGTGTCAGTTATGGGTGTATTCTACCCAGGCCAGGTGCTTGCTCCAGGAAGTGGGGTTGTTATTGTGCAGGCAACCAAGAATGTTTTTGAGTTCCTGATTAAGCCGTTCACACTGTCCGTTCGTCTGGGGGTGGAAACCAGAATAAAGTTGAGGCTTAGATCCCAGGGCCGAACAAAAGTCTCGCCACACTTAAGAGATGAAGCGGGGTCCTTTGTCGGAAACGATTTCAGCAGGGACCCCATGGAACACATGATTGATTAATAGTTTGGCTGTTTCAGCAGTGGAAGGAAGTCTGGTTAAAGCCAGGAAATGCTAAAAGAGGACTTGTTTCTGGCGCATATAGCGCAGGCAGAAACGAACTCATGGCCCCCTGTTCAGAGTGGGCCATCAAAAGTACCTTCGAATGAGGGCAATGGTCCGACTGGAACCAAGGTTGCCTAAAAATCGGAATGAGTGAGCCCACTGAATAACTTGGGACCTGGTAACAGTGGGAACGAACAGGCAACCAGGGGAACCACCTCCTGGATCGGGCTCATCCAGTTGCGCTCGGCAAATGCGATCCTCCAGAGCCCAGGGCAGGACACCCATAACACAGGATGAAGGGTTGGGAAATTCCCTCCAGCCAGTATCTCCACTCATCCAGGGCCATTTTGATGGCAAGAAGCTCTCAGTCTCTAACGTCGTAATTCCTCTCTGTGGCAGAAAAACATCTTGAAAAGAATGCACAGGGTTGGAGCTTGCTGTCAGTGGAAGCGCTCCGACCCCTGTGTCAGAAGCGTCAACCTCTATGGTAAACTGTTCCTTGGGGCCAGGGTGGTTTAGGATAGGTGCTGTGGAGAACCTCTGTTTGAGATCGGAGAATGCATTATTGGCTTCAGGGGACCATATAAATGGTTGCTTGACTGAGTTGAGAGTTGTGAGGTGATAAGCGAGGAAACTGTAATCACGGATAAAACAGCGGTAGAAGTTTGCAAAATCAAGGAAACGTTGAAGTTGTTCATGGTCGGTGGAAATGGGCCAGTCCACCACTGCTGATATCTTTTTGGGATCCAGCTTCACCTGTCCACCCTCGAAGACGAATCCCAGGAAGGTCACTGAAGGAGCATGAAATTCGCATTTCTCAGCCTTGACAAACAGGCGGTTTTCTTGAAGTCACTGGAGGACTGATCAAACGTGTCTTGAGTGCTCGGTTGGATTCTTGGAGAAGATTAAAATATCATCTAGTTAAACAAACTCCAATACATTAATGATATCCCTGAGAACGTTGTTCACCAGGGCCTGGAAAACAGCAGGTGCGCTAGTCAAAACGGCCTGACTAAATACTCAAAATGTCCGATGGGTGTTTTGAACGCGGTTTTCCACTCACCTCCCTCCCGAATCCACATCACAATGGTAGGCGTTTTGCAGATCTAATTTTGAGAAGATAGTAGCTCCTTGGACTGATTCGGATGTCAGAAGAGGGAGAAAGTATTTGTTTTTAATGGTTATGTCATTAAGGCTCTGGTAATCTATGCAAGGTCTCAGAGTTCCATCTTTCTTGGAGACAAAAATAAATCCCGCTCCTACAGGTGACGAGGAAGGTCGAATAATACCTGCCTTGAGAGAGTCAATAATGTACTGTTCCATGACCCCTTGTTCTGATTCAGATAAGCGAATTAGCCAGCCTGAAGGTAATGGTGCTCCTGGAAGGAAATCAATTGCACAGTCATAAGGACGATGAGGGGGAAGAGACAATGCTAGATCCTTGCTGAACACCCTCTAAAGATCATGGTATTCTGTGGGAACATTGGAGAGGTCAAGAATGGTTTGTGAGTCAGCAGGGGGAGACAAGGCAGGAATAGGCTATCTGAGCGAAGGCAAGACGCATGACAGCCTGAGCTCCAGACTTCCATGCGGGAATCAGCCCAATTAATTCAATTCAATTCAATTCAAAAATACTTTATTAATCCCAAAGGGAAATTAAATGTTGTTATAGCTCATATTATGAAGGTTTCCTCAAAGAGCCATTGTAGATGCTGATGGCTGTTGTCAGGAAGGATCTCCTGTAGCGCTCCGTCTTACAGCAGATCTGAAGAAGCCTCTGACTGAAGACACTCTGTTGTTGTAGGACAGTCTCATGTGCAGGTTATGTAGCGTTAGCCATGGGTGTCCTAACACTTAAGGGTTTTCTTTAGTGGGAAATAACAGAAAGGAAATGGTCTTATGGTGATTGTCTGATGTTAAAAGCTCAATAGGCTGGTTTTTCTGGGAAACCGGGTTGAGAGCTTGCCCATCTAGTGCAGTGACATTTATGGAGGAATCTAACTCTAAAACCGGGAGGTTATACTCTTGGACCAAGTCAGGCAACTGAGACGAAAATGACCCAAAGAGTCACAATACAGACACTGACCTGCATTTAACCATTTCTGTCTCTCCTCAGGACACAGACAGCTTCTCCCAACTTGCATGGGTTCAGAAGGCAGGGTTTCCATAGACTTGGGTACCTTGGACAATGATGACATCACAGAAGGTGAAACACTAGGTTGTCTGGGAAATTACGTTTTATAGGAACCTTTAATTCTGGCTCTTTCTTTTATACGATTATCAATACGGACAGCTAGGTTTGTGAGCTCCACTAAAGAGCTGGTTTCATCTCGGTAAGCTCGAAGGCCCGAAGGCCAATCCAGCCCTTTACCTGAGTGAGTCGCATGAACAGCATGGATTGTTTTTTATGTGTGAGACGTACCTAAGCAGTGGTCCTTCCCCTCAGCGCTCGCAGAGCGGGCCAGGCCACTGGAAATTGTTCTGGTGCTCCCGATGGCCAGTCCACCCCTGTCTCAGGGTACAGTGGAGGAAGAGTCATTCATTACTGCGTGAGTCATTACTTCATTATGACATCAGCTGTATGAATTAGGTCTTGCATTTGTTAAATTTATATAAGTATCTATTCTGTAAGCGGCCACATGTTTTAACAGACGTACAGGCAGGGGTGAAAGTGCTTTTAAATTCTTGCCGGTACTTGGGGGGGAGTGGAGTATCTGTTCTGTAAGCAGGTTAATTTAATCTGATTAGACGGTGGTGTTAAGGTTTATGCTCTCAATTGTCTGTCTGTCTGTCTGTCTGTCTGTCTGTCTGTCTGTCTGTCTGTCTGTCTGTCTGTCTGTCTGTCTGTCTGTCTGTCTGTCTGTCTGTCTGTCTGTCTGTCTGTCTGTCTGTCTGTCTGTCTGTCTGTCTGTCTGTCTGTCTTGGGAATGACATATATAAGTCCTGCACAGTGGCCAGAGGGATTTTAAGCCATTCTTCTTGCAGGATAGTGGCCTGATCACTACGTGATACTGATGGAGGAAAACGTTTCCTGACTCGTTCCTCCAAAACACCCCAAAGTGGCTCAATAATATTTAGATCTGGTGACTGTGCAGGTCATGGGAGATGTTCAACTTCACTTTCATGTTCATCAAACCAATCTTTCAACAGTCTTGCTGTGTGTATTAGTGCCTTGTCATCCTGATACATGACACCACCTTCAGGATACAATGTTTGAACCATTGGATGCACAAGGTCCTCAAGAATGGTTCGGTAGTCCTTGGCAGTGACGTGCCCATCTAGCACAAGTATTGAGCCAAGGGAATGCCATGATATGGCAGCCCAAACCATCACTGATCCACCCCCATGCTTCACTCTGAGCATGCAACAGTCTGGGTGGTACGCTTCTTTGGGGCTTCTCCACACCATAACTCTCCTGGATGTGGGGAAAGCAGTAAAGGTGGACTCATCAGAGAACAATACATGTTTCACATTGTCCACAGCCCAAGATTTGCGTTCCTTGCACCATTGAAACCGACGTTTGACATTGGCATGATTGACCAAAGGTTTGGCTATAGCAGCCCGGTCGTGTATATCGACCCTGTGGAGCTCCCGACGGACAGTTCTGGTGGAACCAGGAGAGTTGAGGTGCACATTTAGTTCTGCCGTGATTTGGGCAGCCGTGGTTTTATGTTTTTTGGATACAATCCAGGTTAGCACCCGAACATCCCTTTCAGACAGCTTCCTCTTGCGTCCACAGTTAATCCTGTTGGATGTGGTTCGTCCTTCTTGGTGGTATGCTGACATTACCCTGGATACTGTGGCTCTTGATGCATCACAAAGACTTGCTGTCTTGGTCACAGATGCGCCAGCAAGACGTGCACCAACAATGGTATGTTACCTATAATGTTGTGTGCATTTCAATATTTTGAGCAAAACTGTGCTCTTACTCTGTTAATTGAACCTTCACACTCTGCTCTTACTGGTGCAATATGCAATCAATGAAGACTGGCTACCAGGCTGGTCCAATTTAGCCATGAAACCTCCCACACTAAAATGACATTTGTTTCAGTTTCATTGTCCAACCCTTGTATGTAAAAACATAGATATACAATATTTCAGTTAAGTATATGCTTTAACATTACTTTCCGTGCATTTTTAATTTGTGCTAACAAAAAATATGCTTTTTTTCCCATTGCATCTTCAATCTTTACAAAAACAACATTAACCAATTCAAATCATAAACATGTTAACAAGAAAAATCAGAACAAGAGACTGACTAAATGTAATCATGTTCTCAAAGATGTGCCTCTAAAGCAAGTGGTGCAGAAATCTGGGCAGAGAGTCTTGCTCTCAGCATGTTGCCACTTGCTTCCTGTCCTGCATCTCCTGGAGGTAGCGGTGGTGGTGGGTGTTGCTCATCAACGTCTTCTGGCTTGAGGACATCACCGTGGGTCAGGCAGACATTGTGTAAGAAAGCACACGCAGTGACTACTTCAGTGCAAAATGCTATTTTGACTTCTAATGCTTTAAACATGGTTGTGCGCCAGCGAGCTTTCATCATGCCAAAAGCTCGTTCTATAACGGAAAGGGCACGTGCATGGCAGTGGTTGAATCTTTCTTCAACCCAGCTCTGAAGTGGCTGTTTGTAAGGGGTGATGATGGCTATGGGCCACTGAAAGCAGGGACATCCGCCATCACCCAGAATAAGGTGGCCAGGTGGTGGGTATTCACTATTCACATAGACAGGGGTGTTTTTAAGAATAAGAGTGTCATGAACAGAGCCAGGAAACCCAATGAAAATGTTCAGAAATCGTCCGCTGGAATCACAAATAGCTTGCATATGAATGGAGTAGAACTGCTTATAACTAAAGTAGTTGTCTTTGTTTGGATTTGGGGGCTTAATTCGAATAAGACAGCCGTCCACTGCACCAACAGCTTTGTGAAAAGCTTTGTGGCGGGCTAAACGTGCAAATCACATTCCAATGTCCTCTAACTCCTCCTGTTTTGGATAACAGATGACTTTGTGTGCATTTTCCTTTATTGCTTGTGCAATTTGGTGCACAACCCGGCAGACTGTTGACTTTGGCACAGAGAATGCTTGGGCTGTAACTCTGTATGATATTCCATGTGCAAGCCAATACACAAAGATCAACATCTCCAGTGGATACCTCCAGCCATGATCTTGATCTCTCTTCAGAACCATCATCAAACCATTAATTGAATCCCTTGTAAGGCGAAAGTCTGGTCTGAGATCAGAAATCAGAATAAGAACTGCCTATACTTTCGACCACAAGCCGATGAGATATATATATATATATAGTATCTATAATAAAAAATAAAAAAATTAGGGGAACACTCAAATAACACATCCTAGATCTGAATGAATGAAATATTCTCATTGAATACCTTGTTCTGTACAAAGTTGATTGTGCTGACAACAAAGTCAGACAAAAATTATCAATGGAAATCAAATGTATTAACCAATGGAGGCCTGAATTTAGAGTCACACACAAAATTAAAGTGGAAAAACACACTACAGGCTGATCCAACTTTGATGTAAAAACATGTCAAAATGAGGCTCAGTATTGTGTGTGGCCTCCATGTGCCTGTATGACCTCCCTACAACGCCAGGGCATGGTCCTGATGAGACGGCGGATGGTCTCCTGAGGAATCTCCTCCCAGACCTGGACTAAAGTATCCGCCAACTCCTGGACAGTCTGTGGTGCAACGTGACATTGGTGGATGGAGCGAGACATGATGTCCCAGATGTGCTCATTTGGATTCAGGTCTGGGGAACGGGCGGGCCAGTCCATAGCTTCAATGTCTTCATCTTGCAGGAACTGCTGACACACTCCAGCCACATGAGGTCTAGCATTGTCCTGCATTAGGAGGAACCCAGGGCCAACCGCACCAGCATATGGTCTCACAAGGGGTCTGAGGATCTCATCTCGGTACCTAATGGCAGTCAGGCTACCTCTGGCGAGCACATGGAGGGCTGTGCATCCCTCCAAAGAAATGCCACTCCACACCATTTCTGACCCACTGTCAAACCGGTCATGCTGAAGGATGTTGCAGGCAGCAGATCACTCTCCACGGTTTCTCCAGTCACGTCTGTCACATGTGCTCAGTGTGAACCTGCTTTCATCTGTGAAGAGCACAGGGCGCCAGTGGCAAATTTGCCAATCCTGGTGTTCTCCGGCAAATGCCAAGCGTCCTGCACAGTGTTGGCCTGTGAGCACAACCCCCATTTGTGGACGTCGGGCCCTCATACCATCCTCATGGAGTCGGTTTCTAACCGTTTGTGCAGAGACATGCACATTTGTGGCCTGCTGAGGTCATTTTGCAGGGCTCTGGCAGTGCTGCTCCTGTTCCTCCTTGCACAAAGGCGGAGGTAGCGGTCCTGCTGCTGGGTTGTTGCCCTCCTACGGCCATCTCCACGTCTCCTGGTGTACTGGCCTGTCTCCTGGTAGCGCCTCCAGACTCTGGACACTACGCTGACAGACACAGCAAACCTTCTTGCCACAGCTCACATTGATGTGCCATCCTGGATGAGCTGCACTACCTGAGCCACTTGTGTGGGTTGTAGAGTCCGTCTCTTGCTACCACGAGTGTGAAAGTACCACCAACATTCAAAAGTGACCAAAACATCAGCCAGAAAGCATAGGTACTGAAAAGTGGTCTGTGGTCCCCACCTGCAGGACCACTCCTTTATTGAGTGTGTCTTGCTAATCGCCAAAGATTTCCCCCTGTTGTCTATTCCATTTGCACAACAGCATGTGAAATTGATTGTCAATCAGTGTTGCTTCCTAAGAGGACAGTTTGATTTCACAGAAGTTTGATTCACTTGGAGTTATATTGTGTTGTTTAAGTGTTCCCTTTATTTTTTAGAGCAGTGTATATATCCATATCTATATATCTAAATATATCTATATCTGTGTCTACATATATATATGTACACACTGGTTGATTGAGAACAGGTAGGTTGTTAAGGTAAGTGTACGTTCTGGGTCCCCTGTTTCTGACCCATTTCTTATGTGTTGAACTCTTTTCCCGTGTCAGACACATAAGCACTCATGCCTTGTAAAGGAGTGACAGTCCACAGTGTTCAATCTCAATGGCTATGTCCCCCACCATAGCCATTGCCTTTGCCTCTACTGAAGGCTTGTGATCATCAATATAGACCTGTAAGTAGTCCAGGGAGTTCCATCAGGCATTTTAGTTTCCAGAAGCTTCAAAGTACTTAATATCGGAAAAGCACCGTATTTTCAGCTCCAGGCACCCTGCTTCCGGGCATAACATAACATCTTTCCCTTGGCCCTGTACCAGTTCCCTTGCAAAGGTGAATGGCTTTGGGAAAGACTACATGGTGGTCCAGTTAGGGGTTAGGGTGAGGTTTGGTTTAATGTCACAATGACATCCCCCTAATTCAGTACACTGATCAAAAAAGGTGTAGGGAGCAAAAGGCAAGGCACTGGCTAATATATGTCACTCAAGAGCTCATTTCCATTTGCTTAGCCCAAGTAAAAACAGTAGGAATAATAATAATAATAATAATAATGATAATAATAATAATAATAATAATAATAACAAAGGGCTAGGAATGAGCAGGAATGGCCATTATCACTACACATCCTTGCCCAAGGGAGGCCCAGCCAAGGTTGATGAAGCCTTGGAGTGTCATAAAGCCAATTGAGTTTAGGTAAAATTTTGTATGTAGATCATCTATTATTTTCAGTTCAGAAATATTGGTGGCCACCAAATATATATTGATTTATCTTTGAATTAAGGAATAGCAGTAAATTAAATTATATAAGAGAGATTACATAAAGTAGGGATGTCCAGTGAGTTCAACTTTGTAAAATCAAAGTTCCAGAAATTTGGTAAAGTTTGTCTGGAAGTTTAAGATTGGATGGAGTGTTTGATGAAAAAAAGCATGTTTGCTGGGAATATAAAAGATTCCAGGTGAGTATTCATAATCAAGTTATTAAAGAGGTTACAGAAAAGTCCAGGGGTGTAAATATGAAGGCCAAGATCCCATTGCATTCATAGCCTAACCATTTAAGACAGGTAAGTGGATGATATTTTGAAGGAGCTCAGTCTGGGAGGACCCAAGCCAGCCACTGTGAAGTGAGTCCACCTCCAGCAGCCCAATACCCAGAAATAGACAAACCCCCACTATCCACCCAGGCATAACTCAAATCTTTTAACTCCCTCTTCCAACCCCATATCCTATTTGTCCAACTCATTCTGACACCCCCTAGCCCACCAAGCTCTAGCCACCATGGCCCAACCACCAGGCCAGGGACACCGGGTAGGAACCCTCACTCTAATGCACAGACAACCAGCCCTACAGGAGCCAGAGCAGGCCCTAAACCACAGCAGTCCACTGCCCCACCCTGCCTCAGGGCTGGCAGCTGCAGCACCATCACCCCACCACAGATATCTTCATGCCAGACCCACCACCACCCCAGGGCAGCATGCAAATGCTCAGTCCGCCTAAGGACAACACAGCCACAGTTCCATCATCCCCACACCCCTTGGCTGCTCTATGCTGATACAAGAAGCCCAAATGCCCTAAGCCATTAAAGGGGACATATCATGCAGCTTTTTAAGACATTTTGTTGTGTACTTGAAGTGGGTACGAGAGCAGAAAAATTGAATTTGGTCTCTCGAGGTGTTGCGGAGATATCTTTACATTCTGTTTGGGTTACATTTTTTAGTCCGTTCAGTTTTCTCTATCTGTTACGTTTTTCGAACTGTTACGTCACAACATTTGCTGTAGAACAGCTAAATAAGGTCATGGACTTTAGGATGATCAATCTCGCATATCCACCATATTTATTTCAGCCTATGCTGAAAGTGGATACGTTCGGTTCGGTTGTTGGGTGTATTAACCCACACAAATCAGAGATGGCACAAAAAAAAGAGTTGCTCTCAGACGCACCTGAGAATAGGGGTAAAAGAGAACTACAATAAAGAAAGAATTCAGACCAAAGCATTGCAGTTCCACTTTATATTGACCAAGTATGAAAAGGAAGGTTGATATGATATGATATGTTTTAAGTGATGTGTTTAATATTTGGAGACTAAACCAATTCGAATTTATTATGTTGGTTTTGCTTTCAAGTAGACATTCTCCCCATAGAAACAATCTGATAGCATTTTTAATAAATTATGTTTAAACTCTTTTTATTCCTACAGTTCTTAAGAATTGTTTTTGCAATGCTTAGAACAGCACTTCTTGCTGTTCTAAGTATAGAAAATTTATACTCCAGCCCGAAAAAGAAAACGGGTGCTGAAACTATGATCTGCTCAATCTGTAGGCTGAGCAGCTCTGTTAATTCTTAGTTTTTTGAAGAGAAAATAATTGATGGACATGCTATAATTGATACTAATGTTGTATGGTTTTATGTCATCAAAAGATAGTAAAAGAAAATTGTCTAAGAAAATACTGGAGAATGCATTTCACCTCAAGTAAAGCTTTATTTGATCTAGGGTTCTAATCTGCAGGTGTTAAAGAGAACACAGAGACATGAACACAGGGGCATGTTTATATGTAACACACTCAACAGTATTTGAAAAAAATGTATTTTCGCAATTGTGAAGCTCTTTCTATTAAAACTAAACTACAGCATGTTATTAAAGTACAATTCTTTGTTGTACTTGCAGGTACATTTGCAGAAGCTGTTCTCTAGTGAACTTGTTTTAAGCCCAAACATAACTGACATAGCCAAAGCTTACAAACTTCTAAAATAAATGTCATGTGTAGATGATTCTGACCTCTGCTGATGTAAAAATCTTCAGTGGAAAAAATCCATTCAGACTTATAAGTCATATCATTTATTTCCAGTTTTACAACTAGCCAAGTTGAATTCCACATTTTGATAGACACTGAAGCATTTTTAAACATAACAGCTTATAAAGTGATTTTAAAGACCAGTAAAATGAGGCTCCACGACCAGCATGAAAGCATCTTCTGTACACCTCATCCTCCTTTTTTTTCTCTGGCTAATATACCACCATGACACACTAATAAATTAATTTTGGACAATACAGATCAATTATAATAAGAGTAATAAGAGTGACCTTTACAATGCATGTAACAAGATCACATCAGTTAACTCATGGATGATATGGAAGAATCATAAATTCCCCCAAATTACCACCTAAAGCTGTTTGCTCCTGTAGATATCAGAATAATTTTTAATAATATATATTTTTTCAGAATTAGTCATCTAATTGTCAGCTCGAACCCCTTCCTCTTTGTCCTGGTTGTCCACAGATCTCTTGGCAAACAGGTGAGTGGGGTCGCGGCCCCTGAAGCCAGGCTGGATGTTAAACACAGGCATGTTCCTCCAGCTGGACGGGTTGTTGTAGGCACCAGAGTCAGAGCTGGGGGTGCAGGGTTTGTTCTGGACGAGCTGAAGGAAGCTTGCCATGTCGGGCCCCAGGCGGGTCATGACCCCAGTCCTCACCGCTGTCACTGTCTGTTCATCACAGGCCTGCAGCGTCTGTAGCAGCGTGCTATAGTATCTGTGGTTTCAATAGAGGAAAGAAGTAAAAAGGTAAACAATTTTTAAATTGTTTATCCTGTCTTTGTGGGTTCTGTTGCTTCGAGTCCATTATTTATACAAGTCTTGTATGATGCTCAGACAAGCTGTCCAAACAGTGACCCCAATTGACTAAAATCAAAATGAGATGAAAAGTTATGCAGTTGAAGAGATAAAACTGAACATGCTAAATCCATTTGACACACATGCTTGTTAAACATACATTTGTCATTTGTGCACTGTCTAAAGTAAGATATCACAGTTTTCATTATGTCTTATTGACTGTTACCATATATTAGTGCCTTCAGAGCTCACCTGTTGGGGAAGTGAGTCGGCACCTGTACCACCTCTCCAATGGCATCAGGGTTCAATTGAGCCACAGTGCAGATGTCTAGATTAGTGTAACACTCCTCTTGAACCTTTAATTAAATGGGGACAATGTGGTTAAAAAACGCTGAAGTGCATGAAGAAGTATAAAAAATTGCCTGATACAGTGACTAAGGTCACAACATTAAAAGACTATTTATATAAAGCTTAGACTGATCAATTTTAGGCTTAAGCTTTAATAATTGACCATAATATCATTCAAACTTCAGCCACCACAGAATAAGGCTAAAGCTAATACATTACTGCTGAGTTCAGGAATAGATTAGCATTTAAATGAACACTCTCTCCGGCAGTTAAAAAAAACAATTTACAGTGTGTGTGTGTGTGTGTGGTAATTTATTAATTTATTTATCCATTTATCACCACATGAGAAATGCATGTTGTGCCACTGGAGTTTTTTAAAATCACACAAGAAATGAAAATCACCTCATGTATTTTTGTTGTTGTTTAGCACCTGAATCAATGATCAGGTAAAACGTCTCCTCTGTATTTGCGCTGCGTGCCACTAAGCCTGTGAGGTCTGAGTGCTTCTGCAACTAAGATCTGACCTGATCCTTTGGAAAATGTGATCATGTGGGCGTGTGACGTGGTAGTGTGAAAGGGGCGGGACAGGGGCGGAGTTGCTGGGAGGGGCTTGGAACCCAATCATAACCGCTTGCAGTTCTGGTTAAACTTTTGTATTTACCTTGATGTTGTTACAATTATTATTGATAGGGCATCTTACAACTGAAGTTAAAGTTTCCCCTCTTATTTTTCATTTATTAATAATAACTGGCACCTCCACTGCAGCTAATCATGTTGAGTTAAAGCTGAAAGGTATACAAACCTCAGCAATCATCCTCTGGAAGATGCTACAGCGGCGGATGGTCTGGAAGACTTTGTTAGAGATTCCCTGGGAAATGCACTGCAGACTCTTCTTCACAAAGGTTTTACCCTGAAGAACAAAACAGAAGTCAAACAGAGAAATTGGCAAAAGGTGGAACAAAACCCAGTGACCAGGTGGATCTACTCACTTCTGTGTTGAAGGTGGCAGCAGCATGAAGGAACAGCTCACAGATCTCGTGCATGCCGTCGGTGTCACAGGTCGAGTTTTCAAGACAGGAAAAGAACCCACAGCCCACAGCCACAGCGTCGTTCAAACATCTGGTCACATCATCTGCAGCAACACATTCAGTAAATGTATAGTGTGATTAAGGGTGGCTATATCCTTAAGCATGCCCCTTAAACAGTGAACCACCAAACTGGCTAAAGCAAAAAGAAGTTTATTTTTTTCTTTTTACAAACTAAGCCACATTTTTTACAAATCAAGATTAGCAATATTTATTCTGTTATGCTTGAAATTTATTAACTTTCTTTAGATTACATTTTCATAAGGAACACTTTTTTATCAGTCAGTCAGTCATTTTCTACCGCTTATTCCATAGTGGGTCACGGGGGAGCTGGTGCCTATCTCCAGCAGTCTATGGGCGAGAGGCGGGGTACACCCTGGACAGGTCGCCAGTCCATCGCAGGGCAACACACAACCATGCACACACTCATTCATACACCTAAGGGCAATTTGGAGTGACCAATTAACCTAACTGGCATGTCTTTGGACTGTGGGAGGAAGCCGGAGTACCCGGTGAGAACCCACGCATGCACGGGGAGAACATGCAAACTCCATGCAGAAAGACCCCTGGCCCAGAATTGAACCCAGGACCTTCTTGCTGCAAGGCAACAGTGCTACCAACTGTGCCACCGTGCAGCCCCACTTTTTTTTTTTTTTTCTTTTTTATCATGTTGGCTAAAATAGAAACCAAGGATGGGAAACCAATAATGTTTAATTAAGGGTTTTGTTTTGAGATAAAATATATACACTATTCATTTTATTAATGAATTGAATGAAATAAGCTCAATTGGGCCACATTTTCTCTAATGACCCTTAAAACTTTGAAACTATTTTCACTGTATTCAATCTAAAGATGTTTGAAGATTTTTGTTAATTAAAAGATACATATTTAGATTTAAAATACAATATATGAAAATACAATATCGGATAGTTTGGCCATTCCTCTTGCCTGGTCCGAATCTATTAATTCAATCTTTTTTCCAATCAGTGAACACACCGTACCAATGAACACTGAGGTGTTTTTAAAGAATAAGTGACGGAAGCACAAAAGGTGCAAGAAGGTTTCAGAAAGAAAGCATTATTTTTCATTGAAGTATATCAACTGTTCATTAAGGCTGCTACAACAGTGAGGTATATGTCAGCATATAACAGGAAGCTGAAAGTACTCAAATTTAATCATTTTAACAGCTAACTACAGGAAATACACTCAAAAACCTGTGTTTACATTCAGTAATTCTAACCTCATTAAGGCCACTAATCATGTTAAAAATAAAAACATTTTAGGGTGTGCAAAAAGAAAAACGTTAGCGTGCTATAATCTTGTAAAGGAATACAGGCGATATGTATTAATTCTGCTGTAGATGTTTAGTGGGCCTGAGAAAGACAGCTCTGTAACTTTGGGCTGTTTGGAATTTTTTTATTTTACTAAACACATTTTAGAGTTAAATTTTAAATTTACAGTTACATTTGATATCTAACCAGAAATTCACTAATGAATTGGCCACAGATCAGAATCATACAGATTTTGCTTAACCAGTCTTGACAAGTGATTTGCAGGTCAAATACTGAAAAAATCAGCATTAAAACAAGAACCCCCCGCATAATTTAGTCCATCAATGGCATCAATCAATGGCATGCACTTCCATGAACTTTTTTGTGTTCAATAAAAATCAGATAAGGGTTATGGGACACATGATTGGATGAATTAATGGAAATAATCCTTTAACTTGTCTTTTTTGTTGGATTAAAAACTAATACGGCTGTCAAGGAACATGCATATTATTTCTCTTTTAATGTGTTTGATGTTCTTAGGAAAAAAAACTGGTCTTTGCATTAGACATCCCTAAGAACTTCCCATCTGTCCTAACAAAAAAAATAAAAATATTAATTGGTACAGCTTTAGTAACTATAGCTAAAAGCATAATAATTTTTAGCTTAGTTAAATCAGAAATATTTTCATTTGTTTCTCAAATTTAACACCACTCTAATTGAATTATAGAAGTAGAATTCTCTTGTTCAAACAATGATAACAAAACTGAAAGACAAAGTTTCAAACTTTAAGTGAGCTTTTTTTTAAGTGAGCATCCTCTTCATGAGACTGTCCTACAACAACAGAATGTCTTCAGTCAGAGGCTTCTTCAGATGTGCTGTAAGACGGAGCGCTACAGGAGATCCTTCCTGCCCACAGTCATCAGCATCTACAACGGCTCTTTGAGGAAACCTTCATAATATGAGCTATAACAACATTTAATTTCCCTTTGGGATTAATAAAGTATTTTTGAATTTAATTGAATTGAAGTAAAGGAACAATAATCAGAGGCTGCATGTAGAAAAGACACTCACTCGGGCTGTTTGCAGAGAAGCGTGCCCGGCGGGGAGCAACCTCCTCTGGCGGCATCTGGAAGCCTGAGGCAAAGCAGAGAGAAAGGAGGAGGAGCAGAGCAGAGCTGCGCAGCATTCTCTTCATGGTGCTGATGAAGATGAGGAGGTGGTGTGTTGTTCTGTGGTAGTTGTTAATCTCCTTGTGGCCTTTACGGCTCTACAGCAGGTATTTATACAGAGCCCGCTCTCAAGGAACCAATGAGAGTGAGCTGTTTCCACAAGGGGTCAGGTCATGGTTTATTCATGTGTATAATTAACCCCAACAGCTAAAAGGAGTTTTCCACAAACACCAATGTTTCCACAAACAGCAGATTTCATCAGTCTTTGCTTCAAAAATATGTTCTCAACGTTAAAACACTTTAGTGTGAATGTAGTGTATCACATTACCTACAACTAATTAAAACCAATGGGGGTTTTCTGAGTGACATTAATCTAAACCATGGGTCTTTAACTACATATAACACTGTTTTAATTTTAGCAGGTGGATCTGATTCCAGTCAGGTTCTCTGCATTTCCTGGTGCGTCACAAGAATAGACCAGCAAGACGTGACGGACATAAGGGAAGGAAGCAGGACTGTGAGACCACAACTCGTGCAGGTTCAGCATTCAAAACAGCATCAGCTTATCCCCAGTTTCCTTACCCATTTGTATGAATGTGTCCGCATTACATGCAATGTGGCTCTAATGTAATGCGCTTTGACTGCTCAGTGTGACTAGAAAAGTGCTACATTTAGACCATTTACAGATATGATCAGTGGGTTCTCTCATTTACGGATTTACTGCAGCATCAGGCCATCATGACCTGTATGCCTCACATAACTCACTCAGCAGGTGATACTGGCACCAGTTAGTACACCATTGTACCAAATAATGTTCAAAGCAGTTCTTTAAATAAGTACTTTACTGTATCTTTACTGTATTATCATCAAGTGTACTGTTGACTGTTTTGCTTAAATAAAAAAAAAAAAAATATCTTGTGATTCTTGAAGTTGGGGTTGTGACACAATTTTAGGTCAGTTTAAAAAGAAAATTTCAAAATTATCATTTAGAGCAGAATTGTGCCCTCATTGTTAAATAAATTAAAATAATATAAAAAAAAAAAACATCTAGTTACTCATGGTTATATATAGTACAATGCAGGGGCATCTTTTAACATAAGGCCATTCTGTGGCACAGCCCCCAGGTAGGAAATGTGCTGTTACAGTAGCTTTGCCCTGTATTGTCACTGCCATATTCATACTGACAATGATAAAGGTACAAATGTAAAGATACATTGATAAATGCAGAAGAGAATTTGCAGTCATATTCAATACATTAGTCAGATTAAAAAGAACTTTTCAAAATAACAACCTTTAAGCAGGTATTACACATAAGCCTATTTTTCATTATAGGGACTTTCAGGCATTACCCGGGATTTTGAAAGCCCTCTGCACGTTTTGACACAATATTACCCGGGTCCAAACTTTCACACATAAAGGGCATGATGTGGGATAGGACTTTTCAGATTATCTCAGGATTGTAAAAGGGATGGGGTTATGTGAAGCAAAATATCCCTTTTCCATTGTGCCACCAACAGCAGTAAATGGAGGTGACTGTGCAAATTTATTATTTTTATACCATTAATATGTCACAAGAAGTAATTTTAAGATGTTTTTAAACGAGAAAGTAGACCTCAAAACTTCATCTCTGCAGTCAGTTCATAGAGAATGTGTCTACATTTTAATATACGCTCCGGAGATTTCAGAGAAGCTGATCTCTGCTCTAGCTACATGCTTAGCACATGGTTGGAGTGTGTTTTTCCCCTCTAACCACAACCTGATCATGGCTTGCCACAGTTTTCCCTAACAATACAGATTACATATATTTGTCTTTCAATTAATTTTTGTCGTAAGAAAAGTATTTTAATGGAGTACTCCTTAATGATCAAACAGAGCACTTTCACTTTTCCTTGTACATAAAAAATACACATTTCCCTAAGATTGGCTACTCATGTAAACCTAACTTGGTGGAGTGTAAACAATTATTTTTCCATTTTTCATGGTTTTATCAGACAGCTCTGCAGGAGGAGAGAGCGCAGTTCCAGGTTTGGATGCAGTTTCTCAAATGCTTCCTGTGATCCTCTTCACACTCGTGTCCTACCATCCTCTGCTCCACTGTCTATGCATCTTCTACTTTATATAAATATTTGCAGAGGATTAGACAGCCAAAGAATCAATTCCCTGTACTTCTGGAACGATTATCTGTTTTTTGTTATTTTAATAAAAACATTTTTACTAAAAAATTGTGTCTGTTATCGGATATGAGTTTACCTGATGATGATAATAATAAAAGAAAAAATTATCTTGTTAATCAATGTTTATTAGTTTTTGGAACTTAATCATGCAGTTTTAAAGCAACAACTCTGGCCAGATGCAGGTTGGTAAAAAATCTGAGTAAAATAATTATTTAAACATTTCTTGCTTATGGATCCAGAGTAAAGTTAAGGAATAATGAAGAGAATTAATCAATGGTATAACTCAAAAGCTGGTCATTATCTATTATTATTTGTCAGTTGAGACAAAAAATAAATTATAAGCAAATAATCTTTCGAAAGAAATAAGGCCAGTTGTCTGTTCTCCATTTTGTGTTATGAACAAATGGCTGGATGAGCTTCTCTTACTCAGCTTTCTCCAGTCTTGAAAAGGATAAAATACTTTTACACGGCTACAAAAAAATCCCAGGTATTTGAATCCTGCTACTTTTGGTGGAAAAGAGCCTAAACTTTATACGTTTTTTATTGGTCTGATGTAATACTGTAATCTTAAATGTCATGTTTTTATTAGCTATATGAGGACAATCAAAATTAACAGAAATAAAAGCTTGAAAACATCAGTCTCGGTGCACTGATGGTAGAAGGGTTATTGATACCATCCAATCACTATGAGCTTACTCAACTGCTCTTAGGGAAGTATTTGTCTGTTTCAATAATAATTGAGATCAAACATGTGTTCCTTTCTCTTTTGGCGTCTTTGCAAACATTTACTGCTTTTAGGAGTCCAACATGTCCTACATGTCTGTAAAATGGTTTTCTATCTAAATCTCTTCCTTTCAGTCTCTTACAGTTTTTCTTTTGGATGTGAAGATCAGGACCCCTCAGGTGCTATTTGCAGCGGGGGAGATGTGGAAAACAGTGTGTGTCTTATCTGAGGGTCAGGTATCACTGAAGTGTGAGACTCAGGGATGGAGGAGCTTATGTTTCCACATGCAGTCTGGGTTAACACAGGAAGCTGTGAGCCTTTAAAAGCCCGGAGGTCACCAGGCGCTGATAAGAATCACCCGCAGGTCACACTTTCTTCCACCCCCTCTCCAATCCCTTTTCCTCAGCCAGATCCATCTGGAATATCACCACCTGAGTGTTCTGAACCTTTTATGTTTTCTCAGACTGATACTGTTTTTAATCAAGATAAATCGAATTTACACTGCTGGGAAAAGTATTTATCCTCTTCCAGGTTTCTGTTATTTTTCATTTTTTGTTACATTTAATATATTTAAATCATCAAACAATTTTTGCAAACTTAAACCTCTTTAAGTTTGCCTACTGAATGGTTGCCTGACAATATTTCCTCCTGTCAGGTGTTTTCCCCAAGACCCTAAAAACAGCAATTACCAAACCACTATTGAAAAAGAGCAACTTGGACAAGCTGTTACTACAGAACTACAGGCCTATCTCAAACATCCCCTTCATTAGTAAGATTATTGAAAAAGCTGTTTCAGCAGTTAAACAACTTCCTAACAATTGTCAGCCACTTCGATGACTTCCAGTCAGGCTTCTGTGCTCACCACAGTACAGACACTGCCCTTGTCAAGGTGTTCAATGACATCCGTATAAATGCAGACTGTGGAAGAACCAAGGTGCTGGTATTATTGAACCTTAGTGCAGCATTCGACACTGTTGATCACTCCAATTTATTTGAGCGCCTGGAAAACTGGGTCGGCCTTTTTTGGAACAATGAAGTGCTGAGTGCTGTATCAGCTCAGTTAACGTCAAATCAGCAAAATACTACGGCCAGTTTATGGCAAGAAAAAGCACGACACTCAACAGGTTTGGAGGTAAAAGACCAAAACAGATTTCATTGCTCAGTATTTCTAATAATTTCTATCATAAAGGCATATATCTAAACATTTGGGGCTTAAAGCTAAGTGACATAATACTTAAAATACCATGCACTGGAAGTGTAAATACTGTCCTGTTAGCTGTGAAAAAAGATCACATTTGTTTAAGCACTACAGGTTAAAACATGGGAGTTATGCAAGAACCGAACCATTTCCTTGCTTACACAAAGAATGTCAGTGTACATTTAAATCACTAACTGCCTTAAATGTACACATATGCAGCATTCACAACAAAACCCCCAATCAGCAAGCAAGTGTAACTGTACCAGTTAAATTTAACTGTATGTCCTGTGGATTTTCTGAGCCATCCACTGAGACAGAGTTCTTTTCACATCTACATTCAGCTCATCTGAAAGTAAACCACAAAGTTGCATGCCCTTACAAAGACTGTAACTTTGAAAGCTGTGTTTATAGCACCTTCAAAGCACATAAGACTAAAGAACACAAAGCATACAACTGCAAAGGGTTTAAGTCAGAAATCTTAGGTGATGATGATGTAAATATTGACAATGGTGCTGCACATGAACAAATATCTGATGCTGATCATGTGGAGGACTCAGAGGAAGTGCATGAAGTAACCAGTGACTGTTGTTTTCGTAATCTAGAAAAGCAGCTTGAGCACAATTTAGCATCTCTTCTTTTAAAGATGCAGTCTGTTCTAAATATACCAGAGAGTGCTGTGCAAGAAATGATCCAACAACTCTTGTCAGCTCAATAAGCTGTCACAACCTCTTCTGCAAACCAGAATCATGACTGTACTAAAGAAATATAGTTTTGACACAAATGAAATGTTTGTGAAAGAGGTAATTAATGCAGTGTCAAAATGTAACACAATGACATACTGTGATAAAAATGGGCCTTTAGGAACTACTAAAAAGAGAGCTGCCTATGTACGTAAAGTGTTTCCACTTGTAAACCCAATGGAATATGTTGTGGAAAAAGGTAAAAAAAAACCCTCTTGCATATGTTCCTGTTGTTCTTATGCTACAGAAGTTGCTTAACAAAAAAAAAAAAGTTTTAGACAAAGCCATGTCAGCAAAAGTTAGTGTCCCACAGGAAAACAGGTCTTGTGCAGATGGGCAGTGCTTCAAAGAAAATTCACTTCTTGCAAGAGATGAATTCACAATTGCCCTTGGCCCTTATATTGATGACTTTTAAATAGCCAATCCTCTTGGAACATCAAAGCTGAAACACAAAATGTGTGCAGTACACTTGGTTATTGTCAGCATTCCTGCAAAATATAGGTCAACCCTAAACTCAGTCCAGCTTGCTCTACTATGCTATACCTCCACAGTCAAAGAATGTGGCTACTCAAAAGTTCTCCAGCCTCTGCTCAATGATATAAAATTATTAGAGTAAATCAGTGTTTACTTGGAGCAACTAGGGGCAAGTCTTAAAGGTACAGTTTTGTATGTTGCAGCTGATAATCTTGGTGCCCACTCTCACAGGCTTCCAAGAAAGCTTTGCTGTTGAGAAATTCTGCAGATTCTGCTTGGGAAGCAGTAGTGACGCTCAACAACAGGAGGTATGTTTTGGTTTCATTCAATCCTGAGAGCAGGAGTCACATGATAGGCAAGTAAAAGAGGTGAAAGAAGATCCGGGATTAAGTGGGATTTATGGCATGAAAGAAGCATGTCCTTTAACTAGGAGTCTTGAACACTTCCATGTGGTTATTGGGTACCCTCCAGACATCATGCATGATATCTTGGAGGACACTGTTCCAGTTGAGTTGTGCCTTTGTCTAACAGATTTGATTGGAAGATTGCAAGAAGTATTTCACTTTAGGTAAGCTAAACCAGGCAATTAAGTCCTTTAATTACCACAGATTGTTGGAAAGGGTGTCTAATAAGGCTCCTTCCATTTCTTATTGGCCACTATGTCCCTAAGGTTGACAACACTTGGGAAACTCTCATGCTTCACAAAGATATTGTTGAGCTTGTTTTGGCACCAAGGCATACTGAAGAGACACTGAATCTCCTGAACTGCAAGACATCAGAACACAGACGCCTGTTACAGTCCACATTTCCAGAGTTCCATTTAAGGCAAACCGTACTCTGTATAAGTGCCACCACTGTCTGTAGAATACATCACACTGCTGATTAAAGCACAGCATGGAGGACCGTTTTACAAGTTGCACCAGAAACATGTTCAAGATTGAAAGAGTTTGTGTTAGATAAAAAAACAGAACAAATTGATGCAACAATAAATAAATCTCATATAAGTTTCATTAAAGCAGAAATTCTCACAGTTATTTTTATTAGCATTTTGTTTGATGGAGAGTGGCTGTTGTAAGGTTTATGAAATAAAGACCTATGTGTCTTTATTTTGTGTTTTTTTCTGAAGTGTTGCTCTTAACAGCTCTCTGACAAAAGGATTTTTTAATTTCAGTTGTTTAAGTTTTATCGAGCTGTTTTTTGTAATCTCAGAAGTATTTTATGTTTCTTCATGATTAATTTGAGTAAGCTTCGGGTTATTTAGCTCCTTCATCACATTATTTTCCAATGATGCACTTTTTATATTTTGTGTCTGTGTTCTCCTCCATTCATTTCTCTTGGTAGTAAAATATTCTGATGAATTATTGACATGCATATTTATAAAAATTGGTCAAATCTAACTTGTATTTTAACCAAATTATTTACAAAACAAGATCTGATTTCCTATGTGGTTCTCATCCCTGTTTGTGATAGCCTGCTTTATAGCCCCTGATCAAACTTAAATAACTGTACTATTAGCATTCTTTTGCAGATACGTATATTTTATTGGAGGCACATAATTCTATTTCCATACTTAGATCAGAGCAAATTACTTGAAATCTGAAAGTAGACATAAAAAACCTGACAAAACACAAGAGAAGCAACCAAGAAATGACAAAGCAGGACAATGGATTAACAGGCATGAGAATAGACTAGCTAACTAGCTGTTAGATGTCTGGCTGAAGGAACTGACCAAAGCAGTATTTAAATGCTGAGCAGGAATCTACTGTGACCATGACAAGGTGAGTCCAGTTAGACTGAATGCATTGCAGCTGTGTCGGGACATGAACTGAGGTGCTGAGAGACAATGACTAACTGACAGGAAACAGAACAAAGCATTAGAATAATTCAAAAACCTCAGAACCAGAACAGAGAGCTAAGGCTTTAATATAATATTCAGAAGATAATGCGTTTACATTTAGATGAAGTCATATGTGTCTACCTAATTCTTACATGTGGTGCACAGGGGGAAATTGATCTGAATGAGTGTGTGCATGGTTGTTTGTGTGTTGCCCTGCGATGGACTGGCGACCTGTCCAGGATGTACCCTGCCTCTCGCCCATAGACTGCTGGAGATAGGCACCAGCTCCCCAGTGACCCACTATGGAATAAGCGGTAGAAAATGACTGACTGACTGACCTGTTTCTTATATTAATTATTTACAACTGTCTTCCTCATTAATTCTCTGGAAGTATTTATGGTTATTTCACGACTCTGAAGTTTGTTCAATATTTCTTTCTAACTATTAGTGTTTTATTGTGTCCTGATTCAAATTTTCACCATTGTTGCCTTAAGAATGAAATCTCTCTGTGCTTGTTAAGAGTGCTTTCAGAGATGTTTGGTGGCTTATTTTTCCTATCCTCTCAGATTTATGCCTTTAATTTCATCATGGGCAGAATAATCCAGGTAGGGCAACAGAGATAGGGTCAGCAGTGGATGTGTTTGCTCTATGCATATTGATGAGTGTCAAAGGCAGGGGGAGGCAATTCTTGATGTGCTGTGCTCCCAGACTCTCAAAACATTTGGCAACTATGGGTGTGAGCGCCTGTAATCGTTTAGGCATTTGGGAGTTGAATCTATGAATCTTAATCAGCCATTTATTGTACCGGCTCGAGCCCATTCAGAGTAAGGGTAGAGAATGCAGTGGGACCAGAGTCTATATCCCAGGTGGGCTCAGTCAAGGCTGATCAACAGATTATTCAAATAGTTTAAGCTCTTTTGTCCAAGTAGAAGTCACACAAAGGAATTCTGTTTCCTTTGTGTGACTCTCATCCCATAAAAATCGCATTTAACTAAACTGAATCAAAAGGTTCTAAAAGAGGAGATGCCTTACTCCAGCTTTAACATTATTTCATGCGCTCAGTTTGCCCATTTTTGCACAGGCTTAGCAATCAGTATGGCTGCTTATTTTCTTGTTTGAAGGGACTTTTATCATTATCCCGCGAGACTTTTCCTTTCATGTTGGTAGAAAACTACTTCCTGACAGATTGAGCAGTCTGAATGTTGCCCACCTGTGTTTACTGGCTGCTCAGGGGTGGCTATGTGCTGCTGCGAGGAGTTGCGATGCTTGTCCAGCTCTACCTGCAGCTGTCGGATCAGATCATCCTTGGCGTCCAGCTCATCGATGAGAGCGTCTCTCTGTCGGAGCTCCTCTATCTTCAGCTGCAGAGCCAGCTGAAGATCCCGCAGGGTGCCACGATTCTTAGACACAGCCATAACGCTTGCATGGAAACCTGGAAAAGAGAAAAAGACGCAACGAAAGGGTCTTCCAGTCTTTAACTTTTTGTGACATTTTGTCACATTACACATTTCAACGTGTTTCGGGATTTTGTGTGATAGACAAAGTTTTGTACAGTGCAGCAAAATGTGTTCATGGAAATGATTGATTCAGAGGTACAGAGTACAAATACCACACTTGTATTAATTGGTATAGGATTTTTTTTTAGTAAACGTGTAAAAAAACAATCTGTCATTATCCTTTAATTTCACAATGATTCACTACTCTGTGTTGGTCTATATAAAATAAACTACTATACCGGTATCTGTCGTTTCTACCTTGTGTAGAAACATCTCATAACACGCTTTCCATTTGCTTAATACTCACTGTTTCAGTCAAATTTAAATTATTTTGTCCGAGGAGTCGAGTCCAGGTACTGATCAAGTTTTCCTTGGTTATTGGAGCTAAAAAAAATAAAGGAACGGATGGGGCATGAAGAGTCAGATCCATCTGCTCTACAGAAACACCAAGAACAGCGAGAGATCAGACGGTTGAGACGAGTTGGCAGCGGAGAAGCGCAGCAAAGGAGCCCTTCAACAAAATAAAAGGCACCACAGTGTTACTTGGAAAATAAAATATATTATAAAAAAAACAATATATTGAATATATATTAGTGATATTATTATACCATTATTAAGCAGATATGTGCTTTTTATAGAAATAAAATGTTAATACGTTTTCTGTAAAAAAAAACAAAAAACTATTTGGGTTGCAAACGTGCAGTTTGCTTTACTCGTATTCTCTGTTGTGTTTACTCCGCTTCGCCGCTGGGGGCAGCAGCGCCCCGCCATATACGTAAAAACGTTTCTTCTTCCAGTTCAGTCCCTTAAACACAACAACAATGGCGACAGAAAGAAACCTAGAAACAAGCAAGCTGGAGTTGTATCCTTTTATTTCACATGCTGAATTTAACGGCAGGGGCGCCGGGGAGTTTAAAGTTTTAACTTAAATGGCGGTATTTAGCTTGCCAGCCTGCAGGCTTGTATCTGGACTCGGTTAGTGTGATGAAGAGTTCTGGTGTTCGTGGTTCTGAAACAGATCGTTAAGACAGTTTCTGATTGAAGGAGCTGTTGCTAACTACCTGACAGTAAATCAGAGTAAACTTTGTCTGGTTTAGGTGAGTTAGAATCACAAAATTATTTTTATTTTGCTCAGTGCCAGAATAATGTGAGAGATGATTTGTTTTTGTGAAATTTACTTTTCCTAGTGTCAGAAGTTTACATGCTCTAAGATTCCAATTCCCATTCTGAGAGAATACAAGATGACGCAATCATATCTTTGTGGGTTTCTCATAGGTTAGTTCAGAACATTCTGTTTAATATGAGGCACGACTGGGGGTGGAGGTAAATCTAAAAAAAAAAAAACAAATTCTGTGTCTCAGACAATTAGAATATTGTAAAGAAGTTAAATATTGGAAACTCATGGTGTAACACCCTAATTAGCTAATTACTCAAAACTCAAAAGCCTGCAAAGGTTTCCTGAGCCTCTAAGGGTCTCTCACAAAAGGTCATTGCCAAAGAAGATGTTTGTTCATAGATTGCTGTATCCAAGCATATTTATAGAAAGTTGAGTGGAAGGAAAAGGTGCACTGGCAACATACATTCAAGAATCTAGGGAAGCTTCATACAGAGTGGCCTGATGCTGGAGTGAGCGCACAGAGCCACTATATGTAGACAAATCCTACACATAGGCTGCAAGCGTCTTACCTTGGCTAAGGAGAAAAAGAGCTCCTTAGCATCCAGCTACAATCATCTCTTAGGATGAATGTAAAGTTGCTTTAAATCCAGTGTGTAATCTCCACAGTGCCATGTCATCTGCTGGTGTTTTCAGATCCCTAAAGGTTCCTTGTTTATTAGTTTAAACAATCGTGTGCACTTTTAAACAGCAGGAGAATGTTCAGCCATCATACCGGTCAGAATGGAGACAGAACCCATGTCCCAGATATTAACATACTTTGTTGGAGCAACGTTTGGTCCCAATCACCCAACTGCACCACCCTTGAAGGTCCCAGGCTTTTCCTTTGAACTGCAGACTCATTTGCAGAATTTGACTGGTACAGATTGCTATTGCAGATTACAGCCCAAATGTATAATTAATACTAATTTAAAATATTCCCATCTTATTTATAAAGTGTGTTTTATAAAGTCACCATGTTTTGTTATTAAATAAAACTGTTGTGCATCATATCTTTAAGTTTTTTTGTTGCTTCTGAGATAAAACATTCCCTATGAGAAATGATTCTATTTTTCCAGCAATGGTAAACCTTTGCACTTTGTATATTTGTGTTTGCGTGATGTCATCATCCAGTCTTCCTTGACTGCCCTGCAGCTTCTTAGATGTCCCGTTTCCATCATCCCATGAGGCCACCATTGCCCTGCGGTCCCTTGCCCCTGACAAGGAGCCGAGGAGAGGCGGCATCAGCAAGCAGCTGAGTGTGTCTGGAAGCACGCTGTCCGTGTGAGATCTCTGAGCTTTTTGTCTTGTTTCAGTCAACACCCAGCCTGTCGCGTGCAGTCGTCTCACTCAATGTCTATTGCTGTGTTTCAGGAGGTGGAGTGCAGACGAAGCTCGAATCCTCAGAGTGTCTGTCAGCTCATTCCTTGACCATCTGTCGCTCGTTGTGGAGACCATGGAAGTCTTTGGCCCTCCTGTTGACCTGTAATACAGCGCTCAGGACTCTGGATTATTAAGTCCTCCCAGTTGTCCCTCCTGGGAAATAAATGGATACAACATAATTGACTAAAGACAAGTTGAAACTGCTGGAATTTACAAATACTAGCAGATCAAACCATAGGATCTGACTTCCAGTTTTTAATTTAGAGCCTTTTCAGACTAAGTTAGGTCTTTCTCTGAGTATTTATTTTGGATGATCTTTTAACCAAACGTCCCTGCAGAAATCAGAGAAAAATGTTTTTTGCTTGGAATTATTTAGTTGTTGAGTTCCTGTGCTATGTATTTCATAAATGTGGTATGTTGCCAGTTTTGTGAAAATATTTGACCATTTTGTGGTTTCTAAATAAACAAGAAAATGATGCCTAAAATGTTGTGCTATAATGATCAATATTAGATGTTGAGTGAAAGTGATGGTAGCTTTCAGAGAGGAGTTAGAGCTGATACAGGACAGTTCGAAAGAGTTCAGACCTCTGATAAAATCACGACTTTACTATGTAAAACATAACACAATAACTAACCATAAGTAAACGAATTATTTAAATCTGATTCGATTACATCACTCATTGGACGCTGGTAGATGCAGCACTTGCTCCCGCCTCACTGTCAAAATACTCCAATGAGATGTAATGCTAGGCTCTGACTTCACTTTTTACGAGACTGAAAATACTCTTTCTTCAGCATCTACCACAAACTGAGAGTTTTAGACACTAAAAAAAACAAAACCAATTTTACAAAATGTTTTATATAAAATACAGAGAACCAGATATTTAGAAACAAGAAATACAATAGGAATACAAAATATCAGTGTCAAACTTCTTCACAGTGCAGGGCCTAATGCAGTCCCCTCCAGGCCTTCATCAGAAAAGCTTAGTGTTTTAAGCCTGATAGATTATCATTTTGTTTTTGATGTAGTCTGTGAAAAATAATTGGGATTATTTAACTGAATTCTGAATCTGATTTGAAGCCAAAGAAGAAACATGAGAACAGATGTAAACATAAGACTTTGCCCTAAAGAATAGCCTTGCAACACAACTTTGGACCAGTTTTAAACAGAAGACAGATTCTTGCCTCTTCACATCAATCAAGCCCTTCTGATAATTGCTGAGCAGCTTTTTTCATGTTTCTCCTGGTATTTGGATGATTTGTCCTAATTCTGTTTTATTGCTTGGGTTTTATTACATTTTACTTAATGTAAAGCACTTTGGTTAACTTAGTGGTTATACAAATAAATTATCATTATTTATCTTTGGTGGTGATCACCAAGTCTTTGAGAATGGAAGGCCTAGTTCCCATCACCCTTTTTAGCTAGCTTCCTTCACAGATTCTCTATCAGATTGTAGTCTATAAATAATACGTATGTATTCACCTCACACTTCTAACCTTTCTTTTTACTGTAGGATGCATCTGGGTAGATGTCACAAGTCCTCCTAGGACAGGCGAATTCAGGTTAATCCCATTCCTGGAATGTGAAGTGTGAGCTCAAGAACACAAAATGCAAATATTGAATTAAAATGTCCTTCAAAATTGAATTACATTAATTACATTAACAACCAAAAAAGAGATTATTGGCACTTTATTTTTTAACTTCTGTCTGTATTGTCTATGTTTATTTTTCAGTTGACCTGCAAGGCAAGACAAGTTTACATGCATAGAACCATTCATGCACAGGGTAAATGAAAGTGCAAAAACACCTGATACATCAAAAACATGATTAAAGCATCACATAAAAGCATGAAAACCTGCAATGGAAAGGGTTTTATCATGGTTTTATTTACTTATATTACCTACCGTGTTCAAAAGTAACATCTACAACAGACTTGACAATCATTTAGTCACTGAAAGCTAAAACACATCAGTGTTATTCTAAGAATAATAAAGAAAAGTCAGCAGCCATAAATGGGAAACTGTGGAGTTATGGTGGATGTTACAGAAAGTAATTATAGAGTAGCAATTCGACATGCATGCTTCCCTTTTCCAGTTAGCTTTTATTCCTCATAGAGTTCTCCTTCAGACGTTGCTGTGAAAAAGTGAAAGACACAGTTCTAGCTTGATTTATAAAATGTCTTTTACCTGTAAGAGATGTTTAAAAACATATTTTTGTACTTTTCTTGTTGAAGGCCAGCAGATGGCGCCGTGTACTTAGAGTTGCAGGAAATTATTTTTCCTTGCTGAAATTCAAACTGAATGGAAAGGAAATCAGCTCAAAAAGATGATCACATATTTATCGTTTTAATACCTCTCACATAAAACAATCTTTATGAGCTTTACATCCATGGTGCTTAGGCTGGCAGCATTGGCTCAGTACAAGCATAAGCTAGAGAGATAGATGTACTCATAACTATGCTCCCTACAAAGTTAGAGAGATGATAACTATGAGAATATATCAGCTGGCACTAAATAGTTTGAAATAATTTTGAGCAGAAAAGTTTCCTGGCTGAAGGTCCAAAAGTATAACAGCTCTTAGCTTTCATATGGTTGTCATCATTTTTGTCTTCTAACACAACATGCTGTAAAATGCACAGAGGCTCACAAATGTCAACTGGATTGTTAGAAGTTGCTCTTGGTGGACATTTAAATCCCACTCTTACAGTGCTGTTGTAGATTTGTGAAGAAGTCCTGTCCCTTTGATTAGAACCAATCCAACATGTTGATTATATCAGGATTTTCACCTGTTGGCATTACAGAAGACTTGACAATTTATTCAAATGTGCCATATGATCAGAAGACGGTTTATCAGAGCAAATAACTTTGCAAAAGAAATCTGCTTCCCACCTTTGCACTTCCTGCAGGATTTCAGTTCATTTTTGATGTTCTACTTGGACAGAAGTCACTTCTTATATGATATGTGTCATATGATATACATATTATATGGCTGTTTTCTGTAAGTTTCTCATCTCCTGAAAGTTATGTGACAAATTAAAGAACTGCTATTGGCTCCTTATGGCCTTCCCACTTTTTAGTATGTTGTGTCATTTAAAGGGATGCATTGTGGAGATGTGACAGGCCAAAATGGGTTTTATTGCTTCAGGGCAATATAGTTGTTTAAAAGAGAGGGTATAATGACAAGGTAGCTAGCCCTTTAATTGAAGATTGTCATAGACTGATATAATTAGCTGACTTAGCAGGGTTTCAAATGTCCTGGTTTTGATTTATTTAACTTTATTTATTCATTTCATTTTATTTTGAAAAGGCTAGTCATTTTCATCTGAGAAATGTGTAAACTTCACAAACAGAAACTCCGTGGGTTAACAGCTCCAAGCTTACATACTGTTCCACCAGTCAGCCTATGATACAGTGGTTTAATGCTGCATGTTTTTCTTATCCCATCATTCTGGGTCATAAGACAAAATTATTTGCCTTCGAGGGAGGGTGACAATCACATGCTTTTTTTTCCACAGCGGAGAGGGTCCATTACCTCAGTGAGGTGGCATATAACCCGGGTAGAAGTAGTGAAGAGTGGTGAAGAGGAGGTTTCATTTTAAATGGAGACCAAATCAAGGAGGTGTCACCTTAAATCAGGATGATCACATTTATGATGTTCCTAAACACTGACACCATTCAATCCTGTAATAAACCACTTGAGATCACCTACTGGTTGATGCACAGCTTGGTCTGTATTATATTCAATAGATTTTTTTATCATGCTGATTATTCATTCAAACCAACACTTTTATCACACTTTTATCTTGGGCCTCCAGTTAGACTTGTTAGTGACCTGTGACATGCTCGAAACGGGCGTTGGTCGCTCTCACTGCTGGATCCTACCAATGCTTGCTGTCCCTGGTGGCAGCATCTTGATTAAAGGCAGGGGAAAGGAACATATCACAGCAGTCCTACATTCAGGGGTATCTGACCCTGGTCTTCAGGGCCCACTATCCTGAATGTGTGAGTTGTTTCCCTGCTGCCACACAACTGATTAAAATGAAATGGCAATTTACAGGCTTCTACAGCATGTAATGCCATGTAGGGGAGGAAATGCAATCATTTTAATCAATATTGCTGGAGCAGGGAACCATCTTAAAAATGAAGGACAATGAAGGACACCGGGTCCTGAGGATCAGGGTTGGAGACAAATATCTGAATATTTTACAGCCAGAAACTCTAAAAATCCTGAATGTATTAAGCATAAATATATCACAATTCTGTATAAGATTATTTTCCTCCGAGAGCCTGAAACATGGGTGTTGGTTAATAGTTCTCACTAAATTTCCCTTAGGTTTGATGACAAGTTTGTAGAGTACCCTGAAATTGTACTCAAGTAAGAGTAGCACTACTTCAGCATATGGTGCAGTACAACTACTCCTAAAAGTAGTTTTTCTTTTAAAGTTACTTAGGTAAAAATAACTGGTTATTACCCATCTCTGGGTATGATAAGCGTGTGTGTGTGTGTGCATGGTTGTTTATCCGGTGTGTCTCTGTGTTGGCCTGTGATGGACCACCACTCTGTGATAAAAGATGAACATCTCATCACACACGTTAGGATCTCAGCCTCCATAACAAGAAAAACGCTTTGTTGGCTCTATTATCGAAGTGCAGATAGACCACTGACTGATTATGGATAGGAAAGTTAGACTTTCAGCTGCTTCCATTCACTGCTGCAATGTTTTATACAATCACTGCAATACTCAAAGTAAACACCATAATATTTGTGAGCAGAATAAACATGATGAGGATTGGAGTAGAAATTACAACATCTATCTGAATCACGCCAGATATCCATTTGTATTTATGGAAACTTTTGTCACAAGCTGTTTTTCACCGATCGATCTGTTAGGTCTCCAAGCTACTACTCAGACATTTCAACCAGACTTCCTCCTCCTCACTGGACAAATCATGTAAATCTCCTGAACTTACATTCATGCTGGAGACTCTGCTATCACTGCTTTAAACTTGTATTATGCTTCGATACCTGCGCTTTGTGTTCTGTAGGTAACATTATCACTTCTCAGCAACTTCTGACTGCTATGTTTATGCATAACAGTTATACGAACTCTTGGCAATTGGTCTAAAAGACACCGTGTGGGAGCTGGATGGTAGCCTTGCAGCAAGAAGAACCTGGGTTCAAATCGCACCCTGCATGTTCTGCCTATTCATGCATGGGATCTCTCTGGCTTCCTCCCAGTGTCCAAAAACATGACTGTTTAGTAAACTGGTCTCTCCTAATTTCCCCTTAGGTATGAGTGTGTGTGCATGGCCTGTGAGGGACTGGCGAGCTGTCCAGGGTGTACGCTGCTTCTTGCCCAGTAACCACCAGAAAAGACATCAGCCCCACGACCCTACAAGAACAAGCAGGTATAGACAATAGATGGATGGATGAACACCAAGTGGTCTTGGGCCTAAATAAATGTCAGTTACCAGAAGTCTTTCTGTAGTAATAATGCAGAATAACTTAAATTAAAAAAACTGGAATAAATTTAAAGAGTAAATTTCACTATTTTTTTATTCTTGTGGCACTAAGCCTTTAAAGTGGACAGCCTTGCGATGAGGTGGAGAGAGGGGGAAGACATGCAGGAAAGGTCTCACCGAGTCGTGACTTAAACCCGGAACATCTGCGTGTAGGACTGGGTCGAGCATTTTGCTGCCACGCCACACCCCAACGTCTGTTAGTTGTTTAACTTTTTGTGATGCAATTATTCTGCATGTCTGCAAATATTTGTTAATTTGTTACTAATTATTTTACCTTAGGCCCAGAAAAGTCTGAAGAATGAGAAAACAACTTAGGTTTATCTGTTTTATTTGGTTGATGAAGCATACACTAATGAGAACATCATACAGGCAAACAGGTATAAGAAAAGCTTTATTTGATGCATGAGATACGAGGAATAAATGAAACACATCCAGCATGAAGCTCAACCTAACAGACTAGTTTGAAATGACCTAAAAACACTTAAAGCCCGTTTTGTTTCTGCATCACGGTCATATCCAGAGCTGACTGTGTGTGAAGGCATCACTCTTAGGAGCTTTTCTTCTCCTCAAAGATGATGTTTGCTGTGGCTTTCTTAGCTGTGGAGAAAACGTAAAAAAATATAATTTAACAACTTGCAGTTCTCATCAGTGGAATCTGTTGGCAATGATTTTCAGCTCCATGCAAACATTGAGCAACAACTTTACTTCGCTCCATTTTAGATATCTGTAATTTATCTGTAAATTTACACATTTACAGGTTAAATTGTCTGCTTATTTTCTAACCCACAAAGCCCAAATAAACATTTCTGACTGAAACATTTACAGAATATGGAACAAATTGTGATGTAGCATTTCCTAAGTGAATATTATACAATGGGGAACAGGTCCTGTATGGCTTCATCAGAAGCTCTAAAGCAGAACACCAGCCCTAAAGGATTGTTGGTGACGTCTTGATTAGAAGATCCATTTTATAAAGTTGAAACCAGATATTTACTTATAATGTCTAAAGGAACAGAACCTTTTCTTTTTGATTAATCTAAGTCATAGCAATTTATTTCCAGATTTAGGTCAGTCAGGATTAACAAAGTTGTCTATCTGCTAGAAATGGCAGAATAATGAGAGAATGTTTTTTTTTTCTTCAAAGTCTGAGGTTAACATCCACTAAGATTACTATGTCTTCAAATTAATTAGGAAAGCCCCGATGTAAAGATCATAATGTCAAAGGCTTTTTGATTCACAGCATCTGAATTAAATAGAGGCACACCTGTACTTTAATTTAAAAGCTGCTTCACACGTCACTGGGTCCCCGTCTAACAGGACCAGCCAGAGGCAGAGTACTGCAAGTACAGCCTAAAGTTGGACCGATCTCACAGTTGGCTACAGAAGTCAGCTTATTAGTAAATAGACTCCATCCATGTGGAATCTAATCGTAGTATAAATCCAGCTGTTCTGAGAAGGCCCCAGAGAACTTTAGAGAACAAACAGCATCATGAAAATGAAGGAACATAACATAGTGAGGAGAGAGTGGAGAAGCTTAGAGCAAGGTTAGGGTATAAACCAGTACCCCAAGCTTAGAACATCTCACAGAGCTCTGTTCCATCCATCTGAAGATAGAAAAAGCGTTGCACAACTGCACATCTATGACACGTGTCTACGAGACCCAAGGTAACTCTATAGGAGCTTCAGAGATTCACAACTCAGGTGGGATAATTTTTTGACAGTCAAGCACTCCACAAATCTGGCCTTTATGGAAGAGTGGCAATAAGGAGCTAGCGCTTTAAGAAGGGGACATGGCAAATATGTAGAAGAAGATGACACAAACTGAACTTTTTGCCTACTTGGAAATGCTGCTCTTGGCAGAAAACCAGCATACATCATCCCCAATGTGAAATACTGTAGTAGCAGCATCATGCTATGGGGATTATTTATTTTATTATTATTATGTTTTTTTTCTCAGAAAGGACAAGGAAGCTGGTCAGAATTGATGGGGAGATGTATGGAGCTTAATACAAGACATTCCTAGAAGACAACCCGGTCTCAAAAGATCTGAGACTGGACCGGAGTTTCACCCTACCAGGAAAACAACCCTAGACATACAGCCAGAGCTACAATGAGATGGTTTACATCCAGGTATATTTGTGTGTTCAAATGGCCTAGCCCGAAATCCAGTTGAGAAATTCTGGAAACATTTTAAAATATACTGCATGTTTCTTCACTTCACAATTATGCACCACTTTCCGTCGGTCTGTCACATAAAATCCCAGTAAAACACACTTGTGGCCAGTCAATCCTAAACTAGCATAATAAGATCTAAGCTTTTGATGATGTCACAGAAGGTGGTCTTCATAGAGTAATTTAGAAATTTTGACGCAGAAGAACTCTGAAGAAGAAAATACTGGCCAAGAGGAACAGTAAGAAAAAAGAGGAGCCAAAAGTTTCCTTTAAGGTGAAACAAACAGCAATAATATTCTATACATACCCTCATCTTTGAATTTGTCAGCTGCCTCTGACGCTTTGTCCTTGATGTTTTTCACTGCATCATCAATCTTGGCCTCATTCTTGAGAAACACCGGTCGGACGACCCGTAGGTAGATCAGGATCGACCCATTAGAAGGAGTAGGAGCCATGCACCACACCAGGAAGGCACACTGGGAATGAAGACAAAGATTGTCTAATCAACCAGTAGATGGGATGTCTAGATGGTAACTAAAAGACAAATGAACAGGAGGTAATGAATCACCTTTCCAATATAGTAGAAAGGGAACCAGGAGAGGAAGATGTCAGCAAAGAACTCTGCCACACTGAAGAGTCCATACACCACCCAGTAGGTCAGCCATTTTGTATCATCCTCTTTTGTGGCACTTTCAATTGCCTTAATCCTGGCAAGAGATATGAACAAGGTATTCCTGAGGTCAAAATAATCTCACACCTTAATTCAGTTTTATTCTCCTTTTTTACATCAATAAACAGATTTGCATAAATTGACACTGATCTGTTTAGGCATGGGGGGGGGGGGGGGGCGCAACTTTATGCCTCCCCTGTCAGATTGGATGGAGAGCATCTGTGATCATCACTTTTCAAATTTTGTCATAAATTCTAGTAGGTCCACTCTTTTACTGGGACACACATGAACATGCTTTGATCTGATCCATTCAGTTGTAGCTGGAAGGTGAGCCTCCACCTCAGTCTCAGGTCCTCTGCAACCTTCTCTCTATTTTTAGCTCCATCCATCTTCCCACCAAGTCTGACAAGCGTCCCTGTCCGTCCTGAAGAAAAGCATCCCCACAGCATGATGCTGTCCCTGCTGTATTTCATTGTTGAACAGGTGTGTTCAGGTTTACTTGTTGAAGTGGTTTTCTACCACACACTGTCAGTTTAGCTAGATCTCAATGTGCTGGCAGGTTTGCAGTTGTTGATTACAAAGGCAGGGCACAGTTACTGAACAACAAAATATATTGAAGGTTGTGGTTATAACATGACAAAATGTGCAAAAGTTTGAGAGTAGTTTTGCAAAGCACTACACTGAATAAAATGAGCTAACCAAAGCATTCACATTTGCATAAAGGAAAGAATATGATGTTTGTATGAAGTGACTAAAATAGGATAACGACACAAAACCTAATTTGGTTCTGGTTGGCCAGAACTTGTATGACTGGTGGAGCCTGTGCCCTTTCTACTCAGTAAGGTGCAGTAATTAAACCTCATTTAATGAACCTTAGTCAGGGTGTCTCAGTAACAAGTAACTACAGGTCCACATCTCACCTAATATTTAAGGCAAAGATCAATGAAAGTTTAACAAATTCCTACCAAAAAATGTTTTTTTTCAAATATTCCAGTGGGTTTTTCTCAACCACATCACAGTATTTGTCACAGAGGAAGCTTACATCCATTCATTATCAGCATAAATGTGTTAATCTTAGGCTATTAATGAGTGAGTTATTGCAATTTATTTGCCATATATATTAAAACAATCGTAAAACAAAAGGACTGTGAGGAGAACTAAGGCAGAGGCAGTGGCCGAAGATGTCCTTGCTAACTATAAACCCCTCCCATTCAGAATACAGACAGACACATCAAATAAGGGCAACAGGAAGATGTTTCTCCTTGCAGTTTAATATTTAGTCCAGAATTTGGGGTCACCAACAAAATGCTTGTTTTCATGGAGAATGCAAATGAGTTCTTGGCTCTCATAGAGCGGTCGCCTGTCAAATGTGGTTCATTATCATCTGTTTAAGCAACAACATTTAGTGAAACTCAAAGAGTTTTGTAGGTTTTATCATGAGTTCCAGGAAGTTTTACATGTCAGAACCAGGTGGCTCTACCTTAACCAGCCATCACATGGCTAATGCAAACCTGGACTGCAATGAAGTCTTACGTCCTCAGCCAGGGGGATGAGCGTCCCGAACAACTTCGAGCTCTGTTAAAGCTCACTGAGGACTCAAGTGAGGAAGACGGAGACAATGTGGAGGTTCACCTTCTCATCTGGAATAATATCCTCTATGTCTTTGAGGACGTTGTACAGATCTGGAGAGTGATGAAACCACATGCGTTGGGCTATCATCTCGTCACCATCTCATTATCCATGATGGATAACGAGATGGTGACGAGATTACCATTTTTATAGCTACTTGGCTAAAGTGAAGCTGCAGCGTCTCCTCCATATGATGCAGACATGACAGGAGCAGATTTCACTGCATTTCTCAACACAGCAGTGTGAAATGTTAAGAAACGGTTGAACCTTTCCAAAGACAACTGGCTGTTCTCACTGTAAGCTCCGTCTCTACACCAGGGGCGTCAACCTCCAGTCCTATAGGGCCGATGACCTTTCAACTTTTTGATGTGTCCCAAGTCCGACACACCTCAATCAAAGGACTGATTCATCTCTTCATGCACTCAAGTTCTACAGAGTCCTGCTAATGACCGAAATATGGCATTCAGTTGTGTTGACAGGGAGATACATCTAAAAGTGGACTGAGTATGAAATCTATGTTCCACACCGTGGCACCTGGACCTTCAGTGACATTGAGGGGGTGACCACCAAGCTCAACCTCACCCCTAAAGTCAATATGAATGAACTTTATGAGGATGCTTCACAGCAAGACCCATTCTGAAGAAGCACGAAGAAGATGCTGAAGATGACTGGAAGTCCAGAAGCAGACCTGCACAACATGCCAACTATCATCAGCCTCATCCTCAGCATCCTGGCCACCACTGGATATGTGGAAAGAAGATTTTCCAGAACGGAAAATGGAGTGACTGGAGAAACATGTGCTCCATGTAGCTCTTGAGGAGTGAGCTCTTGATCCCTTTCAACTTTGAGCATATTTGTTCAGAGTTTTACAACACCACTTAGAAAGACAAGTTACTCACTGCTGCAACAAATAACACGAGGTACGTTTAAAAGAAGAAGTAACTCAATGAGGAAGAGAGGGAGATCTGTTGACTGTTTGAATCTGGTCTACTCCACAGACGAGAGAAACAACAGTTTCTGATGAAGCAATGACCGTTGGGGGAAGGATTAATGTTTTGCACCTTTTTAAGTTTGAATAAACAGGTAAAGTTGTTCACAAGTGTTTTTTGTTATCGTTTTTCCTTTTTCAGTAAAAATGTCCCCAGGGTTCATTAAGAGTCCATAAAGCAGTTCTGCACCTTAAAAGTTACATTAAAATCCCGAATGATTAGTTCAGATTTTAAAAGTTTATTATTGCACAATCCACAAAAACAGATCAGGTTTAGGTGCTAGAGCTTTGGTCAAACTGGGATCACTGTGCAATAACTAGGCTGTGTGTATATGGCATGTTGCTATACATTTCTCATTGTTAACTAGGGTTTAGGGCAGAAACAATTAATCGGATTAATCGTGACAATTCGATTACTGAAATAATGGTCAACTAATTTAGTAGTTGAATAATCATTAACTGGAGAATACAGACTCTAAAACATGCCATTCTCTGAAAGAACAACCCACTCAGAGCAGTAAGTGAGCCAAAACTGTACATAAAATATATACATTTTGTATTTAAGATGAAAAACATTCTTTGCCTGTAAATATGCTCTAACCAGAACACCTCAGATAGCAGAGCTTTAGCTGCACCTGGTTCAGGTTCCATAAAATATCTCCTATTAAGCATATTTTGCCATCTGATTATTAATCAATTATTTAAAATAGTCAACAGATTAATCAATTAGCAAAATAGTGGTTAGTTGCAGCCCTACTAGGGATGCATGTAAGGCTTGTAGCCTAATTTTACACTTTATATACAAAAATGTGTCATAATAAAGTATCTATTGCTAATAAAACATTTTAAGCTTAATGTTTGACTAACTGCTTTCTTGATTACCCCATGAGCCTCGGCTACTGAAAGCTGGCAACCCTGGTCTGTGGCAGTTCTTAGAAACCCCACCTTAGAAAACTATAGACATAAAAACTAATATTTCAACATTCTTTAGTCATAAGCGTATTGATTATGTGAATAACGGGCTCAGATAGGAGCCAATACTCTAGAAATGATCTAGAAATAGCATGATGACGTATGGTAGTGACAATATCTAATAAGGGCTGGGTGTGTTTACACAAGGAGGGGCTGCTGGGCAGAACAGTCGTAGAAAATCAAACCCTTACGATATGTAGGCTGGATAAAGAAATCCGATGAGGTTACACAGCAGGGAGGCTCCGTAACCAATGACGAGGTAAACTGCGACCACAGCTATGACTCCTGGAAGGAAAGAAAGACATCACACCACGTTGCGTTACGCTTTTGACGTTCCTTTCCACAAAATTATCACTACGCAGTTGGACACATTCTGTTTCACTAGTCTCGTTACAGTAACCATTGTCTTTATCTAAATACAAGAGGAGTAATTAACTACGTCACTAGATCGTCACTAAAGGGAAAAGCGTTGAATCTGCGATGACATTTCGTTTCCGTCTTGTCTTTTTCCTCCATGCCTGCATCCCTAAACACTCACCAACAGCGATGTACGTCCTGTTTACTCCAGTTTTGGCTTCGATCTTCGCTAGACCATCTGTCATAAGGTTCTTCTCATGAAGGAATTTTTCAAATCTCTCCTTGAGACCCTGCACCATGGCTGCGCTTCCTTCTTCGGCGATGCGGATGAATTAGGAAATGATCGTTGATGGTGGCGCCACACCCCTGTAACCCAACCCTCAGTGATGGGGACGGGCCTGTGCGTTTAATTAGACAGCGTGTCAGACACCTGCCTCCGGCCTGGGCCTTCAGCATAAAAGCACCGGTGGTTGAAGGCGAACCCCACTGAGATGTCATCCACGCAACAATTCATAACAACAACCATCTTTTTTAAGGCGCTATAGAACGCAAACACGTCCAGTAGCTAAATGTCTAATCCAGTACAATCCACTTTAGATCAAATCCATTTTATTCAATCAAATTCATTCTAATACAGTACAATACCACTTCACTATTTCCATGTTTTGATTTGATACAGCTTTATCCCAAAAGGAATTAAATTAATTTCCCTATTACGATTTTGATAATGACAAAGTAAAATAAAATGTATTAAATACTAAACAAACTATCACGTTGCCATGGCAGTCAGTGTCTCCACTGCTCATCATTCAGATGTTCTCTAATTTAACTGGAGTCCAATTCAGTTGGCTGTACATGAATTGGACTGGAACACACTTGTCTATATCAGATTTCACAGCTGACAGCTATTAGAAAAGAAAACAAGAGACCGGATTGTGTCAAATCTGGGAAAGGATAAACAAAGTGTGGCTTTACTAAGCATCCAAAGAACTTTGGACTCTTTTATTAGAAAGAGATGGAAATTTGGCTCCACCAAGACACTCCCCAGATCTGTCTGCTCAACACCGAGTCATTAGTGAAGAAGACTGTCGGTCAGAGAGGCGACCAAGAAGCCAGATGTCAGGTTTTCCTTTGTGGAAACTGGAGAATGACCTTGAACAAGGGTCTGCAACCTGCAGCAGAGCCTGTGGCCCTTTGTACCTTACACTATTGCTTTTAATAACGCAACAGAATGAAAATGAAAGTACCAATAATATAGTTTTAGATCTATTTTTCTTGTTATTGTGTTTGAAACTATGTGCTTTTTTTACATCATTCATTAACATCCCATAGAAGAAAATGTTTCCATCCATTTTTAGGTTTTTCTTTATTTGAAACCTAAAAATAGAAATAAAATGGTTGTCATCGTATTCTGCTTCATCCGAAACCGGGTCGTGGGGGCAGCAGACTCAGTAGAGACACCCAGACCGGTAGGAGCCCAAGGCCAGCCGAGAGACATAGTCCCTCCAGCGTGTCCCGGGCCGTCCCCTGGGCCTCCTCCCTGTGGGACATGCCTGGAACACCTCCCGAGGAAGGCGTCCAGGAGGCATCCGATACAGATGCCCGAGCCACCTCAGCTTACTCCTCTCAAAATGGAGGAACAGTGGCTCTACTCCAGGTTCCTCCCAGATGGCCGAACTCCTCACTAAGGGAGTGTCTCTAAGGTAGTTTCTAATGGAGTGCCCAGCCACCCTACAAAGGAAGCTTACTTTAGCTGCTTGTATCCGAGATCTCGCTCTTTTGTTCATGAACCAAAGTTCATGCCCATAGGTGAGGCTAAGAACATAGACCGACCAGTAAATCTAGAGCTTTGCTTTTTGGCTGAGCTCTCTCTTCACCACAACGGACCGGCACAGTGTCCTCATTACTGGAACAACCGCACCAATCCATCTGTCGATCTCCCGCTCCATTCTTCCTCATTCGTGAACAAGACCCCGAGATACTTGAACTCCTCTACTTGAGGCAGGAACTCCCCTCCAACCTGAAGAGGACAAGCCACCCTTTTCTGGTTGAGAACCATGGCCTCGGACTTGGAGGAGCTGATCCTCATCCCAGCTGCTTCACACTCGGCTGCAAACCACCCCAGTGCGTGCTGTAGGTCTTGGCTAGAGGGGGCCAGCAGGATCGTGTCATCTTCCAAAAAAGAGTTGAAATCCACTGGTCCCCAAACCAGATCCCCTCCAGCCCTTGGCTGCACCTAGAAATCCTGTCCATAAAAGTTATGAACAGGATTGGTGACAAAGGGCAGACCTGCCGGAGTCCAACATGCACCGGGAACAGGTCCTACTTAGTGCCGGCAATGCGGACCAAACTCCCGCTCTGCTTGTACAGAGACCGGATGGCTCCTAATTAAGGGCCCCCGACTCCTTACTCCTGGAGCGTCCCCCACAGGGCACTATGAGGGACACGGTCGAATGCTTTCTTCTGGTCCACAAAACACATGTTGGGCAAACTCCCATGAACCCTCAAGCACTCTGTAGAGGGTGTAGAGCTAGTCCAGTGTTCCACGGCCAGGACAAAAACCATACTGCTCCTTCTGAAGCCGAGGTTTGACTGGTCTCTCCTCTCTAATACCCTGGCACAGGCCTTATCAGGGAGGCTGAAGAGTGTGATCCCCCTGTAGTTAGAACACACACCTTATGACCACCACCCCAGTCTGCGAGTCCAGAGGCACAGTCCCCGACCGCCACGCATTGTTGAAGAGGCATCTCAGCCACGACAGCCCTACAACATTCAGAGACTTGAGGTACTCGGGGTGGCTCTCATCCACCCGCAGAAGCATTGGTGACTTCAGCCTGAGTGATGAAAGAGGCCAACTCCAACTCCCTAGTTTCTGCTTCCACCACGGAAGGCGTGTGTTAGAGATAAAAAGCTGATAATTACAGACAAGTGTATGAATAAGGCACAGATGAACCAAGTAAGTTTGACTTGCAAGGGAGAGACAGTCCTCTGCAGAACAGTGACTTCCTTCTCACAAAGGAAGAAGTTCTTGCCCCAGCCTTTTATTTACAACTCACATTCTTACGAGTAAAAAGCGGAAATCGGTTCAGCCAATTCTTACAGAGATTTCAACTTAGAAGAGTGGTCATTCCCATATATGTTATAAGCTTGTCATGTCCAGGGATTGATCCACTCCAGACCACATTCCTTAACTTTCCACAAACCCTTTGTCCACACTAAAACCAATCACATGAATCATCTTGACTATAGTAGAACTTGAAACATAACCCTTGTTTAAACTAAACAATGATAATTCTTTATAAATTTTTCCAACAATTCCCTCCTCTTTATTATTGATTAGTTTAATAACAAATTCATGTATACACTTCCAAAAGCTTTAAGCATACACCTCAATAAACAATAAACTATTGTTAAGTTTAGTGACTTCTCCTCCAAAGTGTCATCATAGTTCTGGTCCTCGTCAAGAAGTTGGTAATCCTGGGACAACTTTGTATCAACAATTCCTCCAACCATCCTTAATATCATTGCTCTGATACAGGGAATAACACACAGAGTAAAAAAGGCAAACAACAATAACACAGCGATGACAGGGGTCATAATTTTCAAAAGTAGTTGCCACCACGGTCCAGAAGTAAGTCACAAAGAAAGGCTTCCTCGGCCGGGATGGACATCCTGCTGCAAACCCCTTTTAATTTCATTTAATTGGCATATAGCATCGCTCAGATGCCCCCCCACCCGAGGCCATCAGCAGGTCCAAAACCATCCTGTTCTGCAACACCACGGTTCGAAGAGCTGTGACTTCTGTTGATAGTCCTGTAAGAGCTTGTGGTTGCATTACCAAACAGTCCCAGTCAGTGATCTATAGTTTCTAATCTAAGCATGTTCCTACTCCCAACCATGGGAATAAACTTAGCAAAATCTTATTTCCTGTTGATCTATGCTTAAATTCGTCAGGAACATCTGATCCCCACACACCGTCATGTGGCTTCACACGGATGACTTCCCTCTTACTCCTATTCAGGGAAGGTTGAACTGAAATGACATAAGTGTGATCAGTGACATAAACAGGTGCACAAACACCACTCCAACTTAGAGGCAACTGCAAATAAATGGCAGTTCCACACATCCAGTGAAATCCATCTATTGCACAAGTGCCTTTTAGATCATGGACATTTCCCCCTGGTCCAGCTGGTGTAAAGAATAATAGTAAGTCGTGTTACAGATGCGCATTGGAATAGTCCCCACTGGGATGGAACCCACGACACAATGAGAAAAATAGGAACCTGCAAGAAGCTCCACATAATTGGACACAGGAGTTGTAACATTAAACTGTTTAAACTCTGTAACATCACAGTTGTAAAAAGTTACATTACCCTTTACCACGCGGAAACTGGTACTGGCACCAGAAACGCTGTTTCTTATAAAACACTCATCCCTTGGTGCTGGTACTGGTCTAGCTGTTAACCTGGGCTGGTTGGAAGAGATAGGAAGTGCAGTACATACAATAAACAGAAATGTTTCTGGACTTGGTTACAATTTTTCATATTGGTACCAGCTGTATGTCTCAAACAAGTAGTTTATATCTTGTATAATCATTCCATGGAAATCTTCATGTATCCACCTCTTTAATTTAGGTCAATAGGTCAAATTATCAGGCAGCATGGGATAAATTTTCACTGTTACGCTGATGTTACTCAGCTTTACTTATCCATAAATCCTGATGAGCCCAACCAGTTAGATAGACTACAAGCATGTCTTGAAGATATAAAAACTTGGATGACTTAAAATGTTTTCCTTCTAAATTCAGACAAGACAGAAGTTGTCGTCTTTGGACCGGAGTCTTTAAAAAAGAAAATGCTTAGTCAATCACTTAACCTGGATGGCATTAAATTGACCTCCGGTAATAAAGTAAAAAACCTTGGTGTTATTTTTGACCAGGACATGTCATTTAAATCCTATATTAAACAGGTTTCTAGGATTTCCTTCTTTTACCTCCGGAACATTGCCAAAATTAGAAATATCCTATCCAGGAGTGACGCTGAAAAACTAGTCCATGCATTTGTTATTTCAAGGCTGGACTATTGTAATTCTTTACTATCAGGATGTCCACAAAATGCAGTTAAAAGCCGTCAGCGGATTCAAATTGCTGCAGCAAGAGTTCTGATGAAAATTAAGAGAGGTCATATTTCTCCTATTTTAGCTTCGCTTCATTGGCTCCCTGTTAAATTTAGAATAGAATTTAAAATTCTCCTCCTCACATATGAAGCCCTTAATGATCTAGCTCCATCATACATCAGAGATCTGATGGTTCCATATGTATATGTTCCTAACAGAGCACTTCGTTCTCAGACTGCAGGTTTACTGGTGGTTCCTAGAGTCTAGAAGTAGAATGGGAGGCAGATCCTTTAGTTATCAGGCTCCTCTCCTGTGGAACCAGCTCCCAGCTTTAGTCTGTGAGGCAGACACCCTATCTACATTTAAGGCTAGGCTTAAAACTTTCCTTTTTGATAAAGCTTATAGTTAGAGTGGCTTAGGTTATCAGGGAGGGAGCCTTCCTCCCTACCTGTTGGTTGGAGTAAGCGGGAGTCAGGTTTAGCCTAAACCGGCTCAGTTATGGTTGAGGTGCAAACACACCCTCCATTTCTGCTACCTGTGTGACCCCTTCTCTTTTCCGATGGTTGTGATCAGTCTGACAGAGAGAGGTATCCCAATCCTTGTGGTTTTTAGTATAACTATGACCATCAGTGGGACCCTTTGTGGGGTTCCTTGAGACGACATTGTTGTAAATATGCGCCGTTTAACTAAATAATCTGAACTGAAACTATCTGTGTAGTTATGCTGCTATAGGCTTTGGCTGCTGGAGGACATAACGACCACTTTCACCCTCTTCGCTACATTCTCACACTACTCTCCAATTTTGCATTATTTTCTGTTATTTCAGCTTTTAACTTTGTTCTCTCTATTCTCTTCCTAGAAGCTACACCTGGCCTGGCTCTGTGTCTACCTGTGACACCTTTCTGGAGAGGGGAATCGTCCGAGCTTCTGCTGGCAACAATTTAATGCTCACCCTCTACCGATGATCCACATAGTCCTGTCTTTTAGTGTTTAACCCTTTCTCTCTCCTAGACATGGCGATTGAGTGAGCTTAACTGTAACAAACTCTATGTGCTCTCTTTCAGACTCTAACGTTGAAAACTGGCTCAGAGTTTATCTGTTCTTTCTTTCTAGGTGAAACGACTAAAGGAGCTACATCCATTAACATTTACTTTTCCTTCCCCTTTTTGTGTCTCTGCTCTGTTCTCTCAAACCCCCAATCAGTCGTGGCAGATGGCCGCTCACACTGAGCCTGGTTCTGCTGGAGGTTTCTTCCTGTTAAAAGGGAGTTTTTCCTCTCTGCTGTCGCTACATGCATGCTCAGTATGAGGGATTGCTGCAAAGTCAATGCCAGTGACTGTCCACTGTCTCTACATGCTCATCCGGGAGGAGGGAATGCTGCAAGTCACTGACTGGATGCAATCTGCTGGGTTTCCTTAGATAGAAAAATGTTTTATCCAATTTGAATAAAAAGCTAACTCCGACTGCACTGTTCAATGGTTAGGATTAATTGGAATGTATGTACCTGACTGTTGTGAAGTGCCTTGAGACAACATGTGCTGTGAATTGGCGCTAAATAAATAAAACTGAATTGAATTGAATTGAATTTCTGGAGATTATGAAATTTTGGAAATGTCTGGCATATCATTAACACAATAAGGACACACATGAAAAACAAAATTAAATGTTTCAACAACATATTTCCTTTAGATTTACCTATCAGTCTCTCTCTCACCCCTAAAGGCTAGGAAAGATCGTTTGTTTCTTCACTGACATTGAGACGAAGCCTCCTCTAGATGGCAACAACCCCTTTGTAGTCAGGCTTCATCATTTCCAGCATGAGTGGAAAGACTGACAGGCTCACCTCTTATAGTGTACTTTGTATAAGTAGCCCCCTCTTGGATTTTCACAGCGGTAGGAGTTGTCAATAACACTTGGAATGGACCCTCCCACTTTGGATCAGACCACATTTTCTTCTTAATGGTCTTAATCAGCACCCATTTATGAATCTCAGGTAAAGCATTTGCCTGGAGGGCATTTTTTAACTGTCATTGAGGCCATCCAGTTTAATTCCCTGTTTTCTCCGCCTAGTATTTTTGCTACCGGGGAGCTGGTTATTAAATTTGGGGATCCCTCTCTCATAGTTTGTGAAGTCAGAAAAACTGATGGTTAATATGGTGTTGCCTCTTCAGTTATTTGTCCCACTGGCGCTGAGGATTCAGGCACTATGGCAGCTGCAGCAGCAGGCTGGGGTTGTAGCTGCCTGCCCCTCCCCCTTACTACACAAGTGTCATTATCTTCTTGTCTGGCAACTGCTATATAAATCTCCTTAAACTTTTTATCGTTTCCTGGCTTTCTTTTATGGGCTTCAGCAGGCCAATTTTTATTTATTTTTTGGTCCAATTCTTGGCTGGGTTTTTTCCTTTTCCAACATTTGTCTTTCTGTTGTAATCTCTGTACCAAATGGGTACAAGCAGGAACCGAAAGATGTCCTTTAAAATCATAATCTTTCTGCCATTTAGCAAGATTTTTTACTGTATCTGGATCTTTTGATTGCATAAACTTTACATCTCCTTCTAACGGGGGCTGCTTCCGGACGCAGTTCCCCATTTTAAGTTTTTTATTTTAATTATTTTTTCTATTACAAACTATTGTTTAGAACTGAGTTCTACTTCTATTAATTTATATTAGCGCTACTTATTTGATTCTCTTTGATTTATTATATATGCTTTTATCCTATTCACTCTAGTTTATTATTATTCAGACTCCACTCTTTATATATATAACAGAGGTGCATTTATTATACATATCTTGTACCATCAAATCAAACAGAATTCCTCAACGGGCCCCCACCATCTCCCAGAAAACAGGCTTCTAGATCAAAACCTAGTTTTGATCCGGATTTCCGCTTTGAGTTCTAATCTCGGAGAATGCAGGAGTTTTAGACTGAGATTTGATGGCACCTAATATCCAAATCATAATTCCTTAGGGCACCTCTCAGCTGTCAACAACTTTATGTTAACACCAGCAAGTGTTGTCTCACTGAGAGTGCCGTATGATTCTCCAAGACACACACACACACACATGCACCAACACACAATCACTTATAGGCCTAAATCACCTAGACTAGGTTTTCTGTTTTTGACGCGCTTTTCTTTTTAAACTCTGAATTTTTCCCATGGAGTTGGTTTGCTTTTGAATCTTCTTAAGGGAAATTACAAGTACCTCTAAACTCAAAAACTCCTATTTATTCTTATTTTTCTATAGAGTTGGTTTCCCCTAAGGAGATTAGGGGAAATTACGAGTACCTCTAAACTCAAAACTCCTATTTATTCTTATTTTTCTAATATACTTAGTTGGTTCCGTCTTACCTGTGCGTTCGTTCACACTGTCTGTCGAAACGCGTTGATCCACCTTCCCGGTGCCCCTCGGCTGATTCGGCGGTTACCAACACAGTGCAGGATTTTTGTTGCACAGACTGGAACCCCACACGCAGCGCTGGGCCCCGGGCGGCAGATTTCTAGCGCTCCGGCTCGAGGGACCAAATAAATGTTAGAGTTAAAAAGCTGATAATTACAGACAAGTGTATGAAAAAGGCACAGATGAACCAAGTAAGTTTGACGTGCAAGGGAGAGACAGTACCTGCAGAACATTGACTTCCTTCTCACAAAGGAAGATGTCCTTGCACCTGCCTTTTATTTACAACTCACATTCTTACACGTAAAAAGCAGGAATCGGTTCAGCCAATTCTTACAGAGATTTCAACTTAGAAGTGTGGTCATTCCCATATATGTTATAAGCTTGTCATGTCCAGGGATTGATCCACTCCAGACCACATTCCTTAACTTTCCACAAACCCTTTGTCCACACTAAAACCAATCACAGGAATCATCTTCACTATAGTAGAACTTAAAACATAACCCTTGTTTAAACTAAACAAAGATAATTCTTTATAAATGTTTCCAACAGCGTGACATCAAGATTGAGGAGATCCTCAAAGTACTCCTTCCACCGCCCAATAATATCCCTAGTTAGGTCAGCAGCTCCACACCCCACTGTAAACAGTGTTGGCGAAGAACTACTTCCCTCTCCTGAGGCATCACACGGTTTACCATAATCGCTTCGAGGATGGCCTCACCGAACTCCTACCAGGCCTGAGTTCTTGCCTCTGCCACAGCCTGGACCGCGCCACACTTGGCCTCATGGTACCTGTCAGTGGCCTCAGGAGTACCACAAGCCAACCACAGCCGTTAGGACTCCTTCTTCAGCTTGACAGCATCCCTTACTGCCTGTGTCCACAAACAGGTTCAAGGACTGCCGCTGCAACTGGCACCGCAGACCTTACAGCCACAGCTTTGGGCGGCAACATCGACAATAGAGGCGGATAACATGGTCCACTTGGACTCTATGTCTCCATCCTGTCCCAGAATCTGGTCAAAGCTCTCCCTGAGGTGGGAGTTGAATACATCCCTGGCTGAGGGCTCTACCAGACATTCCCAGCAGACCCTCAATATATGCTTGGGCCTGCCAAGTCTGTCCGGCTTCCTCCTCCTCCAGTGGATCCAACTCACCACCAGGTGGTGATCGGTGGACTACTCAGCCCCTCTCTCTTTACCTGAGTGTCCAAGACACGACTACAAAACTGATCATCGACCTCCTGCCTAGGGTGTTCTGGTGTCAAGTGCACCGATGAACAACCTTATGCTTGAACATGGTGTTCAATCCATTGGATTGTCCATAATGAAAAAAAATGGTAGTCTTTAAAAAACAAAAATGTCCTATAGTAGATATTTATTAAAAATTATAAGCTGTCCTTTTTCGAAAGGTTGTGTAACATTTGTGGCTCTAAATGTGTTTTATTCGGCTGGACTGTGGGTGAAAATGGCTCCTTAGATTGTAAAAGTTGCAGACCCCTGATATAGAAGGATCAATCTTTGCTAACAATGTCCAACACTTAGGGCTTTATGATGGAGCGACCAGATGGACAAGACAGTCTGCTCCAATTTATCTAAAAAAATGAAAAACATAAAAACCTTAGCGATTCTCAGGCCCGGAGATATTGTACATAATTGTGCTTCGTAATGTAACCAAAACAGAACTGAACTCCAAGTTTCATGGCTAGAGAACTGCTTATCATCTGGCCAGCAGCAGCAGGGTGTTGTCAGCATCATACTGTGGGGAACTGGGTGTCATTTTGTAAAGCCAGGTGTTTTTACAACTAGAGGTTATGGGAAGATGAATGGAGTACAGTACAGTTAGACATTGCAAAAGACTTATGGCTAGGACAGAAGTTCACCTTCCTGCAGGACAACGACCCTAAACATCCAGCCAGAGCTACAATGGAGTGGTATAGATCAAAGCATATTCATGTATTAAATTGTCCAGCCAAAGTTAAGACGTGAATCCAAATGGAAGGCTTGAAAAGGCTTAAAACATAATGTGAACACCTTCCATCCAATCTGACTCAGGTTGAGCTATTTTGCAAAGAATATGCAAACATTTCAGCCTCCAGATGTAATTCTACAACGTATAAACTGAATACAAAGAAATGTGTTTTACATGTTCCAGATTTATATTTGTAGGAAATGTTAATGTTTCACCTCCGGAACATTGCCAAAATTTGAAATATCCTGTCCAGGAGTGATGCTGAAAACTACTCCATGCATTTGTTACTTCAAGGCTGGGCTATTGTAATTCTTTACCATCAGGATCTTCTCAAAATGCAGTTATAAGCATTAAAATCTTAAATGCTGCAGCAAGAGTTCTGATGAAAATTAAAAAGAGGTCATATTTCTCCTATTCTAGTGTCCCTTCATTGGCTCTCTGTTAAAACCAGTCAGTCATTTTCTATACCGCTTCTTCCATAGTGGTTCGCTGGGAAGCTGATACCTATCTCCATCAGTCTACGGGCGGGAGGCGGGGTGCACCCTAGACAGGGTGCCAGCGCAGGGCAACACACAAACAACAATGCACACACCTAAGGGCAATTTAGAGAGACCAATGTCTTTGGAATGTGGGAGGAAGCCGGAGTACCCGGTGAGAACCCAGGAATGCATGGGGAGAACATGCAAACTCCATGCAGAAAGACCCCTGACTGGGAATCCAACCCAGGTCCTTCTTGCTGCAAGGCAACAGTGCTACTGACTGCGCCACCATACAGACCTCTGTTAAATCCAGAATAGAATTTAAAATTCTCCTTCTCACATATAAAACCGTTAATAATCAAGCTCTGAGCTATCTCTGTAGTTATGCTGCTATAGGCTTAGGCTGCTGGAGGACACATTGACCACTTTCACTCTCTGTGCTACATTCTCATACTGCTCTCCAATTTTGCGTTACTTGATGTTATTTCAGCTTTTAACTCTATGTTCTCTCTCTGTTTTTTCTCTTTCTAGAAGCTACACCTGGCCTGGCTTTGTGTTTAACTGTGGCACCTTTCTGGAGGGGGGCACCGGCCAAGCTGCTGCTGCCAACAATTTAATGCTCACTTTATACAGAAGATCCACTTGGCCCTGTCTCTCAGTGTTTAACCCTGCCTTTCTCCTAGACATAGCTACTGACTGAGCTTCTACTGTGACTAACTCTATGTGCTCTCTTTCATCCTCTAGACTTGAAAACTGGCTCAGAGTTCATCTGCTTAGCTGTCTTTCTCTCCTAGATGAAGCCACTACAGGAGCTATAACCATTAATGTTTTACTTTCTTTCCCATAGAAAGTATTCCTGGATCAGTGCTTCTGTGTTCTCTTTGTGTCTCTGCTCTGTTCTCTCAAACCCCCAGTCAGTCGTGGCAGATGGCCTGCTGGAGGTTTCTTCCTGTTAAAAGGGAGTTTTTCCTCTCCACTGTCTCTATATGCATGCTCAGTATGAGGGATTGCTGCAAAGTCTATACAAGCAAATTTCTACCCTTGCTAAATGTTCATCCAGGAGGAGTGAATGCTGCAAGTCACTGACTGGATGCAATCTGCTGGGTTTCCTTAGATAGAAATGCTTTTAAACCAATTTGAATAATAATCTCAATTCGACTGCACTGTTTGATAGTTAGGATCAATTAGAATGTATGTACCTGATTTGAAATCTGTATGATTCGATTGAATTGACTTTGTAAACTGCCTTGAGACAACATGTGTTGTGAATTGGCGCTATATAAATAAAACTGAATTGAAACTAAACTGAATTGAATATCTTCCACTTTACAATTATGGACTACTTTGTGTGGACCTCTCACATAAAATTTTAATAAAACACAGTGAAGATTGTTGCTGTAATGTGACAAAATGTGGAAAAAGATCAAGGGGTGTGAAAGGCAGTGTGGTCTAAAATGCTTAAATATTAAGCTCAGCACTACATTAAGATTAAAACAGTGTCAGTAAAGAGCACATTGCATTCTGGAAGAGGGTAGTTAAACACAAAAACTCAAGTGAAGAAGATCTGCAGAGCTTCCAACAGCCTGATTTAGCTTTCATCAAGAGTTAATGCGGGTGATTCATGTTGTACTGGGAACATGAGTTTTTAAGGTTTTGAGGACTAAAACACTGATCTTAAAACTGAAATGAAAAGAGAAAAAACGTTTTGACTTCGGCTTTGCTGCTGAAACACAGCACAGTTTAATTTTTGTGTCATTAGGTTTTTGCACTCCAAGCTTGCAACACATTCTTATGTAGTTATGATGTAAAAATGTGTCTGCTGCGTAATGTTGCTATTCCTTCCGCCACAACACTTAAAAAGCATTTTGGCAGTGAACAAGGTGGTTTCAGTCATTTTATCTCAAGCACCTCTTTTTTTAGTTTGTTGATTTTTTTTTATTTCAACTTGTAAAAATGTCAGAAGTGCATCAGTTTTGACCCTCTTCTTCCTCAGCCATACCTCATATATGCGGAATGTATGACGTAGATTTGTTGAACACTGTTCCAGGAAAGATGTGCTCTGGAATCTCAAAGTACTTTTCTGCAATTATGCTGCTTTAACATCAGTATACCCAATAAATATACAAGAGTTCCCGTATATTCTGTCTTTACAGCTCTATGTAGCCACTGGGGTGCACAGTGAGTTTCTATTTATCACGCCATCCAACCATTTATTCCACTGTAGGTGCCTCTTTTCAGATCTTTATACAATAAAGGCAAAATGACAATACCGTTGTGTGTATGTAAGAGTGTGTACTGCAGCAACAGGTGATGGACCACTAAAATACAACAGAGTTGACTTTGTTGCATCTAGGCAGGAGTTATGATGGGCCGTGATGCAGGTAGCTTTCCCCCCTTCAATCATTAGTCCTTAATAAACAGAAATACATTTCACCCGGGTTTTATTTTCCTTATTGCTTATATCTACAGTATGTTGTCCTAGTTTAAAATCAAGGCTTTTAATTGTTTTAGTCTGATTTGTTTTCAGAACGTTTTCCACTTGTCCACTCCAGAAGTAAGTTTAATGCATATATATATATATATATATATATATATATATATATATATATATATATATATTCAATTCAAATATAATTCAAAAATACTGTATTCATCCCAAATGGAAAATGTTGTTGTAGTTCATATTATGAAGGTTTCTTCAAAGAGCCGTTGTAGATGCTGATGGCTGTGCGCCGGAAGGATCTCCTGTAGTGGTCTGTCTTACAGCAGATCTGAAGAAGCCTCTGACTGAAGACATTCTGTTGTTGTAAAACAGTCTCATGAAGAGGATGCTCAGGGTTCTCCATAATGTTCTTCATTTTATGAAGAATCCTTTGGACAATGATCTCCAGAGGTTCAAGAGGAGTCTGCAGAACAGAGCCAGTGTTCTTTGTCAGCTTGTTGAGCTTTTTTAGGTCCCTGGCTCTGATGCTGCTTCCCTAGCAGATGATGGCAGAAGATATCACACTCTCAACAACAGAAAATCTGCAGCATCTTGCTATAAATACTGAAGGTCCTAAGCTTCCTCAAGAAGAACAGTCTGCTCTGTCCCTTCTTGTAGACAGCTTCACAGTTGGGTCTGTTGTCCAGGTGAACACCGAGGTATTTATACTCCTTTACCATCTCCACCTCTTCTTCAATGATGGAAACAGTATTTGACTTATTCTTGTTTCTCTTAAAATCTACAATCATCTCCTTTGTTTTCTTCACGTTCGAGATTAATTGTTTGTTTCTACACTATGCCACAACCACCATAAGCTCCCTGTACTCAGCTTATTGTCCATCTCTGATCCCCCCACAACTGCAGCATCATCCTGCAGATGACAAGAGTCCGCCTTGTACTGTAGGTCTGATGTGTACAGAGTGAAAAGGGATGGTGATGTACATATACATACAATCTGTGTATATGCACCCAATATTTCTTTAGTTTTAAAAGGCAGGTTAGAAGTGTGCAAATATGCCTATTTTGTTCCACAGTGGAGTAGCTGAATACTTACTGCAGGCTGTAAGGTGTTAGAAACACACCAAAGAAAGTGTCTCTTTGGTGGCTAGTTTTTGCAAAAAGTGCTCTGCAGCACTGACCTATGGATAAAAGTCTAAACTGTTTGTGTTCACAATGGTTGGCGGTCTGCAGAGACATAAGTGGCCCATTTCCTAACCCTAGACCTGTAAGTCCTGGAATGAGGGAAGGCCATGATTCTCTCTACAGACCTGATTATTAGTTGCAATCTGGACCTTTGCTGTTTTGTGGCTGAGCCAAACTATACATTCTTGAGTAGGTTAAGCTCCAGATGTGTCTGACTGCACCAGTGGACCACACGGTCCAACTCTTGTCAGTATGCAAACTGATCATTGTCCTGGATAAATGTGATCAATTGTGTTTTAGTCCGGCTTTTTGGTGGTAAATAAAGCTTTTTTTTTCATAGACTAGGCCTTAAAGTCACATAAAAAACAACTTTTGTTAAAGTATAATTAGTTTTTCTTTATGTTATAGTGCCATCACATTTTCTGGTACAGCAATCAGAATTTTGCAAATGTAAATGAAAAAATGCTTTGCACTCTCTGGGTCCGGATTTGGACCAGAGTCCGGGGTTTTCGGACCCCTGCACTATGATCTAATCATGTTAGAGCAGGAAAATGGCTTTTAAATAGTTGTCCACTTCAGTGACCACTATATGTTTGTTAGAATTGTGATTATTGATTAATTAATCTTTATCAATAATTATAATTAAAAATCATAATTTGACTAAATTAATTTCTTAACCAAAATCTTCATTTATGAATCAAGACCAGAGATGTCTTCTGGTGTTGTAATTGTGGCTCAACGCCTCTGATAATTACAACCGCTAAATACTCAGTAATAATTAATAACTATTATCAGAGATGTCACTGTTTAATTGACCGTTTCTGCCGAAACGTGTGGAACTTCAACCTTATCTTGACTGACGAATCACTCTTGCACAAAATAAACACAAAACGCCTTCTGTTTATCTATGTGAATATTTATTAAATCACAGCCCTGATACAGTCCGCTCTTCCGATTTAATAATCTTCACCTACTCAAACATGCAAAGTTCTACACAAAAGGGGTAAAAGATCTAACTAAACAAAATAAAGCAAAACAGCAGTGGGATCAAACCAGCAGTTATGGCAAAAATGATATTATGACAAAGGGATGTGGTGGTGAGGGGAGGTGGGGAGCGTAGCTCAAACTGCAATTCAGTCATAAAACATCCCCCAACTCTGCGCGGGGTGAGCACACAAAGCGTTATAAAACTTTTGGCGGCAAGCTAGTAAGCAGTAAAGTTGAAGACAAAGAAAATGGTGAATTTCACCATGAGGTTATTATAACAGTCCAGTCTCACAGCGCACCTGCGCTTGCTCTCAGGTGGTAAATAACCCCGCAAAGCACACACAAAGCTGGGTAGCACAGCTACCCAGACATCCAACACGGCACATCAAAGTTTCAATAAAAAGGTTACACGCACATATAATTCAGAACACATTAGATTAAATGGTGAATCTAATCGCACTAAAACCTCCTCCATCCTGCCCAGACTTTCTAAGAAAGAAATTAAAATAAAGGATGGGTTTTACTTGTCGTTGTCTTCCTTCTGAGCAGAGTTGAAGAGAGGAAAAAAAAGTTGGAAGTTAATGTGCGTCCACAGTTAACTTCGGGAAGAGCGGTCAATTTTCGTCCTTTGTCCTCCTTGGCAAAAAGGAAAAATATGATCTGACCGTCAGCAGTCGACTAGAACCAAGCACGGAGGGAAAGCTGCGTCTCCTTGAAACTCCGTGGTTTTGGTTATGTGTGAAACTCACGTCTTCGATCGGCAAAGTGAAATTTCTGGCCTTCTCATTCCAGAAACCTCGTTCATGAATTTTTCATTGGCCAACGAAGGAGAATAAATGAAATCCACTCGGGACTCTTCTCCAGATGATGCTTCAGTTGCGTGGTCACCACGTCATGGTCTTCAGCTGAAGGCGAGCCCTCAAAATGGCCGCCTTCCTATATAGTGTCTTGTGACGTCAGACTTGGGATGCCCCGTCATATCAGCCGCGGTGCCCGCCGGGATTTGTAGGACCAGGCTATCCTGCGGTACAAAATGGCCGATGACGTTGAAAAGGGCATAGTGGCGTCCAGCAACATGAAAAGGGTCCAATATTCAACAAACAAATGGTCCAGCATGTTAAATGTTAATGTCTGCTGGACGGTCAGCATCACTTCAGGCACCGTTTACAGAGACTGAATTTTAACTTTTATTGTGGATTTTCTGGCTTCAAACACTCATATTTCATATTTATTTATTCTTTGGATCAGTTCTTTTTCTTATTAGCACATAGCTTTAAGTTATGTTATTTTACTGTTAATCTTTTATCACTTTGTATTAAAGCTGAATTAAAAATGTTGTCTCTGTATAATTTAGGGGAACAATAATCTCATCACAGCACTCATTCCAAACATCTACTGTACAACATGCAGCCAATACCCACCAGCACATCATTTTGCAGACCAGGACACATCGCTCTCCAAAGCAGATGTCTTCAGAGCTTTAAAGACTGAATTCTTCCAAACGAACAATTAAAAAATTTGTTTTTGTTTTGTTTGAATTTGAAGTTGAAAAATTTGTCCCTAAAAGTTCAACTCATAAGTTCTGAAAATGGGGATGATCAATGCTAGATGTTTGCAAGTCGCATTTAGTCATATTATATTTTTTATGTGCATTTATGTAAAGTTGACTTATTGAGCAATGTTGACAGCAATAGTTGGTTAATACAGCTTTCCCTGCATTACCATTTCTCTACGGGAATGTTGGGTTTCATCTCACTCTCTTGGTGCAAATATTTAGAAACAAAGGGAAATTAAGAGCTAAAGTTGCTTAATAATTAGCTTGGTTGCATGAATTTATTTATTTTTTAATATCATTCATTAATGTTGTGAATTAAAGTGGCCCAATAGTCCTCCAAAATAGATGTTGAATTGGCATTTAAACAGTCCTCCTCATCATCCTTTTCACATTTGCAAGATGTTCTTATCATTATATTTGAAAAAGCTCTGACCCACATACAGAGAACACTCAGGAGGAGGAAGTAAAATAAAGACTGTTTTATTGATGATGAAATCAGGAACAAAACGGACGAAAATCTCACTGTAGGGAGAGAAGTGAAGAGAATAGATGAGTATGGGTAACGGAAGGAAAAACAAAACTAAGAACAAATAATTAATATGAATCTGAGATCGGCTTACTGAGTAATGGTGGTCAGGTCGCCAGGGGGAATGAGATTCAGGATCCAGGTCTTAAGCAGGGATATCTGTAGAGAGTCCACTTGGTGCTGTTCTCTGTGAGCTCGGAACAAAGGAATTAGTTCGATGTGCGATGGCTTACGTTGGAGGGTGGACAGGGTACGCTTGTGGCTTGGCTCAGGAGACAAAGAGAGCAGGAAGCTGCCAACTTGATGCAAATCCAAACGAAGGCAGATGACAGGATAGGAATCCACAGAACGTAGACAGGCTTGATCATCCAGAATAACTTCCAGAAATGTAGTCAGAAACTCAGTGACATAGATCCAAAGCTTAGGCTTTCAAAATCTGCAGAGGAGCAAAAACAAAGTTAAACGAGGTCGAAGAACAAAGCATAAACTTAGAGTGTGGCTCGAGTTTGTACCACTGGTGGCAAAACAGTGGTGAAGAAGTGCTGGCAGCCTCCGGCTTAAGTACTCCTCATAGTAATCATTGGAACAAATTGCAACAGTCACCCAGCACACCTGAGATCTCCAGCACCTACTGAACATGTACAGGTCCTTCTCAAAATATTAGCATATTGTGATAAAGTTCATTATTTTCCATAATGTCATGATGAAAATTTAACATTCATATATTTTAGATTAATTGCACACTAACTGAAATATTTCAGGTCTTTTATTGTCTTAATACGGATGATTTTGGCATACAGCTCATAAAAACCCAAAATTCCTATCTCACAAAATTAGCATATTTCATCCGACCAATAAAAGAAAAGTGTTTTTAATACAAAAAACGTCAACCTTCAAATAATCATGTACAGTTATGCACTCAATACTTGGTCGGAAATCCTTTTGCAGAAATGACTGCTTCAATGCGGCGTGGCATGGAGGCAATCAGCCTGTGGCACTGCTGAGGTCTTATGGAGGCCCAGGATGCTTCGATAGCGGCCTTTAGCTCATCCAGAGTATTGGGTCTTGAGTCTCTCAACATTCTCTTCACAATATCCCACAGATTCTCTATGGGGTTCAGGTCAGGAGAATTGGCAGGCCAATTGAGCACAGTGATACCATGGTCAGTAAACCATTTACCAGTGGTTTTGGCATTGTGGGCAGGTGCCAGGTCGTGCTGAAAAATGAAATCTTCATCTCCATAAAGCTTTTCAGCAGATGGAACATGAAGTGCTCCAAAATCTCCTGATAGCTAGCTGCATTGACCCTGCCCTTGATAAAACACAGTGGACCAACACCAGCAGCTGACACGGCACCCCAGACCATCACTGACAGTGGGTACTTGACACTGGACTTCTGGCATTTTGGCATTTCCTTCTCCCCAGTCTTCCTCCAGACTCTGGCACCTTGATTTCCGAATGACATGCAGAATTTGCTTTCATCCAAAAAAAGTACTTTGGACCACTGAGCAACAGTCCAGTGCTGCTTCTCTGTAGCCCAGGTCAGGCGCTTCTGCCACTGTTTCTGGTTCAAAAGTGGCTTGACCTGGGGAATGCGGCACTTGTAGCCCATTTCCTGCACACGCCTGTGCACGGTGGCTCTGGATGTTTCTACTCCAGAC